>NC_136488.1:80596240-80923740 GCF_053919585.1 Euprymna scolopes | reverse complement strand
GATGTCAACCCTCTATCTTTTTCTTTGTCTACACGCTGGACTGCCATTTCTCGTTCCACTACATTACTCACTCCTCTTTCCACGCGCGGACATGAACACGTGTTACACCTAAAACATTCAGACACGTTTATTTTATCTAGCAATTGAGTTTTGTTTCCTTCTTTCCATTCGTTTCATTATTTTCTTTTGTAGCGAGTTAGGATATTTATATCCTGGCCCACCACAAACGATGGTGACCCCGTTATTTTAAAATGAAATGGATGTGTTTGAACGAAACACTCATACACACACATTCTCTCTCTCTATAAAACAATAAACTTTCCCTCTCACCAGCTAACAGCGAGAGACGCACGCTAAACTGGATTGACTTTCTCTCTCTACAACAATAGACTTTCCTTCTCGCCAGTTAACACCGAGAGATGCACGCCAAACTAAACACATGCTGTACCCTTTTCATTCATTTGTTTCTTCATGAAATAAATTCTAGTTCGTTTAATTCAATAAACGCGTTGTTCGTTCCTTCCTCAAAGCAATCCATTTTTCCTATTTTGCACACCTCAACAAATTGGTGACACCCAAACGCGAGAGGAACACGCATTTCCTTCTATAACCACAAGTCCACAACCAACCGGCGACCGACCAATGAAACGAACACGCATGGTGACCCTACCTTTTTTAAATTAATTGTTTTGAGCGAGACAAGCGTTTTATTTGATAAAGAAAAAACCCAAACATTTCAACAAAGAAAAACCAGTAAACTACTACCGACAAGAACTTCAACGAACTACAATGATGAAACCCCTCGTCAGACTCGTGAGAAAAATAAACATGGAGCTGTCGACTTCATACCGAATATAAAGAAAAATTCGAGCTTGACAAACATTTTTCATGGTTTCCTGACACACTGCGAGGAGCAAAATCACATAGGCCTATGCAATTCTCTCCCGCACAGCAGACGCAACAACAAAGAAACAATTACAAGACATCCCTATCAACACATAGGAAGAAGCTGAATTAACAATGAGTTGAGATGCACCACGCACACGGATAAACTCACAACTGGAAGTTTCGTTGACACCGGCAACTGGAAACTCGTTCAAAACGAACGAATGCACAACAAACGCCTGTACAGACAATGTACACACACTACCGCAGACTCACATGCAAAGACAATGGCAACACGACGTCAACACAAAAAAATTTTCCTTCCAAGCGAACAATTCACTTCACTGTCCAAGCAACTCGTTGCACATGTCAGCACACAATAAAAACCAAACAAACGTCACCTTAAAAAAAGAGTAAACGCCTTTTCTACGCGTAAGTAAATACTTTTTTTTACGAACACACTCCGTTTTTGACGTTTTGTTTCAAACAACCACACCAACAGCAAAAAAAAAAAAAACAGTACGTAAAGTCAATTGCCGAAAACATTACTTACAAAAAAATATAAATATATGTACACTGCATATTTTTTTTTCTAGGAAGGAGAGTATTGCGCAAGCCTTTTCTAGTCTCACACAAAAACACGCGTTCTCAAGCCATATTACTTGTCATATACATCCGCGCACACAAACATACGTGCACACGTCCACACATGTACATATATTCACGTTCACGTATATACACTCACATTCACGTGTATACACACACACACTAACGCACACGTACGCACACAAGGACAACATAACTTCCCCTTTCAAAGGAAATCCACACATGCGCAAAAGACCACTGGAAACAACTATAAAAGCAAGAGACAAGCTGTTTCCAGCCCTTTTCCGGACCAGCTTCCGAGGTGAGTGGTCGGCGTACCAGCCACCACCGTTTCGGCAGGCGTGCCTCACGCCACTTGCTACTATGTGGGGCAAAACGCTAACAGACCGTACGTACACTTTATACGCTTTCTCTCTCCATGAACTGGATTGACATTCTCACTCTTTCTATCTATATATATACAACTTGGCCCTGAGAATACCTTTGCATAACTGACTGCTAACATGGCACGCAGTTTAACTGATGTCAACCCTCTATCCTTTTCTTTGTCTACACGCTGGACTATCATTCCCATTTTACACTACATTACTTACTTCTCTTCCCACGCGCGAACAAACAATAGTGACCCGAATGTGAGATGAACACACATTTCCTTTTTCCTTCTATACTACCAGTCCCGCAACAAATGATGGTTACACCCGCGCGGACATGAACACGTGTTACACCTAAAACATTCATTCTTTCAACAGTAAATAAACGACACGTTTATTCTATCCAGCAATTGAGTTTTTGTTTCCTTCATTCCATTCGTTTCATTATTTTCTTTTGTAACGGGATTAGGATTTACATATCTTAGTCCCCTATATATATATATATATATATATATATATATATATATATATATATGAATTCAAGTTTTACGATATCTAGGTGAAAGTACAGAATAGTTACAAAACACCCGCCAGCCCAGTAACATAAGTGCATAAGTACCAATAAACTGATTTTTAATATCGTATTCAGCTAAATCCATAACAAGCGGCACTTGAATGAATGGTTTATTTTATTGTCGCTACACAGTAATCACGTGATAAAAATTTTACCAGACGAAAAATTGGGAGGCAAAAGAGTCACGAGAACCAAAAACGCATTAGAAGTCACTCATAGATTTACTCTAAGACGAAAAAAATCCTGACAAATGAATGTTCTTTTTTGGTGCCCGGAAAACTCGTCTCTGGAAAACCCGTACCTGGAAAACTCGTACCCAAAAAAACTACCCCCTTTTTACTAGGTCCCTTATTAAATAAATATCGATTGAAAACACATTTTATTACCGTTCTTGAAGGAGATATTGTTTTTAAAAGAGACTATGATGCACCCCCCTAATATTTCAAAAAAATATTAACTCTTGCTTAAAAAAAAATAAACTTGATCACGGAGTCAAGATACGAAAAACGAAACCAAATATTTATTAAAAAAATACTCTAGTTTTAACACTTTTTGTGTCATTACGAAACAAAAATAAAGAAAGAAAACATGTATTATCAAAGAAAGCAATTATTTTATTTAGAAGAATTAATTCAGTTTAAATAATTCTTGTGTTATTACAAAACAACAAAAAAGAAAACACGGTCATATGTAATTTTGGTACCGCGCTGAAATAATAACGTTATTATTTCGAAAGCCATTCTTAACATCGGGAGGGGAGGGTATCGTTTAAAAGTCATTTCGGGGGCACTTGTTCAGTACTTAAAAATATGCAAATTTATTTTCTTTTGGAGGTGGGGGAGGCTCGTTTTAAAACTATATCTACCTCAGTATTTTCTTTAATTTTCGGACATTTTTTGTTAAAAATTATTTATTAAGTAATGTCGAGTCTGACATTACTTGTTATTTCTTTTTAATTAAATAAACTCTTTAAAATAAGTTTAAACACCAAAACTTACAAAGCTAGGTAGAAAACGAAAGCTTAGAAAAATCAATTTAATTTTTTTAAAACAATAAACGTGTAAAAATATTTTAAAAAAATATTGTGGGATGTGCATTTATTACCTAAAAATATACAAATTTATTTTCTTTTTTTTGGGGGGGGGTCGTTTTAAAACTATATCTACATTAATATTTTCTTTAATTTTCTATTTTTTAGTAATTATCCTCCTAAGATGTGATCCTAATCGGACATTTTTTGTTCATAAGTAACACTCGACATTATTTAAAAAAAATTTTTTTTTAACTAAATAAACTCTTTAAAATAAGTTGAAAGACCAAAAACTTTCAAAGCTAGGTAGAAAACTAAAACTTAGAAAAATTAATTAAATTTTTTTAAAACAACAGTAAACAAGTAAAAATATTTTTAAAAAATATTATGGGATGTGTATTCTCTTTTAAAGACAATATCTTCTTCAAGAACGGTCATAAAATGTGTTTTCAATCGATATTTATTCAATAAGGGACCAGTTTTCCTACTTAGCAAAAGGGGACAATTTTCCGGGGACGAGTTTTCCTAAATTCTCTTTTTTTCAACCTTCGTTCTCAACAAGTTAGTTGAACACAACTTATTACACATACGAATACATACGAATGATTTCAATAATAAAAAAAAGAATATTTTGTCTGTATTTTTTTTTTTTTTTTAATATGTGCACTAATATATATATATAACTAAACTGAAAAGTTCTTTAACCCGAAAATCTGAATTTCAATTGTGTTTTTATTTGAGTAGGAAAAACAAGTTTGTAGCAAACGGAAGAAAAAAAAATAAAAAAAGACAACAAAAAAACGCGCTAAAAGTTAACGGATGCAAAAAGCAAGAAAAGATTCTTTTACGTTACAATTCTGAATTGGTTCAATTCCATTCGGAAATGGATTCTTTCACTAACTGTAATTCCGGTCATATTGAAGTTTTCAGCTTTAAGATGGCTTCCATTGAAATAACATTAAGAAAATTATTTATGGTTACTTTTATAACAATTTAATTCAATTAATAATTTTAATTACCACATTCTAACACAATTATTACAATTATTAATTTTGTCATGAAATTATTAATTGAACCAAATTATTATAAAAGTAAAACTAATTTTGTTTCAATAGTAATTATAATAAAGCTGAAAACGGCAATATAACCGAAATGCTATTACGCAACGTTCCCGATGGTTGTTGACGCTTCCGAATTTGGACGAGTAGGATGTCATCTTTGGGTGCTTAATGCAGAGAGTGATCCGCGCTATTTTTTAAATCATATTTTCACGTTTAATTAAAGCTTTATATGTTTTTTTTTTTTTTTTAAATTCAATTGTAAGGTTAAAGTACAGAATAGGTACAAAACACCCTCCCCTCCTCATGTTAAGAATGGCTTTTTAAATAATAACGTTATTATTTCAGCACGGATCACTCTCAGCATGAGTACCCATCTTTGTTCTTTTTTTTTTTTACAAGGTGGTCACCACTTATCAAGGCCCGGAAGCCACTCAGGGATAAGGGTTATTGCATGTACAGTACGTTAGTGTTGAGATTCAATAAAGTGTCTACTTAAGGGGCGGTTCATCAAGAATTTGTTTACGTTGGACTTGAAGGCATCCAGATTGTAGTCAAGTGGGAAGCAGGCAGACGGAACAAAGTTCCACAGGCGTCGTGCAGTTCTAAGAAAGAAGCTTTGTTCATGGAATCTACGTTTTGATTTAGGCACAGATAAAGAGTGGGGAAAATGTTTTTTTTTTATTAATTATTATAAAGCTTTTGGGTACTAATATTATCAATAATCTCGTCCAAGTTCCTATCCAGAGTGCCTCTTTTGGGGGGAGCTGGATTTCCCCCACATTAAAAACTAACCTTCTGTTTAAATTTGACCTCGTAGAGAGGCAAGTAAATAGGAACTGTAAGCGGTGATTGGAGTTATCTTCTCTGGCGCCCCCACCCCCTCATCATCCGCGAAAAAAAAACGGATAGCCGCGACACGATCAATCTCATTAAAGTTTGATTTTTCTCTATCACAAAAAAAACAAAACAAACAAGCAGTAGCAGTTAAGATAAAAACGAAATGCAACAAGTCTTCAGACGTACCTCTCCACCGTACTGTATATTGATACTCTATGGCTGACTGGGATAGCTTCCGTACATTCATATCTGACCTACCTCTGCATTCCATGTTTAAAAAGGATGTGTCCTCTATAGTATCAGACCTGACTGAATGGTTAATTGTAGGCATAGACCAATTCATACCATCCAAAAAATTCCAACAAAAACCTAACAACCAGCCATGGTTCTTCCCTGAATGTGCTGCTGCCATCGCGCACAGAAATCACTAAAGCTGCTTTCAGGACTGCCACCAACCACTGTAAAAGAGTAATAAAACATGCAAGAGAGCTATATGCTCAGTCTGTTAAATCCAAAGTAGCTGAGCAGCGGCTTGGTTCCCACCAGTTCTGGCAAATAGCAAACAGGATCTTGAACAGAAGCGTGCGTTCTATCCCAACTATCATCAATGGAGCTGAGGTCATCTCGTCAGCATCAGACAAGGCCAGACTATTTGCAAAGAACTTTGCAGTTAATTCTACCCTATGCGACAATGACCATCAACTCGCTGTATTTACTCCTATAACAGAAAACACGCTATGCAACATACAAATATCTGTGCGTGAGGTCGCCAAGTTAATCAAGAACCTTGATTCCAGTAAAGTAACTGGCCCTAATGGCATTCCAGTTATAGTGCTGAAAAAGCTCCAACCAGAACTTGCCCCCATACTTACAAAACTGTTTAAGCGTTGCCTTAAGGAGAAGTGCTTTCCAACACTCTGGAAAACCTCATCAGTATGCCCTGTATTTAAGAATTCAGGTGAAAAGTCATCTCCCTCTCAGTACAGACCAATAAGTCTCCTGTGTGTCATTAGTAAGTTGTTGGAATCCATATTAAATAAAGTAGTCAACTACCTCAACAGAAACAACCTTCTTAGTGACATGCAATATGGTTTCCACTCTGCAAGATCTACAGCAGATGTGCTAACGGTTATATCATATAGGATTAGTGAATCTCTTGACAAAGGTTTCCTTTCCAGCGCAATTGTTCTTGACATATAGAAGGCCTTCGACAAGGTATGGCATAAGGGCCTACTTCACAAGATTTCCAGCTATGGTATAACTGGAAATGTTTTCTCAATCATTAAATCATTTCTCTCTGATAGGTTCATAAGAGTAGTGGTTGATGGGCAGAAATCAGAGGCCCACAGTATTAATGCTGGAGTCCCTCAGGGTCCATCCTGGGCCCAACTCTCTTCCTGATCTACATCAATGATCTCCCAAAACACATACTTAAATCATTCATTGACATCTATGCTGATGACACAACCATCTATAGAAACACATCAAAGGCTGTAATGACAAAGTTCTCTCTAATTCTCTCTCCTCTGATCTCGAGCGCGTTGTACAATGGGGAAGAGGTGGCTGGTCACTTTTAATGCATCTAAAACCAAGCTCCTATCTTTACATCATCAACACTGATACCCATCTGGCATCAATTGAAATGGATGGCTCTCGTCTTGGGGAGGTTCCATGTTTTGACAAGCTTCTGGGTTTGACCTTTACTTCTGATCTGAAATGTAACACGTACATCAAATCTGTTGCCAAGGACGCTGGGAAAATGGTGGGATCCTTCTACCGCTCCAGAAGATATCTCACTACTAATGCAATTCTGTATCTGTATAAAAGCCAAGTACATCTAAAGATGGAGTACTGTTGCCACATCTGGGCAGGAGCTGCTAAAAACAGCCTATCCTGCCTTGACAGAGTACAAAATAGACTTCGTGGTTTAGTGGGGGGATACCCTTTTCTCTTCCCTGCAACCTCTCTCCCACAGAAGAGACGTTGCAAGCCTGTCTTTGTTTTATTGCTATTTCCATGGCAGGTGCTCGTCTGAACTCCAATCCCTCGTCCCCCCTCGCCAATCTTTCATGAGAAACACCCGTCTGGCTGAAACTACTGTCAATAATTTTCCCCACTCTTTATCTGTGCCTAAATCCAAACGTAGAATCCATTAGCAAAGCTTCTTTCTAAGAAGTGCACGCCAATGGAACTCTCTGCCGCTTGCCTGTTTACCACCTGACTACAACTTGGACGTCTTTAAGTCCAACATAAACAAACTCCTGACAAACCGCCCCCTTAAGTAAGATACTCTATCAAAACCCCCAATACTAATGATTACTACAATACTATCTTATTTATTACTGTACATGCAATAACCCTTATCCCTGAGTGGCCTTCGGGCCTTGATAAGTGGTGACCCCCATGTAAAAAAAAAAAAAAAAAAAAAAAAAAACTACTTGATCAAATTAAGTGATTTTTTGATAAATGTGTAGTTTAGCGACGTAAATTATTTGACGTACAAAAAAATTATAAAACTATTTATTTTTATATAAAACTGATTAGTAGACCCAAAGGCTGAAGTAAAACCTGGAAAAATGTCATTGTTATTATTTTTTCATCATTTTTTATA
This sequence comes from Euprymna scolopes, assembly GCF_053919585.1. Lineage (NCBI taxonomy): Eukaryota > Metazoa > Mollusca > Cephalopoda > Sepiida > Sepiolidae > Euprymna > Euprymna scolopes. Next base: position 80,915,765 of record NC_136488.1, on the reverse strand, counting down.
AGACTAAATGTACGACATTCAAATTGTTTTTTAAATTTGGCCTTTCTAAGGTTTGACAAATTGCCCTTTTAAAGGCCAATCTTTGGCCGTTTTTTACGGTCTTACGTTACAAAAAAAATGGTTTCATGAAAACATGCCAAAAACATGGTTTCATAAAAAATCGTAAAAAGGGCCAAATTTGGCCTTAAAAAGGCCAATCTGTCAACCCTTAGAAAGGCCACAATTTAAAAGCAATATGGCGGCCTCGAATGTCGTACATTTAGTTGTACATAATGATGAAAAAAAAATAAATAAATAAAATAAAAATGAATTTTTTTTCTGGTTTTATTTCAGCCTTAGGGTCTACTGATGTGTTTTATATAAAAATAGTTTTTATAATTTTTTGTCTGTCAAATAATTTACATCGCTAAACTACATATTTACCGATTTATTTTTTGTATGCAAACTTTATTCCATAACGAGTACGTACAATATAACTTTTTTCAATATTTTCATTTTTTAATGTTTTGATTAAACTATACAAGTACCAGCTTTTGCATTGTGAAGCGATGTATCAAAATTTAAAAAAAAAAGAAGCGATTTATTGCACTTAAAGTAAATAAAAATATAGTCTTTATTTGAACTTTTACAATAAAAATATGTTTATAAAACGAGGTTTTACCGCTTAGTCTGACAGGCTCGCAACAACCGTTCGAGGACTATGCTTGAAGAAAGCCTGATTTTTTTTTTTTATTATTTAATTATTTTTAGTGTATAATCATTTATATCCGTGACAAACAATCCACTGATGACATCCTATGAATACCAGTTCGGAATAGGGGTGTGACGGAGAGGGGGGTAGTTTGAGACTCTCGAAGCACTGGAAAATGTCGGGCAGATATGATTTTTTATTCTTTAATTACCATTGGTGTGCCCGGGTGATGGCAAAGGACCCTACTGAGAGAAAGATTGGATTTGTAAATTTCATTGTTTTATGAAAAGGAACAACCCAATGTCACTTTGAGAGATGTAACGAAAACATAATTTCGTTTTCGATGCAAAGGAATGATGACTCAGGGTTAGAGGAGAGATTTTTAGCCTTTCAGTACGATTATCCCGACCGAGGTTATGGGCATGACCCCAGCGGTTGTGAGAAAAGTGCCTGCAAATCCCCAGGTGCACTTGAGGGATGGAGGACCTCCCCTGGGGTGACGTAATTGAATGTGATTGGTCCAGGGAACAACCCCGGTTTCTCCCCTCACCTGAGTATATGAACGGGGCACAGAGCCGACCCCATCAGTTGAAGCCGAAGTTGTTGAGAGTTGAGAGAGAACAACTTGTCTAGAATCGGCACATGCTTCCCCTGTGTTCCCGCATCATCCCCACCGCAATACCAAGAGAAATCTACCTATCGACTCAGCAGAGTCTGTCAAAATCAACATTGAACTGTAGACAATTGTACATAACTATATATTTGTATATCTTTTCTTGATTTTAATCAGTAGAATAGAGCACTGAGTTGTTTTTCTTTTGTGTGCATGAAATTGCTTTACTTCTAGCCGACAGATGAACGAAGCGGTGACATATCAACTCGGTTTCAAAATTAAGACCAAATCAATTGACGGGACCTGCCACACTAAGACACTTTGTTGACCTGCAAAGGACAGGGTCACAAGTGGCATCAGCAACCGTTGGGGAACTTTGTTTGAAGAAAGCAGCGATTAGTTCACTGCTTCTAATTTTTACCTAGTCCTGCTTGAAAGAGGAGCTAATGCTTGGCATAATAGTTTCATCAAACTAGAACAGATACTACACTACTGCCTAAAAGTAAGTGGTAATGCCTCAAGGATTGTCTCACGGTAATAGAAGAGACAATGCAAAAGAGGAGGTACAACTTATTGGAGGATGGCATCATGACGAACGGACATGTACTCCACTACACCCTCAAAGGGGGAAGGTACTGTTTTGGAAAATAGTATCATGACGAAAGAACGAACAGATACGACAAGAGAAAATATCACGTGGCAAACATTAACGGAATTGAGGATTCCTTTGGTCTAAGATCAAAGTTTAGTATCTGTTCTGTTTTTAGTCGGAATAGAGAAATCATTCTTGACTGGGGCAATTTAAAATTTTGGTTCCGATCTAGAGTGCCCCTTTTGGGGAGCTTAATTTTTCTCATATTAACAAAACATGGTACTTATACAGAATGTAGACACCTCCAAAAGTCACCACAGAATTAACCCCCACCTCTATATGTAAAACGATGTAACTTTATTATAAATCAATATTATCAGTATAACTTTTGTACCATTTAAAAGAAGAAGGGCAAAATAAACTAGTAATAATTTTAAAAAAATTTTCATCGTACGAAAATAATGAAATTGCGAGACGAAAATCGAGGAAATATTGTTTTTAGTACGTGTCCCTCCCCCCATTTATTTTTTTGAAATTTGAACAAAATATATTTAAATCTATCGAAATTTCTATCTATTATGAAACATAAGAGTTCAAATAAGTAAAACATATTTATTTTTTTTTATTTAAATACACATATTGAATAAAAATTTACCTTGAAGTTGCAACTAAAAAAATAATATAAATTTAATATTATGTTGTTTTTTTCAAAATAGCGTTTTTTTTTTCGAATTAATATATACTATAATCAGTTGAACTGCCAAGAAAAAGAAACTTCGTAGACATTAATTTTAAAAAAATTTAAAACAATTAAAATTCCATTATTTCAAAATGTTCCGTTACAAAATAGATTTTTAATTAATTATGTTTAAATTTTTTTTAAATATTAAGTTTTTATATAAACATTGCTCTTGTCAGCTATTTTATCTCCAGATTAAAACCGATTTGAAAATATTATTGCCCAAATATCAAGCATATTATAGGCCCCTCTCATATTTTGCTTGTCTTTTTTACCGAACAAAAGTATGGAAGCCGAACATGAACATTCAGTAAAACCATATTTCATATTTAATATCCAGATGTATATAATATTATTAATCATTAAACTGTGTAAATCTTAAAACCTAACAAAATTATAACAAAGATTAATTATTAATTGCAGTTTGAAGAACATAAACAAAGATTTAAAAAAATCATTAAGTCGCTTCTGCTTTTCCATAGTTCGTATAGTTAACACAAATCTGACGTCACGGAATCATGCATATTTTTTTCACCTTGTTTTGGAGATACCTAACGGACTGTGATGATGTAACGTTAGAAACCCGTTCTTAATATGGCGAGGAAAGCGCGATTTATAACTAATCTGTACTTTCACCTAACAATTTAATAAACAAAAGATATCGTAAAAATTGAACTTAACTTGAAAATCCTATCTAAAAAAAATAGCACGGTCTGTATTCCTGCATAAGTACTAGCAATATTCTTACTGCTAGTCAAGTTTTTGTGAATAATAAAATAATAAAAGGAGGAAAATAATACCGGTTTTACCAAACCACAAAAATAAAAATAAAAAAGTAGGCGACACTCCCTTCTCTAACGAACACAACATGTATTAAAAAGGAAAAAAACAAAACAAAAAAAACATTGTTAGGCTCTTTCAAAAATGGCGCTTAATTGACGCACTTAAAATGAAAGATGAAGCTGATATTATAAAACTCGATTTAGAAATAATAAAAAAACAGAAATACAAGATCCATAGCTGATTAACAGAGTTCCATCTGCATCAAGAGGGATCCAGCTTTCCCAAATAGGGGTACTCTGGCAAATTTGGCCGTGAACGAACGGCTAAGTCAACATTCCACGATTCAGGCGACTACTGGCTCATTCCCCCATCCCAAAGGAGAAGCTAATTTATGGAAGGATGCTTTAGCACCGAACGAACCTTTATTCCGATCCAAGGATCGGGCTCCAAGTCAAGTGTGACCCTAGATACAACGCCTCGAATTATTTATTTGCGAAAAGAATATAAAATATGTATTTTGACAAATCAAATTAGGCAAAAAAAAAACATCAAAAGTGTGTGTGTGTGGGGGGGGGGAATGGGGAAATTGTTTATCCTACTCTTAGCTAGAATTATTACAATCACAATCATTTTAGACAACATGAAGCTGGGAAATTAATCAAAAACAATTTGGGGTTTGTTTTACAATCCACAGAGATTCGAAAAAGCGATCAAAAATCCAAGTGCCCATAACAAATAAATGTTCAAAGGCAAGATAAGTTACTCTTCTACCTACCTGAAAAAGTTTTTTTTAGTGGTTTTACTAACTTTAAAACGTCTAATCGGTTTGATTTGTCTAGCGTTACGTAACACCAAGAAAATGGGCACGAGTTTTCCTCCTAAAATTCAAAGCACGACTTAAAACTAAAAAAAAAAAAAAATAAAATAAACAAAATACTGTTAGAAACCCATCCAATATTAATAATACTCGATCATTTCTGGTAATTTTTGCATTTTTTTTTTTTTTTTTTTTTTTTTTTTTTACTAATTTCGACATGACACATAATGACGTAATGGAGTTTTTACTTAAAATGCATTTTTCTAAATATCTATTTTGCACAAGCACTACCTACTTGTTTGTGACGTATTTGCGATTTTTTTTTTTTTATATTTAATAGATGTAATTATTGGTTGTGAACAAAGTAATAAGGAGCTCGGTACTTTACTTTTCTGGCAATAAACAAGATGTTTAACGCCTTAGTACTTAACTCACAACTAATAGTTACAGAACATAAAATACTTATAACTTTAACTCAAATATCTCACAAATGAGTAGATAAACCAAAATAAATTGTTTTTTTTTGGGGGGGGGGGAATGTTTATTTTCTTTCCCTTGATGATATCACCTTTTAAATTGACAACTTCAATGGGTTTTCGGGTATGCTGGAAAACGAATGTCGCATTTAAATTTGGCACAAACAAGTAGTTTTTCCGGATATTAAGTAATGTAATTCCTTATGTTATAACTTGTGGCCATTTTGTACATGCATATTTTTTTTTCATCGATGTGACCCCCCCCCCCATATGAAGAGTGAAAATATAATTATTCATTCACGGACAGATACTTTTTACGACTCATCAGTGTGGCTGGTTGAATAATATATATATATATATATATATATATATATATATATATATATATATATATATATCACAAGAAAATTTGATGATGAAAATAAAAATGGAATAAATCACAGGTACTTGTGCATTTTTGCAACCGCGCTGAAATAATAACGTTATTATTTTGAAAGCGATTCTTAACATGGGGATGGGGGGTGTTTTGTTACAATTCTGTGCTTCTACCTAACAATTTAATAATAATAATAATAAAGATATCGTGAAGCTTGAATTTACCCTGAAAAAAAAAAAAAAATTAAAAATAGCGCGGTGGCGAACGTGCACAGGTGCCGGGAAAACTCGTCTCGGGAAAACTCGTCTCGGGAAAACTCGTCCCCTTTCGCTAGGTAGGAAAACTGGTCCCTTATTGAATAAATATCGATTGAAAACACATTTTATGATCGTTCTTGAAAGAGATATTGTTTTTTTAAAATAAACTATAGCCCCCCCCCTAATATTTAAAAAAAAATACTACTTGTTTATTGTTTTTTTTTTGTGTTTTTAATAAAAGCGTTTATTATGTTCATAAACGAGACCGCATATTTTTTTTATATTAATATAAAAAGAATTTACTTATATACTGTTGTTTATAAAAGGGTAAAATCGATTTTTCTACCTCGCCGACTATGTTGTTTATTTAATTTATTTGGAATCGTTTATTTGGTAAAGAAAAAAAAAACAGAAAACAAACAAAAAACATGTCGGTCGAGTGTTACGGGAGAACGAGAAATAATGCCCGGTATATCACATCTTAGGGGGTCTTGATAATCGCTAAAAAAATAGAAAATTAAAGAAATTACTGAGGGAGATTTGGTTTTAAAAAGAAAATAATAAATTTTAATATTTTTTAAAATATAATTTAGAGAGAGAGGGGGGGATAAAACCTATATCTCCCTTCGAAAAGCAACCAACAAAAAATGAAATTAAAAAGATTCTTGATAAACGATAGCGGAGTTTTCAATAAAATTGATTAATAAATTTATTTAGTGATTACTTTCTCTCTTAATGATTGATTTTAGAATTTTGAAGTAAAAATTTAAAAAATTAAAAATGAGTTAACAATCTCGTTAGCACATGGCATCTCTCGCGCCAAAAAAATATTTCGCTTTTAATTTATTAGTTAATTTTTGCAAAATTTGACAGGACGACAATAAATGTTGATAATTGATAAAATCATAATTTTAAATAACGCATGAATGCATTTGGTATGACAGAAAACAAAAACATAACAACAAAAAACTATCATAATTAAAAAACAAAACCAAAAGCGTAACGAAGAATCGAATCGCTCCCTGTTTTTTAATTTTTGGGTTTTGTTTTTTTATTGTTTTTATGACTCCAAAAAACATCGTTAAAATAAGAACAAAAAAAAAATTTGTAATTAACTTTGTATGAACATAATAAACGCTTTAAAATAAGTTAAATCACTAAGAACTTAGCCAGTTAGGTAGAAAACGGACACTTAGAAAATCGATTTTATTTAAAAAAAAAAAAAAAAAAAAAAACCATTAAACAAGTAAAAATATTTTTAAAAAAATATTATGGGGGGGGGCTATAGTTTATTTTAAAAAACAATATCTCCTTCAAGAACGATCATAAAATGTGTTTTCAATCGATATTTATTCAATAAGGGACCAGTTTTCCTACCTAGCGAAAGGGGACGAGTTTTCCGGAGACGAGTTTTCCGGAGACGAGTTTTCCGGAGACGAGTTTTCCCGAGACGAGTTTTCCCGGGACGAGTTTCCCTAAATTCCGTGCACAAGCACCAAATTACAAAAACATCAATCCATCAAAAAAACTCCAAACAAGGAATTATGATAAAAATCCTAAAACCATGGACTTCCGAAGATATATAATTGGTGCCCGGAAAACTCGTCCCGGGAAAACTCGTCTCGGGAAAACTCGTCTCCTTTCGCTAGGTAGGAAAACTGGTCCCTTATTGAATAAATATCGATTGAAAACACATTTTATGATCGTTCTTGAAGGAGAAATTGTTTTTTTTAAATAGACTATAGCCCCCCCCCCCCATAATATTAAAAAAATTTTTTTTTTACTTGTTTGATGTTTTTTTTTTGTTTTTTTTTAAATAAAATCGATTTTCTAAGTGTCCGTTTTCTACCTAACTGGCTAAGTTCTTAGTGGTTTCACTTATTTTAAAGCGTTTATTATGTTCATAAACGAGACCGCATATTTTTTTATATTAATATAGAAAGAATTTACTTATTTACTGTTGTTATAAAAGGGTAAAATCGATTTGGGTTTGTATTACTGTACACATAGATTCGAAAAAATTGTTAAAAAACAAATATATAACAAATAAATGTTATCAAAGGCAAGATAAGTTACTTTCCTACCAAACTGGATATATTTTTCGTGTTTTTATTCAATGTAACATGTTTATTCAGCTCGAAAAACATACAGTGTTTACCGATGTATTGGACAATTCAAAATAGCGGCCGACTCTCTCTTAAACACAGTAAGTTCGGGAATAGGTGTTATAAATAATAAACTAGACAAAATACTATTAAAAAAAACACCGAATATATGTCAACCTATGTCACGGTAATATATATTGAGCGAATTTCTAACAGTATTTTGTCTAGTTTATTATTTTTCGAATCTATGTGTACAGTAATACAAACCAAAATTTTAATATTTTTTTAAATATAATTTAGAGAGGGGGGGGGTTATATCTCCCTCGGAAAAACAACCAACAAAAAATGAAATTAAAAAGATTCTTGATAAACGATAATTGATTAATAAATTTATTTAGTGATTACTTTTTCTCTGAATGATTGATTTTAGAATTTTGAAGTAAAAATTAAAAAAATTAAAAATGAGTTAACGAGAGATTGTTAGCACATGGCATCTCTCGCGCCAAAAAAATATTTCGCTTTTGATTTATTAGTTAATTTTTGCAAAATTTGACAGGACGACAATAAATGTTGATAATTGATAAATTATAATTTTAAATAACGCATGCGTGCACTGCATTTGGTATGAGAGAAAACGAAAACATAACAACAAAAAACTATCATAATTAAAAAAACAAAACAAAAAAGTAACGCTCCCAGTTTTTAATTTTTTTGTTTTGTTTTTTTATTATTGTTTTTATGACTCCAAAAAACATCGTTAAAATAAGAACCAAAAAATTTTTTAATTAACTTTGTATGAACATAATAAACGCTTTAAAATAAGTGAAACCACTAAGAACGTAGCCAGTTAGGTAGAAAAAAAAACAAAAAAAAACATTAAACAAATAAAAATATTTTTTAAAAATAATTTGGGGGGGGGCTATAGTCTATTTTAAAAAGCAATATCTCCTTCAAGAACGATCATAAAATGTGTTTTCAATCGATATTTATTCAATACGGGACCAGTTTTCCTACCTAGCGAAAGAGGACGAGTTTTCCCGAGACGAGTTTTCCCGAGACGAGTTTTCCGGAGACGAGTTTTCCCGAGACGAGTTTTCCCGGGACGAGTTTTCCTAAATTCTATATAATTACACACACACACACACACACACGCACGCATGCGCAAATTTATTGGAAACGCGAAGTGGGACAATATTTTGATAATAAAATTTATTCGTAAAACCTCAACCTTTTCTAAGGCTACTACGCTTTGATCGTTACGATATGTGACGAGTAGCTAGCAAAGATAATTATTCATATTTATTGACTTTTCTTTTAGGAATTATCAACAGGATGGAAACTCTTCTAACTGACGTCTCCGGTTCCCGCGTTTTATTTATGATTGCGAAAAAAACACTAAACAGTGTTGAACTTGAGAAACAGTTTTCTTTGTTGTGAGCGCATAAGTATTCATAGAGATTATTATTATTATTATCATTATTTTTTTTTTTACGAGGCGGAAAAGAGGGGCGGGAGAATTTCCAAAGAAATTAGCATTTGAAGGTTACAACATATAAGCACGAATACATACATTTTTAATAATTAACTGACAAATAGTAAGAAACGTAATTTTTGAGTGATGAGAGAGGGGAGGGGCACTTGCTTGCCCCCATATTAAAGTACACGTGCATTAATTGAGCTATCCTTAAATTATTTTTATTAAAATTAGTAGGAAATAAGATTTTCGAAGTTACCTTTTGATAATAAAATTTATTAAAACAAATAAATAAATAACAACAACATTTGTTATTTTCGCGTTTTTGAAGTTCGCGGTTTTTTCGAGTTTCACAAGAATCGTATTTTTCACTGTAGCTATTTGTTTGCCTTCCCCCATGAGGACAAAGTTACATACAAGATCGTTTTTCTTATGTGAGAGATATCCAGCTCCTCCCAAATAGGCACCATGCATTCCTATCAAAACTAAAAAACAAAATTGCCTCAATCAAGAAGGATTTCTTTTTTTTTTTTTTTTTTTTTTTTTTTTTTGCTCTTGTAAAATCGTTCAAAAACTAATGGCAAACATTACAACAGAAAACCAACAAATATCAATCAAAACTTTGAATAATAAACTGTATTAATATTTGGTAATTTTCTAGATTATCCCCCCCCCCCAAAAAAAAAAACGAATGAGATTCTCCTTTTTTAGACGATTACATGCTGAAAAACCTTGCGGAAGGAAATTTAAAAAAATATTTTAGAATTTAGAGTAGAGGACAACTTTCATATATAAATGTTAAGTAAAATGATCCCTCATTTTCGAGTCATTCTAGCTTTTTAGAACAGTTAACCATTTTTTTTTAACACTAACTCTAATTCTAGATGGCGAGGCCGTAAACCCACACGCAATCACCTAAAAAATATCTGTCCCAAAAGAAAGTCACACAGTATTTATATCCCGTAGCAAAAAAAAAAAAAAAAAAAAAAATGTTTACCTGCCTCAAAACGCTAAAATGACACTGGAGATCATTTTACCTTGAATTTACAGGTCAAACTTATCACCCACTTTAAACTCTTAAAATATATTTTTTCTTTCAACTAACTTTTTCATACTGTTCAGAATAATTGTGTTCACAGCACACATATTCGCCCCCCCCCCCACTAGAATCTCAATTGAGGCCGGGGGGGGGGGCGAATATTTAGCTCTGCTGAGCATGTTCCTATTTACTTGGCTCCCCACTAGTCCAAAGCTAGACACAAAGCCAGTTTTTAATGTGGGGGAAATCCAGCTCCCCACAAGGGACACTAAATTGAAACAGAAATTTTAATTGCCTCAGTCAAGAGGGACAGACAGAACAGACTAAGTGTATAATTAGAACAGATACTACACTTTGTGCCTAACCAAAACGGCTAAGGATGTTCATCTAAAGACAAGTATATATTTTTAGAGTTTTAATTTACCTTTGCGTACACGACCCGACGGTTTATTACTTGAAGTTCGGTTATCCTTCTCGTCCACTAATAACTCTATGCTGTCTTCCATAATTCATTCATGGTTAGTGTATTTACTGTTTATACGATTTGTTGCCATATCTACGGACGTTGATGTATCGAAACAAGCCACTTCAGGCGCAAATATTCTGCGAATTTCGTTAGAAAAATAATAGAATGCTTTAAATTTTAGGGCATTTTTAACAATAGGCAATAAGGGGGGGGGGTACAATAAATATACAACAAATCTTACCAGATGTAAGATGAGTTATTCTTCCGAATAAGGTTTTTTTGTTGTTGTTTTATTCTAAAGTGATTACTTTTTTTTTTTACTCGAAAACAACAATAGTGTCGAATCTGTGAATTGGAACGAAATTTAAATGGTGGTCTCCTTGCAGCTATATATCGAGCCTCGATAATCGCTCAAAATCGAAAATTAAGCATAATACTGTTAGAAATATATCCAATAAATGCCACCAATCGTATTTTGTTTATTTTTCGATTTCTGAGAGCCATTATCCAGGGTTAAAATGACTGTAGTGAAACCGCCATGTTTTTCGTTCTTACCAAACAAACTTCATACTACTTTTGATTAAAAAAAACCCGCTTTAAAATAAGTAGAAACACGCACACACAAACTTATACAAGTAGCTTGGAGAGTAAATATGGCCTTGCTTTTAATAACATTTATTTGTTGTATTTTGTTTTTATTCCTTTTTTTATTTTTTTTATTGATTATTGTTAAAAAACAAAACAAAAAAAAAATGTCCGCATTTTCGAACAAACAAAAAAAATAAGATCGGAATATTCGATTCGCGGGTTAATTGAAACTGAAATATATTTATAAATAAATGGATTGCCCCCTCTCCCCTCCCGAAAAATAACTTAGCAAAAAGAATGAAGTGTTCATGTCCTATGGCCCAAAGAGTGTTCATTTCGCTATTGATACCTTATTGTATTACTGAAATACTTTATTTCTAACGGAAAAGAGATTTTATATATTATATAAGGGATTTCGCTTATGGTTTCGATTGATCGATTACAAAGTCAGTGTTGATTTTACAATGAACGTATAATAATAAAGTGTTCCCCTCCCCATATAAAAATGGAATCACTCACAATCTCAAACTGTATTTGTTTACTGTATGTATTTGGGGATTAGTTTTATGCCAGACTACTGCGACAGTTTGCCAAAATCGTTCTAAAAGTATTTGAAAAGCGAATAAAGCCAATAAAAATAGCACCTAATTAGAGACGAGAGTGGTTTTATATATTTTAACCGGTAATTTGGGTATTCACGGTAATTTTAAGCAATCGTCATCTACATGCGATAATACACACACACACACACACATATATATATATATATATATATATATATATATATATATATATATATATATATATATATATATATATATATATATATTTATATATATTTTTTATTTTTTATTTTTTCAGTGTAAATCAGTTTCATCCGAGGAAAACAGTTTATTTAAACTTAGACGAGTTTGGTCGCAGGTCTTAATAAGTTAGAACCTTATCGCCACACAAAAGAATGTCAACAGTTTTGGAGGTTGCGTTTGAAGGTCGCCCAGATAACTTTCGGAAAACAACGCAACAAAAATGATAAAACACAGAAATTAAACTTATATTATAAAAATAGTCGGTTTTATTTGGTCAGAATGGTACAAATACGAATCGGGAGAGGATTATTACCGGTTGCTTGATGGGCTCTCACTGGGAATGTTGACAGGGTCCGCTCTGAGTTATTTTCGTACCCTTCCAGATGCTCCCTTAGGAGTGCTGTTTATTTATTTATTCATTTTTCGAATAATGTTATGTCTTTGCTGTGGAAATTGGATTATTGGTGGTTAGATTCAATTGCCGACGTGGCGCCACAGGAAAAGGTTGACGCTGAGTGTTTGGTAGAGTTGCTTCTCCAACGTTGATGGTCGAAGTGTGTATATGTCGTACCGAGGCTACAGAACAGCTCAACAATCTGAAAGAGGAATTGTCCTGAAAAGCGACATGTAGAATGCAAGATTATTATTGTTGTTGTTATTATTATTATTATTATTATTATTATTATTATTATTATTATCTTGTAGCTTCTCCTGAAAAGAACAGTTTGTTTAGGCCAGCACCAAAGTGTAGTATCTGCTCTGATATTAATAAGAACCCCCCCCCAAAAAAAAAACAAAGACTCAAACCTGTGGGCTGGTGAAGTTTGCCACGCGTCCTGTTGCCAGACAAACAAATAAATCGAGTCAGTTATTTACAATAGTTTGGGAGGTAATGCATTATATATAAGTAGATATCGTAGGTTTTCAATAAAAGTAGATAAGAACAAATACTGCACTTTAAAATATTCATTTGTAAACAAACAAAAAAAAATTTAAAAAAGTGGGAGGGGGGACAAATTTTACACATTAGGCACAAGTGTTGGGAGTGGAGATGTTGTCAATCTTCTCTATCCATCCGAGTCTTAACTATACGGATTTTGACCCATTCATTTATTAAACTTTTAATTATCAATTCGCAAATAAAAAGAAAATTTTACTCGCAAAAGCACAAGGTCATCCAAATTTTTCACTAACGTTTTAAAAGATGAGATCGTTCGATCGTCAAAGACGCAATGCAAAAATAGTAATTTGTTAAATTTTATCCAATGACGCTATTGTGTCGAGCATGAAACTCAAGCTAAAACTGCACTTTCTTGATCCTCGGGTTAGGATCAAAGTGTATCACCTGTTCCGTTTAAATATGGTATAATAGTATCGTAGGATTTACGTTCATGCCGGGCGTCCATAGAATGTCAATCACAAGTGTTTGGAGTTCGTAGACTCACTTAAACAGGTATATTCGGAAACTACATTATAGAAGGAAAAAACCGTGAAATTTCCACAGGTCCCACTAGTTTAATAATTTTGGATGCAAGTCCAAAGTTCACGTAAACTGATTAAGCAGTTTTTTGTTGTTATTTTTTTAATATAGAATTTTTTTTTTTTACACAGTGGTCACCACTTATCAAGGTCCGGAAGCCACTCAGGGATAAGGGTTATTGCAAGTACAGTAGGTTAGTGTGGAGATTTAATGAAGTGTTTACTTAAGGGGGCAGTTCATCAGGAATTTGTTTACGTTGGACTTGAAGACATCCAGGTTGTAGTCAGGTGGGAAGCAGGCAGACGGAACAGAGTTCCACAGGCGTGCACTTCTAAGAAAGAAGCTTTGTTCATGGAATCTATGTTTTGATTTAGGCACAGATAAAAAGTGGGGAAAATTTTTGACAGTGGATTCAGCTAGACGGGTGTTTTTCGTGAAAGATTGGGGGGGGGCCAGAGATTGGAGTTCAGACGAGCACCTGCCATGGAAATAACGATAAAACAAAGATAGGTTCGCAACGTCTCTTCTGTGGGAGAGAGGTTGCAGGGAAGAGAAAAGGGCATCCCCCACTAAGCCACAAAGTCTATTTTGTACTCTGTCAAGGCAGGATAGGCTGTTTTTAGCAGCTCCTGCCCAGATATGGCAGCAGTATTTCATCCTTGGACGTACTTGGCTTTTATATAGATAGAAAATTACATCAGTAGTGAGATATCTTCTGGAGCTGTAGAAGGATCCCACCATCTTTCCAGCGACCTTGGCAACAGACTTGATGTACGTGTTCCATTTCAGATCAGGAGTAAAGGTCAAACCCAGAAGCTTGTCAAAACATGGGGCTTCTCCTATACGAGAGCCATCCATTTCAATTGATGCCAGATGGGGATCACAGCATTGATGATGTAAAGATAGGAGCTTGGTTTTAGATGCATTAAAGGTAACCAGCCACGTCTTCCCCCACTGAACCACGCGCTCAAGATCAGAGGAGAGAGAATCAGAGAGAACTTTGTCATTTACAGCCTTTGATGTGTTGCCGTAGATGGTCGTGTCATCAGCATAGATGTCAACGAATGATTTAAGTATGTGTTTAGGGAGGTCATTGATGTAGGTCAGGAAGAGAGTTGGGCTTAGGATAGACCCTTGAGTGACTCCAGCATTAATACTGCAGGCTTCTGATTTTTGTCCATCGACCACTACTCTTATGAGCCTATCAGAGAGAAATGATTTAATGATAGAGAAAACATTTTGTTATACCGTAGGTGGAAATCTTGTGAAGTAGGCCCTTATGCCATACCTTGTCAAAGGCCTTTGATATGTCAAGAGCAATTGCCCTAGAAAGGAAGCCTTTGTCAAGAGATTAACTAATCCTATGAGATATAACCGTTAGTACATGTTTTACGTTTTTAGCGATTTTAATAATAAATCGTAGCCATTACAAGGTTATTTTTTATCTCAGTAGTTCGAATTTTGTCTCCCTTAATATGAAAGACCAAGGCACAACGTTATCACTTACTCACAAAATTCGATTTTCTTAGTTAAAAAAATTTATCAATTTACGTGATTTTTGAAGTATGACATTTTCGTTTTGTGACGGATATATGTACATGCACATCATAAAGATTTTCTTTAACAAAATAGGTTGACTTCTGGACTTGCACCTAATTTTATAATCTGAAAGGAGATGACAGTGGCTAAGTTGTTAATGACATGAACTGACAGCATGTGTCTGCAAAGTTCGAATTCAGTTTGTTCCACAGAAAAACTTTCCCTTAGGATGTTGGCAACCTTCATGTGGCCCCTCTCGTAAGCACCTGATGTTTTTCGAGGAAAAAAAAAATTCTTATTAGAAAGATATCGGGGAAACGAGTGGCAACAGCAAAATCATCTGATTCATACGAAATGAAGAATTTTGTAATCTTAAAATTTAAACAGAGGAGTTCAGTACTTACCGAGTCAGTCCCGGAAATGACCAAAGAATTTATGATTTGAACATCATCTTTTTTTTTTTTTTTTTTCAACATTATTTTATTTTTTTTGAGAGGGTTAAAAAATTAACACTATCCAAACACTTGGAATGTTTAGTGTCGTCTACCCTTTTACATTTTTTCGCGACTTTTAGATCGTAAACTACTTTGGTCTTTTCTGGGATTCTTCGTCGATGCTTAGGGTTAATGAAGTACTTACATCCCCTTGATACGCATTCATTTCAAGTATCATAACAATAATAATTCAAGTGAATGTATTTTTTTCTTCCTTTTATTAAATTAACCCTTATTCTCGAGTAGCCTTCGGGCTTAAATGATAACTCACTTGTAGTAGTAGTAGTAATAATAATAATAATAATAATAATAATAATAATAATAATAATAATAATAATAAGAAGAAGAAGGTAATCGTGAAGAGAGAGAGAGAGAGAGAGAGAGAGAGAGAGAGAGAGAGAGAGAGAGAGAGAGCCTGTTACCTCCGCTTGACTATAGGTGGCGTTACTGTCTGTCCACCCAGTTACGGAAGGAAGCACATGTATATAATGGCACCCTTCAAATAAAAATAAATGTTTTTGTTATATTTTAATTTTAAACGTTTATTTATTTTTTTTTTTGCAAACATATTTACATTTTTTGTTTGTTTTTGCAAACATATTTAAGTTTTATTTTTTCAAACATTTACGTTTTGTAGCTTGTTTATTTTCAAACATTTTACGTTTTTTTGTTTTGTTTTTACGTTTTTTTTTTTGCAAGCATAAAACTAAATGTTTTTGCTATATCTTTCTTTTAAACATATTTATGGGTACAACCGTTTTTCCGCAAGTATTTTTTACGCTCTTATAATAAAAAAAAATCAACGATTTTTCTTTTATATGCCCCCCCCCACTTTTTTTCTTAATTTTTCTACACTTATTTTACCTTTTCCGCGAGTATTTATATATATATTTGAAAAAGGATATTGTAAAACCTGAATCTTACTTGAAACTATTAAAAAATAGCGCGGCACAATAAGTGCATAAGCAAACTTTTCAAAAAGAAAAATATTTCAAAAATATTTAGTTTATGCTTGCAAAAAAAAACAAAACAAAAAAAAACGTAAAAAAAAAAAAACGTAAATGTTTGAAAATAAACCAACAACAAAACGTAAATGTTTGGCAAAATAAAACTTAAATATGTTTGCAAAAAAAAAAAAAATGTAAATATGTTGGAAAAAAAAAAAAAACTTAAATATGTTTGCAAAAAAAACATGTTTAAAATTAAAATATAACAAAAACATTTATTTTTATTTCAAGGGTGCCATTATATACATTTTGTGCTTCCGTAACTGGGTGGACAGACAGTAACGCCACCTATAGTCAAACGGAGAAAACAGGCTCCCTCTTTCCTCATGATTACCAATAATAATAAGAATTTACTAGGAAAAAGTGGGTTCACTGCATTTTGCAGTAACTCATTTAAAAATACGAAATCCATAATATTTTTAATGTAAAGAATATATAAGTTACCAGAAAAACTACCGGTTCTAGGACGGGTAAAATTAATTCCCTGAAATTCAAGTTTTGCATCACTTTACATCCCTTTACAAACATTAAAATCAAGATATAAATGACACTAAACCTAATATCTAGAATCCCTATACGAATGTTGATCAAAATCCATTACATGATTTTCATTTTAGAAAATGTCTAAAAATTAAGGCTTAAGGATTCTTCAGAAGAAATTAAAATTCACGGAATCTTGCTTAATGACTATGGGTCAAATGAAATGCAAACCTGATACATTTTAATTATAAAGGGAGAAGTTGTGTCCATATTATTATGGCCATAAAAAATACCCCCAAAATTTAATTTTCATAATAATTATTGATTGATGCCATTGTTAAAAATTCACAAAAAGGCATCAGAATTTATGCAAAAGGCTTCCATCCTATTAAATATAACCCACATTATGACCCTTTATGCCTATCAACTGTGTTCAACAATTCAGAATTATTGATTGGTTTAATTTATGAGTGAATTCTGTACATAACATACTATGTTATCTTTGTCCAAAAACAATCGTATTGCTTGTGGACCTAACTGAATGACATAAAAATAAATTAAAAAAATAAATAAAAACGGGCGTAGTTTTTTTTTTCTTTTCTTTTTTAATTATACCAAAATACAAAAGTAAAGGACTTCAATAAATAACATAGTCGATGCATTTCCATTTACGTCGTATTTTATTCTTAGAAGCCCAGCCTACTTTTGCAATCTGCTTCACATCTTACGAAACCAACAATTTTATTATTTATTTTAAACCAAAACGAAATCGGACCACTTTTAGTTTTTGTCTTTAAAAAAATTTTATTTTTAGTTATTAGTTTTTTAATACCCAAGTTTATTGGCAATAAAATCGACGCCAGAGGGCAAACTGCGCAAAAACTGTTTGTAAACGATGTTATTGTTTCTTAAAACATTTTGGCGCTTCTTCGTTATAAGAACGAAATCCGAAAAAAAACAAAACAAAAAAAAAAATAAAAATAATAACTTTCATAAAAACAATCGCAATTAGTTTAATTATTAAACTAATTACCTATTAAACTTTAATAGGTAAAGACACTATCAGTGCGTACTGCGTCGCGTCAGTTTGCTAGAAGAAAAAAAATTGATTAGGAATTAATTTTTTGGCGCTTCTACAGAATTGGGACGAAATTTTGTAGTCGATAAATGGAGTTTTCAGATAAAAAAAAACAAAAAAACAATGGTTTCAAATGATTTTTATGTCAAGTCTAATGAGTAAACAATGGTAGCTTCCAAATTATGCAGTCGAAATTACCCGAATATTATTGAATTATTAAACAAAAAACTTTAATCGCGTTAGCAGGTGAAAAATTGCCACCATCTTATTTAAATCGAAACGGAAAATTACCTCCTTTATGAACTCTCTCGTGTCTTACAATAGTTTTCATCAAATTCTATTTTTATTTTCTTTAATAATTAATTTTTTACCTTATCGATTTTCGTAATTTTTGGATATAATCATCTTAAAAATACGAGGAATTTGTAGATACCACTATTTTCATGTGAAATTCAGTATTATGATTTCTGAAATTTCGTCCTAATAGTGTAAAAGCGCAATGTTTTTGTTAAATATTATTATATAAGGAATGTTTTCGAGATAAAATCTCTGGAGAAATACACATTTTGTATTAGAAATACACATTTTAAATATGTAAACATTACAAAGTTATCCGATATGGACGCCCACTTTAGATAACTTGTTATTTTTACTTAATGTTTACACATTTTAAGTGTGTATTTCTCAATTGATTTTAACACAAAAAGATTCATCGTAATAATAATTAACAAAAAAAAGTTTTTTTTAATGCCTACACTGATTTTTTTTCTCGCAATAAGCTCACGCCGCTTACTGCATTATTATAGAAAAGATCTATTTTGACGAATGACTGACTCGTAACAAGATGGACATCCACTTCCACTGTCTTCATGATGTTTATATATGTATAAATTTGAAACTTCTTCGAAAACTACTTTCATTAATAATTTTCTATTTATTATCGTTTTTTCATAATTTTTGGATGTGTTACTAAATTCGACATGAAGTACATACCAATACCACTGGTTTTACTTGGAAGTTCAATATTTCCATTTTCGATTTTCGCTATTATAATGAAGAAGCGCCAAACATGTTTTATAGCATTGTTATAGTGTATTTTGATCATGTCTAAAATTATTTGCAAATAAAATTATAAGGCACACAAAAGTATCTATTTATTTGTGTCCTTAGAAGGGCATAGTTAGAGACAAGGACAGTTTTAATGTTAAGGGTAATTCAACTCAACCTCAAAAGGAGGCACTCTGGATTGGGGACAAATGCCTCAATCTAGAAGGATTTCTCCTTCACCGCCAGAGGAAAAAAATATCTAAAGCGTGTCTGAAAGAAGAAATAAAAGCTGTATATATTTGTTTCTTTTGTGTAACTTAATAATATTTTGTTTAATTTATAATCAACTTTAGATTGAGAAAAGGAAAAGTCTTTTCGCCAATTGAATGCCTGAACCTCGCCCCCATTCCAGATATTTATTCATTCCGCTAAAAAAATAATTTTTATTAGTTTATACAGAGACCAAGTTATTTGGGTTTACAATTGTTTAAAAAAAAACAATCTGCAGAGTAGATAAACACAATTTCATGTTTTATAGCATGTCGCTCTCCGGCGATGAAACGAGGAAGATTCCTTGTAGCTTAATTGCCATATATATATATATATATTAGTCATAATTTATTACCTAGCTGTGTTCACGTATTGAACACTGTTGAAGTGAATACTAACATCGGCTGTAGAGAGCTGGATATGGGTATCTAAAATGAAATGGCCTCCTATTATCAAGTTGAAAACCGACGATACCGATGACGTTTTATAAATAACTATATATATATATATATAGAGAGAGAGAGAGAGAGAGAGTGGGGGGAAGGAGAAATTGCTTTATATCATAGAGTGGAAAATTACAAAATTTTTTATTTTTTTAATAAATTGGATACAAGGTGATAAAACCGTCTATTTACCTCCCTATATGAAAGATGACGTCGGGAGGTGGGATTTGATTGAAAAGAAACGCGACAAAGACGTATTTTATACTATTAAAACGAAATAAACCGGGTGGTGGTTGGGACAAAGTTGTTAACGTAGAAGGGGGAGTAACCAATCAACGAACGCATAAATTAAGCGCGCAAAACTTAAGTATATATAAAAACCGATTTTTCACCAACGAAAAGGCGCATTTCTCACCAGACATTTCATAAACGTTAATTTCGGTCTCCAATTTTTAGCACAATTTTTTTTTCTCCAACTTCAATCATAATGGGACCAATCGGAACAGAAATAAAGAAACTTAACATCAACGATGAAAATCAGGTAATTATTTTGTTTGTTGTAGTTTTATTAACTACTACCAGAATTGTAATAATTAATACAATCGGGAAAAACTTTAATTATTGTAATTAAGGGTGAATAGTTTTTTGTTTTTTTTCTCGCTGCTAATCTTGATTTTCCAGAATCATTCTTGTAATTTAGTTGTAAGCAAATTTCTCTGTATTCAGTTTTGGCGCGTAATAACGTAAATTCTAGAAGTTATTAATTTTTTTATCTTTTTAATTTTAGGATCCTAAACCCCGCTCTCCTTCGAAGAGGAAAGTCCTTGCTGAAATCAAACCGCAGGTAAGTTTTAATTTGTTAATGTGATAAACCGATGACTTTCTTTGTCCTGGCTATGAAAGCTAGATTTAGAATACTTAAAAAAAAATCTAATTCCAAAATATTGCTTTTTGTACAAGAGGGCGTAAAAGACCCCTTCCCCAATCTTAAAATTCATAAAGAAATGGATGGTTTTAAATTTAGAGCTTTCGCGTAAACAGCTGAAAATTTGGCGGTAAAACCGAATTTCATAGCCGTTAATCAGTTTTGTACAGTGGGTAATGCTTTAAAAATGAAATGGGGGGGGGTTAAGAAAAACCTGTTCATTCTACTGGTAATCGATTTCCGAGAAAAGTAACCAGAAACAAATTGGTTATATTTCCTTAATTACGCTATCTGGTCGGTAAGACGTAAAATTTGTATGCGAAATTGATTCTTCACGTAACCCTTCTATCTAATCATTAAAGCGAATCTTCATTGTTTACCGGTACTCACCCCCCCCCCTATTGGAAAATTAGGTACTTGTGCGTTATAACATCCCCCCGAGTTCAGAAAAACATTTGGGGGGGGGGGTTAACTTGTGCAACACCTAAAATCTAACCGTACGTGTTTTTTTTTTTTTTTTTTTTTTTTTTTTTTTAGGGGGGGGGGGATCGCCGATCAACAGTGTCAGTTAAAAGATGTAAAAACTTTCTCAAACCGAAATTTTTTTTTTTTTTTTTTTTTTTTACGCATTTTTATGATTTAAAACTAGTCCGATTTGGTAATCGGAACATGTTCACATTGAGACTAGGTTTTAACTTTGTATTACTGTCAACTTAGGTTCACGTATGCTTTTGAGTCGCCAAAATGTTATTGACTCAATTTCTTAAATCAATTCGCATGTCTTTAAAATGTATAGATAAAATTACTTTGGTGAAATTGACTTTTAACGGTCCCCATTTCTTTCAGTTTGTTGGCAAATATCAATCTTTTGGACATTTTCAAGATCAGATTATGCATATAATCTTTAAAAAAAAAAATAAAACTAAATTTAAAAAATGTACGTTCTAAAATAATAATTCGTATATTTAAACATTCTTCGGAATGCAGAATACGAACCGCACAAAATAAACTCATTTAAAATTAAAGGTGTGGCCTTTTCTCCTTCACCTAATTTAAGATACCGTAAAAAGTAGCACAGTCTGTTCTGCATTCAAATCTAGATTTTAAGATTTGAATTTTTTAAAAATTCATCGCATATTGTTTAAGCATACGATTCTTTTTCTTTTGACCCTGTAGTTGAAGTTATGGGGCATGGGCTAAGATTGTAACTTGCCATATCGAAATATGACTAAAATTCTGTGAAAGACTGTTAAATCTTATAAATTGCGTACATGGTTGATTTAAACAAATATAAATCTGCAATAAAATTCGAGTATTACCGTTTTCACCATGGAAACCATTTAAGTGTCCGGCATTACATCTCCGTAAGTGTGAAGATTTAAACTTGCGCCATAAAACATTTGAATCTTTTTTTCTGGAGCGACTTTCAAGGAAGATAACTCTTGTGTCAAAAATATCAGTTGACAAAATCATTAAACTCGTGTTCGAACTTGTTGCATACAAATATATTTAATTTTTTTGTTTTGTTTTTTGCGAAAAAAACTTAAATATAACTTTCAATGACAAATCTTTAATCGTATCTAAAAACTCCGCAGTTTCTTGGAACTTAAAATGCGCGGCATTGGATATTATTTTAGTCTTAGTTTTTCGTTTCACCTTTAAATTAATCCAATTATTACGGTATCTTCAAGAACTTGGTTTTATCTTTATGCAGAAATCCGTATGAGGAACTAAACTTTTGATCCGTGTAAGCACGGAAAAGCAACGCTATTTAAAAATTATAAATTAACATATCCATATCTAAACAAACAATTTTTAGAATTCTTATCATTCGCCTATGGTGTTGTTGTCGTTCTTGGAAATACACCGGCCACATTTCTTTCGTCTCTTATTTGGTAAGTTTTTATTAAGTTTTGCCATTTTCTGTATTTAGCGGCACACTTCGTATGTTTTGTCTTTAACCCTGGACATTCGAAACTCGTGCTGTAAACAGATTCCATTCCCAGAAAAGAACCAATTTCTTGGAAACTCGAAAATGTAATCTGAATAAATTACGTAATTTCTAAATCTTGTCATCTTCCAAAACTTAATGACGTAACTCTGGAAATATTTACGAACCTGTAAATAGTGTTTTTGATGTTGATAAATTTTAGAAAGTAAATATCAAATTTCTTAGACGAACGTTATCCTTTGACTGTTTTGATGCAGTATTTAATACTCCGCCTTTAATTAACAAGGTGAGACTTAAGAAATCCGGTTACGTAAGAAATCTCCAGGATCGTACAGCACGACTGTGTGTGTGTGTGTGTATATATATATATATATATATATATAAATTATACCTTGCATGTACCGTATGATTGGAGGCCTTCTCGAGTTTCAACTCTACATGAAGAGAGGTTTTGAACTGTGGGGCTTTGCTGTCGGCATTAAAATCCTGTAAGCAACACAAACTTTGGAAAGCTGGACACAGTAGTTAATTGGGTGCTAGTGCAGAGTGATCCCCGCGCTATTTTTTAAAATTCATATTTCCAAGTTTAATTAAAGTTTTATATTTTTTATTCAATTGTAAGGGTGAAGTATAGAATAGGTAGAAAACACCCTCCCCATGTTAAAAATGGCTTTTTAAATAACGTTATTTACGTCCGGGTCAATCTGCACTAGTACCGTTAATTGTAGACGATGTCATAAACACTTATCAATTTAAACGGTACGTTAACTTCATGGGTCTTTTGATAAAACCTGGTCCCAGAAAACTGCCAGAGCTCCCAACGAACTGGGTTCCAAAAGGTAACCTTGTAGTGGTCAGTTGTAGCTGTTTAAGTACCTGCCGTACTACTATAAACCCCATCAACTAGGAAAACTCCAACCCTAACTGTAAACTCTTTAATGTCTCCTAGTTTCCGACCCTTATTTCTCTCATCACTTATAGAAGTTTAAGTTACCTCCCAGCGACGACAGCTAGACAAAGTGGTAAGATCAAGATTCTTTCTTTTCGTTTTCTGCTGGGTAGACGGTGACGACCCAGATAAAATCCCTTCTGAATAATTCACGTCCTCTTGGATAACGTGAAAGTCCCTCCGCTCAATTTCCCCCCAACGGTTTTTTTTTTTTTTTTTTTTTTTTTTTTCTTCCTTTGAAGATTGTAATGCTGGGTATGGGGCAGCCAAACCAGCAGCCAACATTGCCCCGCTTTTTTTTTTTTTTTTTTTTTTTTTTTTTTTTTTTTTTTTTTAACCAACCGAGAGGTCTTTTTAGTATCCTCGCTGTTCCCTTAAGTGCAATTGTCTGAATCTCTTTTGCATTTGGTTCACAATGTCTTTCTAAATGTCTTAGAAAGCCTTTTCTAATCGGGAGGGTAAAAATTTTTCGCTTTATGGATGGGTATTCAGAAATATTAACTGAACTAAACCGACTTTGCAAACTTAGTGTTAAGTTAATAAAAAATTTCTCCAGTTTTTTTTTTTTTGGGGGGGGGGGTTGTATTACTGTACACAGATTCGAAAAAGTTGTCAAAAAACAAATATATAACATGTTATCAAAGGCAAGATAAGTTACTTTTCTACCAAATTGGAGATATTTTTTGTGTTTTTATTCAATGTAACATGTTTATTCAGCTCGAAAAACATGCAGTGTTTACCGATGTATTGGAAAATTCAAAATGGCGCCCGACTCTCTCTTTAACACGGTAAGTTTGGGAAATGGTGTTATAAATAATAAACTAGACAAAATACTATTACAAAACCACAGAATAGATGTCAACTTTTGTCACGGTAACATATATTGAGCGAATTTCTAACAATGTTTAGTTTATTTATAACACCTTTTCCCGAACTTGCCGTATTAAAGAGTCGGGCGCCATTTTGAATTTTCCAATACATCGGTAAACACTGTATGCTTTTCGAGTTGAATAAACATGTTACATTGAATGAAAACACGAAAATTATATCCAGTTTGGTGGAAAAATAACTTCTCTTGCCTTTGATAACATTTGTTATATATTTGTTTTGACAAATTTATCGAATCTAAACTATTTTTCCAGTCCAAAAGCTGAGCTTTTTACCGGGCAGAAAGTGGGTGCCGGTAAATGGGACTGAATACCCGGTCAAACCATCGCTAAAAAAAAAAAAAGGAGTGCGCGTCCATGAAACTTAAACATCGAACACGATTTATTATTGCCAGAAAAGCTGTATTCCCCTCTTATTCTGTTAGTACGAATCGAATTAGTATTTCGATAATAGTAAAATAACGAAATAGTAATTAAATACATCTTTTTTTGGTAAATGCGTACCTGAACGAAAAGTGCAGCAAAATAAATTCATTTCGTTTTCGGTGTTTGAGCTTGGAGGCGGGCGATTTTTTTTTTTTTTTTTTTTTTTTTTTTTTTTCTTCAATGATTTGGTCAGGGTATTCCAATGTTTACATTTACCATGGGCGCCTATTTTTGTTAAAAAAATTTCCATTGTTTTTCATTCTTTGAATGACTTGATCCCTTTTACATTGCAGCAAGAGTCCTCCTCGAAAAATGAGGAAACGGAAATGGCGAAACCCCTAGAAATCGAACCGGTTTTAGTGGAAAACCCACAACGATTTGTATTGTTCCCAATTCATTATCAAAGCATCTGGAATATGTACAAGAAGGCAGTGGCCTCTTTCTGGACGGTAGAGGAGGTAGATCTCTCCAAGGATTTTGAACATTGGGAAAAATTGAAACCCGAGGAAAAGCACTTCATTTCCCATGTTCTCGCCTTCTTTGCTGCAAGTGATGGCATTGTCAATGAGAACTTGGTAAGTTGACTTCAAAAACTAATTTCCTAGAACCCCCCCATATCCCTTAAAAATATTGGTTATTGCCAATAACTTATTGAACTTTTCAGCTTATTAAAAAAAAAAACCTTAAATTCATGTAATCTTTAATTGTCTAATTAGGAATCCAATTCTTTGCAAATCTTAAATATTCAAATAAAATTGAAACTGTTATGCCTCTTAACACTTAAATTTCAGTTTCTTTGGCGTACTAGTTTTAATGTTTTTAACCTACTTTGAATTTCACAAGTGGGAATGTCATAAGGTGCTTCTTACCCACTTTATATTTGTTAAACTAAATATAGCCCACATTATGACCTTTTAAAATGAATAATGATCGATGAATTAGCTCAAATTGAAATCTATAAATTTCGCTGACAATGACTACTGGCTAGACTGATGGATGTGTAACTGCACACAAGGTCTCGTGTATGAAAAGAAACTGGAATCTTAGAGATACTAATCATACCAGTTATTATAGCTGAATCCACTGAAAAATTTCCCCAATTTTTATCTGTGCCTAGATCGAGATGTGGAACTCTGTTCCGTCTACCTGCTTCCCACCTGACTACAACTTGGATGTCTTCAAGTCCAACGTTAAAATTCCTTATGAACCGCCTTAAGTAAACACTTCATTAAATCTCCACACTAACGTACTGTACTTGCAATAACCCTTATCCCTGAGTGGCTTCCGGGCCTTGATAAGTGGTGACCACTGTGTAGAAAAAAAAAGTTTTTTTTTAAGTATAAATTTTTTAACTATTTAATATTCTGTGACTCCTACTTTCCAGCAAAATAGCTTCCTATCCACTTGTCTTCCCCATGGGCTCAGACTTGGACTAAATTTGGAGGGGGGGGGGTGATACTACTTTTGGAAAGACTCCTCACTTAGAATATAAAAAATGACATGTGTAATCTGCAGTCTGCACATGGTAGACTTTGCTCATAATTGCTACAAATAGGTAGAAAATTGCTTTAACAAGCCCCAAAACTATAATTCTTAGGAACTGATGGACGAGGAGAATTCTAAGTCTGTGGACCAATAATTGATACAGCATTTGCAGTAAGACTTCAGATCTATTCTAAGAATTTAGTTACAAAAATGGATGCAATATTTGTTGCTATGTGTTTAACTTTTTCATGCAATTCGTAAACATCTTTCAATGCAATTTTTTGCTGTAGATCTTAATTTCGTGTTTTATTGATTGGAAACAGGTTGAGAGGTTCTACCAGGAAGTTCAGATTTCTGAAGCCCGATCATTTTATTCCTTCCAAATCGCTATTGAAAATATTCACTCTGAAATGTACAGTCTTTTAATTGATACTTACATCAAAGACATCAATGAAAGGTTTGTAGTAATTTTTAATAGTAAAAAAATTACTTGAAATTGTTTTAATTAAGCATTTAAATCTTCATAAAATAATTGAATTACATTTAATTTTAAAAAAATTTAAATCCTGTCTTTACTTCAAAGTTATTTAAAAAAAAAAAAAAAAAAATTCTAAAATTTCACTAAATCCACAATAATGTATACGTTTACAGAATAAAAAAAAATAACAAAAAAAACAGTGCTCTTATATTCAGACCCCCATTAACATTGGAGGTAAATACTTTCACCTTATTTAAACAAGATTCTATAGAAATTAAATTTAACTTGAAAATATAAAAAGCACAGCTCATATTGTGCATAACTTACCAAGTAATCAATTGAAAATAAGAATTTCCAACATAAAAAAAAACTAGGAAAATAAGTCTGCATTATATAATTTAAACAGTTAATATACCATTTAAAAAATCAAAAGTTGCATTTTTATATTAAATGCTGAAATTTAGTTTTTCCGCTTTTTTTATTATAGGAACCATTTATTTAATGCAATCGAGACTCTTCCCTGTGTCAAAAAGAAGGCTGACTGGGCTCTGAGATGGATCTCCGAGAAAGTTCCCTATGCGGAAAGAATTGTCGCCTTCGCTGCTGTGGAAGGAATCTTCTTCTCTGGTTCTTTTGCAGCAATTTTCTGGTTAAAGAAACGCTCTGTGATGCCGGGTCTTACTTTCAGTAATGAACTGATCAGTCGAGATGAGGTAAGTTCTTATTTTGGGTTCTTAAACCTTTCCTTGAACCATATCTATATCAAGAAAATGCATCAGTTAGTAACTTTATGAGAAGATATATAAAAGCAACGATACAATGAAAGCAATTGAAGATTAAGACAGATTTGGTTAAAATTTGCAGATTAAGTGCTTTGTAGATCAATCCTTTTTTCATAAATAGGAATTTCCATTTAATCTTACCAATTTGACTGGTAAGTGTTCTTGAGCTGTTCCACTTAAAAAAAACAAAAAATTACTGAATTTCCATTACTAATGATTACTATATTGTCCAATTGACTACAGTACTCTTTAACCCTTATCCTTGAGTGGCCTCTGAGCCTTAATATATGATGCTGCCTATGTATGGGGGGGGGGCCACCGGATCAGTCTGAAGATACCGGCTTCCTGACCTAAGGTCCTGGATATGACCTTAAACTATATCTGATGGTGAGGCCCCAACTTGTGGGCTTTGGGGAGTGTGGAGCCACTCCTTAATTGCCATTATTCCCAGGTCCATTCTGACCCAGAGTGGTAGTACCTGTTAGGGTCCCAACTATGGATTAAATAGAAACTTTTTTTTTTTTTTTTTTTTTTTTTAAACCCAAATATTCTATTAAAAACTTTTTCTTCAAAATCACTGGATTCGGCATTAAACGACCTAAAAAGGGTTGATATGCTGTAAAACAACCAACCAACCAATCCTGACCTAAAATGCATAAGACAATTTTCCTCAAACACCATAAGTATTTGTAGGTATAAAGAACTTAAAACGTTAACTTTTCCTAAATCACTAGTTTCAGCATTAAACTACCTGAAATGCTGTAAAACAACCAAACTTAGTCATCTGTATTTTCTGTCCTAAAAGGGAATATTCTCCCACTACACCTGAATCTTCGGAACTTCCATGAACAAAATTTCTTTCCAGCTGACTACAATGCAGTTTTTCAAGTTCACTGCAAACAAGTTTTCTTGCTATCCTCTTTAAAGAATCGGATTCCACTCTGTTTTGGCATTACTAATTCTCTTGCTTGTTGTCTCCTTGCTCCTTTTAGTACATGTATTGCTCTAGTCTAGTGCTACTGAAGCCACCTAAAATCCTCTAGAGCACTATTAAAACCAAACTTGTTACACTTACTTCTAATGTTTTATATTAAGGACCACACACACACTTTTATACCTTTTTTTTTTTTTTTTTTTTTATAAAAATTTTTTAAAAATGTGAGCTGAGGTAGGGGATAAGGACCTTCTAAACCTATAGATGCTCAACATCAAATGATTCAAAGCATTGACAAAACATTTGCTTCCTAGTCCAAGAGTTTAATTACTTTTGAATAATTAAAAAGACAAAAATGCATTGAAATTAGTGGTTTATTTCCAAATTATGGTTTTGAAAAACTCTTCTCCTTTGACTATAACTTGTTATTTTTGCTTTCAATACATCTTGAATGAATAACCTAAACCTGATGCATCACAACACTAGCAAGTAGTTAACTCTGGGAGAGCTTCAGATTTCAAACTCTTAGTGTTCTGGTTTTAGATCTTGTTTCATCAGCATGGCCAGACCTGTCTGGATAAATGATTATATACACACACAAACATATCCACTGAATAGAATTCCAGTCATGGCAGTTTACCAGAAAATGCAAAGTTTTACTTGATGCTAATTTTTTTATTTTAATCTGCAGCATTTCCTCAATACAGTTTAATGGAAATGCTCAACTGATAGTTTGAAAAGCTTATGCAAAATTTGGTTTTCTAAAATGAATTGTATTTGGATTTTATTGATTCATGGCTGGTAATTGCAATCTATTGACTTTTTTTTTTTTTTTTTTTTTTTTTTTTTTCTCAGGGACTTCACACTGACTTTGCTTGCCTTATGTTCCGCCATCTTCGAAACCGACCAAGTAAATCTAAGATCTACACAATAATTAAAGATGCTGTGAAAATTGAACAAGAGTTCCTTACGGAAGCGTTACCAGTGAATTTAATTGGCATGAATTGTGATCTCATGAAACAATATATTGAGTTTGTGGCTGACAGGCTGCTTCTTGAATTGGAATGTGATAAAGTGAGTATTGATATAAAACTAAAATTCTCACCCATAGGAAGTAAAATTAATTCAAAGGCCGATGTGCACTTTTTTTTTTTTTTTTTTAATGCCCCTTTAAGACTTAAATCTAAACTTTTTAAAATCCTTATTCTAATTTTGAACATTCCTTCCATGATTTTGGTTTTAGAATGCTTTGCTTAAAGGGTCTAAATTGGAATGCCTGAATCAAATTCAATGAAAATTTGAACTATTAAAATACTCAAAATAAACTTAGAATATTAATTGACTTTTTGTAAAATGTAATAAATTAAAAGAATTTTAAACTTTTAGTCTTTTGCATAAGACTAAATCCCACATGTATCTTAAGCCTAGCAGTTTTAAAATTCATGATTAATTTTGAGTAAATCCTATATATAAATAACCTATTGGTAGACCAAAGCTACAATTAAAAATGCCCCCCCCCCTCATTGTGTGTGTATTTATGAACTTAATTTCTTTATATTTACTTAATCTTTTCTTCTTTTACAGGTTTATAACTCTGAGAATCCCTTTGACTTTATGGAACATATTTCCCTTGAAGGCAAAACAAATTTCTTTGAGAAAAGAGTCGGTGAATATCAAAAAATGGGAGTCATGTCTGGATCATCCATGTCTGGACCTTCCAATCATAAATTCACACTTGATGCTGACTTCTAAAATTGACTCTTTTAGATAAGTCTGAACGAAACCAATCCCTTGTCAAAAGAAATCACATATGTAAATATTTTCGGATGAATTGTATTTAAATTTTTAAAGACTGAAGAATTCTATATGAAATCCACTGATTTAATTCTTGTATTTCGACGAAGCTTCAGTATTTTCGCTTGTACAAAGATAAAACTGACAGAATGTGTGCATGTATGTGAATTTGGAAACGGATGAATTTTTTATTCAATAAAACCATTCTAATATTTGTTTGACTTGGAATTTTATTTCTTCTAAAATGTTCTCGCTATTTATTTTTTGCCTGTAGGTGTGACACAAGGTTAAAATCTAGTAATCTCTCTAAAGATTACTAAAAATTGCTTCAGAGGCCCAATCTCCATTCCTGTTAAATTGCCTTGACCAGATGTCTTCTAAGAGAAGACCTGTTCAGTTGGACTACCCAGACATAAATCAACCTATTGATTAAAGCTTTTTTTTTTTTTTTTTTTTTTAACCTTTGAGTAATTTGACAAGGCTGAAAACATCTTAATTTTTGTTTATTCAAGATGGCTTAGTAAAAATGCTCTTAGCTTTCAACTTTTTAACAAATTATTTGATCAATTTACATCATTTTTGGAATATGACCGTTTCATTTGTGACAGATATATACATAGAATTTAATTTGGGTAATCTGATCGTTTTTGGAATCCTTTTTAAGATAAGGCGCCATAATTTGCTTTTATTTATTACTATCTTCATAGTTCAGCCAACACATTAACCATGATAGAATACGAATGCTGTGACTTGTCCCCAGTAATTACTGCCTTCCATAGATATTGTCTCACTGCATTTTGGTCAACTAATCCTCTGGCCTGTCTGAATAGGATTGAAACTGCTATCTTCAGACGATGTTCACCTGGAATCGTAGACTCTACTAGTTTTTGTCTAATGTTCTGACTATGGAAGGCAGTAATTACTGGGGATTTAGCTACAAGGCTGCATTTGTACCCCCGTCATGGTTAATCACCTGAAGGCCAAAGGATGAGTTAGCTGAAGCATGGTGAAATAACCTCAACTATGAGGATAAGTCTGAAAAAAAAAAATAATGCACATATTGGAATTCTGAATTTTAATATGTAAATTTGAACCTTTACCTTTTAATGGAATTGCTCTTCAGACACTGTTAAACTCCAATTGAATTTCATTATTATGAAAATAACCTGGTTTGGATTCAATTTCCTCTGTCTAATATAGCAAAGGGAATCTTGTTTTCCAAACATTTGAAGTGATAGAACTTGTTCCTCAAAGGAGTTCAATTTTTCTCTACTCAAAAAAAAAAACAAAAACTTTTTGTATAAAGTACTCCTGATTTATGTACTTTTTCAATAGAAAAAAAACCCTTCCTAAATCTCACAATTACCACTTAATAGCATTTCTTACTGTTTCTTGAAACGACTAGTAAGCTTCTTTCCTTCAAATTAGTATATTTACATCAAAATTTATTTCGATCTAGTACGTTCCTTACGGATTTTTTTTTTAGTATGTAGTAGTTTTCAAGGTTGGGTGTTTGCTGATTAAGTTCTGCAGGATACTGGTTAAAATTTGAGGGGGGGGGGTCCTTGAATTATAGATTCATCTAAATGATAATGGTCAATCAATAATTCTCCCGTCCAACAATCATGAGGTTGTTTGCATGGCAACCAAGAAGGATAACATACCTGCCAATCGGTTTGCATCAAACTCCACATTTGACTTGGCAAACCACTCCCTCCCTGACTTTCCTTTGCAGATAGCTGCAACCCTAGATGATTTGAAAATCACCTGTTCGGGTGCATAATATCATAAACCTAGACACCTCAAACATGTAGACCTGATCTCATAAAAATGCTCCGCTGAGGTTGCTCCAGTCCTCTCCAAACTTTACAACAAATGCCTTAACGAATCTTGCTTTCTTGACTTCTGGAAAACTGGTACCAGTTTTCCAGAAGTCTGTCAAATGAACTGACCATTAAATTACCCCCCCCCTCCCCGTAGCCTCCTGCTTTTTTGCCAAAATATTCGAGTCCATAATTAAGCTCTAGTCCATCACCTTATAGTTGCTAAACTTCTGACTGACCAACAATGTATTTAGGCAAGCCCGTTCTACAGTTATCCTAACTAATCACTGAACAAAACAGAAGGTAGAGCAGTAGCCCTAGATACATCTATGGCGTGTGACAAGGTTTAGCATGAATCTTCTCAGGAAAATCAGATCATATAGTTATCACTGGACAAATACTTAACATAACCTGGATTTAATTGTCTTCAGTTGTACATTTAAACGATATAAATGCAGGTGTAACTATCCTGCTTCCTTTATTCATCTTAAAATTCATAAATGACCACCCTAATAAAATTGTCTCAGATGGGTATATTTACTGATGACACTATGCTCTTTAACAGGCATAGGGGACGGAGCAAATGAATACATATCTAAGGAAATGGAAGAAACACTAGAGGAAGATCTCTAAGTGGAATGGGGACAAAAATGGATGGTCACATTAAATGCTGCTAAGGCTAAGCTTGTTTCCTTCAATAATTTACAAGTAACCTTCTCAACCACCAACAGCTATGGCTAAGGATACATTATCTGAAAGATGTTTACAGGGAACATGAGTTGAAACAGATTGAGAGCATTACCAGGGTCACTGAGAAAGTTACTTACGCCTGAAAGTATCCTGTATATCTACAAGGCCACCATTCGCCCATGTATGGAGTATTATTCTCACATTTGGGCTGTTGCATCTGCTACTAGTCTCTCGCTCCTGGACAGGGTTCAAAAGAGTTGCTAACATGATAGGCTCTGAACATTCATCTAGGCTTCAACCTGTCCCATTGACGAAATCTTGTATGCCTCCCTCTGCCTGTTCAAGTATTTTAGTGGTGGATGCTCTGACGAACTACAAGCCCTTGTACTCCCTCAACATAAATACCCCAACAATCAGCAAAATCCCACCGCTACACAGTAGAGATCCCTAGATGTAAGAAGGCCTTCTACTCGAATAGTTTTTTCCCTAGAACTGCTAGACTTTGGAACTCCCTTCTGGATTCCTGCTTTTTCAACTGTACTGACATGCAGAAGTTCAGTGTAATGTGAATGAACTGCTTAACTCCCTACATAGTATCCCTGCAACTTATGGCTCTGATAAGTAGCCCTCCTACATCAAAGTGGCACCGTGCCTTGTTTGGGGTGAAAATGGAATAAAAAAAACAAAAAAATATTGCACTCGTATTCTGTAACGGTATGATTGTTCAGATCTACAGAGGACCAGACTTGTGATTTAAAACTTTTGGATAACAAATGGGTCATAATTTCTACATTCGCTTAAATTATTACGTTTTTTTTTTTTGTTTTTGTTTTTTTGCGTGTAATAACATAAATCAAAGCTTTTTGTTACTTAAGTCATCCATACTTTGAAAGAAAGTTTTCTTTTCAACCTCTGAAAACACTTGGATTTCATTTGGGATTATTTCACAATGGGTAAATTTTCATTTTTATTGTAATTTCAATAAAATTACAGCTTGCACTTGACGATGCAAACAAGTCTACCTTTGGATTTATATCAGCATGTTAAACACGTGCTGATAAAATGTTCACGTGCAAGTCTGTTTTTTAACATTCACAACTATGTTGCATGCCTAATTTGCTTTGATTGTACAATTAAGTAGAAACTCTTCTACATTATGGCAATTTTATTTTATTTTTTTCTCTCAATAGCATTAATTCTTTGAAGAATTTAGCTGTTGTACCAGTTCTGAGACTATATTCTCTTGCCTTTTATTAATCATTTGAAATTATAAATGGCAATGGAATGGATCACATATTTGTATGATAAAAATATTTTTCTTTTGATTTATTTTAATTTAAAGTTTGCCGCCTCCCCCCCCAAAAAAAACCGCCTTTTACTTCAATATTTTCATTTGCAACTTTTATTATATTGTAAATAATTTAAAGATAAACTATTATACCGATATGAATGTGATCATTTGTTCATTGAGCTGGTCCATAGTCATTGCTTGATTCCGACATCAATCACAGTGATAGTTGTGTAGTCTCATTGCAGCAACAGACAAATTCTCCTTCCAAATAAAATCACAACTTTAGTTTAAAATATGTAACAAGGTGTTTTTTTTTTTTTTTTTAGGGAAGGAGAAAGGGATGTTCTACTTACAAATGAGAATTCTTAGCCCGTTCAAATCAAAACAACCAAGCAAAAACAACACACCATCTATATCTGAAACCAAACTGACCGTTCGACCCCAGAAAAGCAAACCGATTTCCCCTACCAATCTGCTGGCATATATATATATATATATATATATATATATATATATATATATATATATATATGCCAGCAGATTGTATATTTTGGATGGTCTGCTACAACAGACCAGAATATATATATATATATATATATATATATATATATATATATATTCTGGTCTGTTGTAGCAGACCATCCAAAATATACACTTGAAAATAAAAGTTTACATTATTTTTCAGCATTACCTCGGGTAGAATACAGCTGAATTTTCATTAGTCAGAGACAGTTGACATTTAAAGAGATTTTTTTCCATCGACGTTTTGTATGAAACTAACTAAAACACTTTCTTACCCTTCACACTAGGATCAAAGTGTAAAATCTGTTCTGTCAGTTTCTGTCTTGAGAGGGGTGGTTACACAAACATTTTAACTCGTCTATTTTTTTTTTTGTCAGTATCCCCCAGACAATGCTGGATAGGTATGCTAGTATAGTTATATACAACTTGGAAATCTGTAAATATTCAAAACTGAAAAAAAAAAAAAAAAAAAAAAAATTGACGTTTCTGAATTATATTATTCATCGGACTACTGTTCTCATCTTGAGTGTGATTTTCACATTTCAGTCGATATAACCGACCTTCTTCAGGTGTACTCGGGAATGTTTCTGTCGAACTTGGGAATTTGGACGGAATTCCGAGCGGAACCCTTTATTTACTTCATGGGGGTAGTGTGCTCTTGTTCTGTCAGCCATGACTGGATAGAGGTCCTTGCGGACCTGTGGCGCAGTGGTTAGAGTACTGGGAAAAATCAATTGTAAAAGTGATATTCTCCTGAAGGTTGAAGGTTCAATTCTCAGTGTGGGCGACCGAAAAATACAATTGCGAATTACTTGGGACCTTTATCCAGTCATGGCTGATAGAACGAGAACACGCTACCCTCATATAATAAATAAAGGGTTCTGTTCGAATTCCAGAGTTTGACAAGGTACACCCGAAGAAGGTCAGAGATTATATCGACTGAAATGTGAAAATCACACTCAAGATGAGAACAGTAGTTCGATGAATAATAAATTATTAGACATTTCATTTGTGATAAAGCTTAAATACAAAATTGAAACATTTAAACATTCATAATCAAAAAAGAAAAAAAAATTAATTTTAATTCTAAATTTTATTCTTGACATTTTTCACTTCATTCTTATGTTTTGTGCATTTTTAGTGGAGGTGGTCTGATTTTTTTTTTTTTAAATTTTCTTTTTTAATCTTTTTATTTTTTAAATAAATTGAGTTTTCAACTGTGCTTAGCCAGACGGGACATCTTCCAAAGCTTCCGTTCCAAACAAGGATTCGAAGTGATGAACATATTGTTCACAGTGTTCTCCTGAAAATAGAAAAAAAGAATCCCATTAAAAAAAATTCACTCATAATATAATGGGTATTTTCTCTCGGTCCATCAGGCACAATTTTTTAAAACAAAAATCTAAACTTCTTTTAAAAATGGAAAATATGTGGTATTTGTCCAGAATTCCTTCGTATAATAATGATAATAATAAAAAAAATAAAGAACTATGATGTAAGTAACCATGATGAAACAAAATTATATTGCAACAATCATGTAAATTGATCACGTTTTATTTCTAAATAAAATCAAATTTTATGCGTAACTGCAGAATGGCTGTCTTGCCTGCGATTTTGAAAACAATCTAAAAACAAACAATAAACAAAGGCAGATAACTCAGTAATAATTCAAAACTTGCAATATTTATGTTGCAAATCCTATAAATTTCCATTAATCGCTTAAAAATTATTTTCTTTAGAAAAATATAACTACTTGATCAATTTACATAATTTTTGGAATATTCTCATCTGGCATCAATTGAAATGTATGGCTCTCGTCTTGGGGAGGCTCCATGTTTTGACAAGCTTGACCTTTACTCCTGATCTGAAATGGAACACTTACATCAAATCAGTTGCCAAGGTCGCTGGAAAAATGGTGGGATCCTTCTAGCGATCCAGTGATGCAATTCTCTACTTATATCCAGTGATGCAATTCTCTACTTATATAAGAGCCAGGTATGTCCAAGGATGGCGTACTGTTGCCACATCTGGGCAGGAGCTGCTAGAAAGGACTTATCCTGCCTTGATAGAGTTCAAAATAGACTTTGTAGCCTCATAGGGGATTTCTCTTCCCTACAACCTCTTTCTCACAGAAGAGATGTTGTGAGTTTGTCTCTGCTTTATCGTTATTTTCATGGCAAGTGCTCGACTGAGCTCCAATCTATGGTCTGCTCTCGCCAAACATTCATGAGAAACATTTGTCTAGTTGAAAACACTATCAATAATTTTCCACACTCTTTATCTGTGCCTAAACCTAAACGTAGATTCCATGAACAAAGTTTCTTTCTTAGAACTGCACACCTGTGGAACTCTCTTCCGTTTAGCTGCTTTCCAACTGACTACAATATGGTTATCTTCAAGTCCAATGTAAACAAGTTCTTGATGAGGCCGTTCCCTTTAAGTAATCCAATTGAGCAAATTTACACTTCTAACGATTACTATGATATTGCCCCTTTGACTTCAGTATACTCTTTAACCTTTATCCTCGAGTGGCCTCATGGCCTTGATAAGTGGTGATTCCTTTGTAAAAAAAAAAAAGATATTTTTGTTAAGGAAACGTACAGCATGTAGATTTTTCTTTAATTTTGTTTTTTAATATAGGGTAAATTATGGACAAGAACCAAATATTGCATTAATAGTAAATAATAAATTCCCAACGAATAACGCAGATGTTATGACTCAAAACTGAAACCTTGAGAACTTCAGTCTGAGATTCCACGAATTGAACTATTTAGACTTTCAGTGCTTGATAAGATATAGTTGACAAATCGATTTTTTAAAATATATTGTTTTAAGCAAAAATAATATTACATACTTAATTGTTATGCTAAAAATAGTAATATACCCCAAAATTATGAAAATTCATTGAGTAGAACAACTGCTATTGTGTTTTTAGTAAAAAAAAGTCTATAATACAAGTAATCTAAAATATTCTTTTTGGAGTTATGTCCCCTGTCGTATTGCCTACTCTATAACATCTAAAAAAAAAATGTGATTTTACCCAATTTTCCGTAAAAATTACTTTTAACTATAAATAAATTTCTACTTGATTTTTCATAATTTTTGGATAAATTACTATTTTCAGCATGTTAATTATGTATGAAACATTGCTTTTGCTTGAAACACATTTTTAAAAAATCGATTTGTTGACTATCTTAATAAACACCAGACTTTCTTAAAACATTATCTTAACAAAATAAGAGCTTTGATGTGACATTATAGATTCATGATTTACGTCATGTTTAAAAATAGTTTTTAAATAAGTAATTTGGATAAAAATTATGCAATTCTAAAAATGCCATTATATGATGAGTTGACCTACCAGCTTAGCAAAACATATTCGCTAGTCTATTATATAAACATGTCTGTCTGAGGATGCAATTGAAAGCAAACTCCTAAATCAACACAACTTTTGATTCTTGTTGGGTTCTACTAAAAATGTACGTCTAAAAATGACGTACGATTATTGTACAACTAAATTGCCACTGCTGCTGATTAAAGCAACTTCGATGCAGGCTCATCAGCGTAAAATATAAAACAATCTTGTAATAAACAATAAAACGAATTTACTCAGAAGTCTTGAGAGGTTATTTTTGGCAAATATCTTTTTTAAGTTCATACCTATAAAGATATTTACCAAAGAAAACTCCTGATTTTTATTAAATACTAGCATGGGTGGCCGGCGTTGCCCGGGTGTTTGGAGGTGTATGCTGAGCAAAAAAAAAAAAAAAAAAAAAAAAAAAGGTCAATTTTTTTAACTTTGACCCCTATTTTGACCCCTTAAATTTTGTTTTGGACCCAATTCGAGTTATTAAGTTATATCCATATCTAAGGAACCTATATCTAAAATTTCAAGTGTTTAGACCCAAAATTGTTGGAGGAGTTTGGTAGAGTTCTCAAAGGTCAAATCGTTGAACTTTGACCCCTAACAGTCAAATTTCTGGACGAAAACCAATCACATAGATTTTCCCAAATCTCAGTACCTTGTATATCAAATTTCGAGTCTGTAGACTAAAACTTGACAGAGTTATTGCATAGGGAAATGTACACAGACAGACACACAGACAGACACACAGACAGACACACAGACACGTTCACTTTTATAGATATATAGATTCCCTCTTATATGAGCGATCTACTAAGTCCGTCAACGCAAAAAATGTTATTTAAATAAACAAAAAACGACTTAGTCACAGTCGCAATTATTTTTGGCAAATTTTTAAAGATTGAGACTTGTTTTTTTCAATTCAGTAGGCCATTTTTTAAAAATTTTTTGTAAAATAAATAAATAAACAAATTTATTTCTTTATTATTGAAATAAAAAGAAAACGAATTTAGTCAAAGTCACAACTTTCAGCCAAGAGTTTTTTGGGTTTTTTTCAAATAAAATTTTACAAGTGACCTTTTTTTTAAAATTTGAATTTTGTAACACAATAGCAATGTAACACTAGAAAATCTTTTTAAAAAGATAAACCCCTGAAGACTGAAGCAATGTTTCCAATCCCATGTGCCTCTTTCGAGAGAACTAGTTTTCCCTACATTTAAAACATTAGTGTCTAACTGCTTTCATGCAGAGGCAAGTAAATAATTATTATTTAAAAAAATTATTTTCGTTTTTTTCTTTAAATAATATTGCATAAAGTTCCATTTTATGATTATGATAACACGAGTGATTCATTTCTCAGAAAAAAAAAGGTCAATGTGCACTGCTTGTCCAACCTGCAAAGGGTGTTTATTTCGAAAGCCGTGGGGGAGCTTGAAAATAAGAAAATGCCTTTTGGAATTACCCCCCCCCCCCACAACCTCCTTATGTTAAGAACAGCTTTCAAAATAAACACTCCTAACCTCCTCATGTTAAGAATGGCTTTCGGAATAAATACCCTTTTCAGGTTGGACAAGTAGCACACATTGACCAAAAATAAGCAAAGGAAATCATTTTTTAAAGTTTTCTCAAACATTTTTTAAATTTATATTATCGACTACTGCCAGTTTTTTGTTTGTTTACTTTCTGGCTTAAAAGAGAATATTAAAAAAATAAAATAAAACTAAGAAACGACTTCTTTATTTTTTTTACAAAGATTTTTAATGGAAAAAAAAAACGGAAAAAAAGTAGCACACAGAATTAGAAAAAATAATATTTAAAAAAAATTTGAATCTAAAAATATATTTGCCAAAAATAACCTCTCGATTGAAATTTGTGAATAAAATCATTTTATTATTTATGATATTTTGCACTGAAAAAAAAACAGTATCAAGTCCGTGTAAAAGTTGCTTTATTAGCAAAACAATAGCAGGAGCAAATAATCGTACATAATTAGTCGTACAATTTTAGTAAACCTCCTTATGTACGATAAAAACCCGACACAACTAAATGTCCTATTCGGCTGCTGCTGATTCAAGCAACTTTACACATTGTTTTCATATGACAAACAGCAGGAGCAGCCAGTTGTACAATGATCAGAAATAATTTGGTACATATTTAGTAAAACCGATTCTTGTCCCAAATTCCCCCTACACTAAAAAGTAAAAATAAAGAAAAATCTGTATGTTGTAGGTACCCATGATTAAACGAAAATATCATCTTATAAAATTTGCGTAAATTGATCAAGTAGTTTTATTTTTATAAAGGAAAATCATTTTTAAGTGATTAATGGGAATTTATAAGCATTACAACGTAAATCTAATAAGTATGAATTTTTGATGAGTTATCTCACTTTGTTTGTGAAAATTTTTCAAAATGGCAGAGGAGAAATGTTAAAACAATGCAGATTGTAAAGATTTTGCTTTTAGCAAAATGATGAAAAAAAATCTTTAAATTTATCATTTATCATAATAAAATTCATCATTTTGCTTAATAGCAAAATGATGAATGTTATTAAACCTTTACAATCTGCATTGTTTACTAAAATAAAAATGTTTGGAATCTTTTTATTTTTAAACTTTGCCTGCAAATAAAACTATGTATGTTTTAAGGTAAAAACTTCATATAATTTAAAAACATTTATTTTTTTTATAACAAAAATTCTATGATGACAAAGTTACAAGTATGTATATACACTATATTGTTTTGAACAAAAAAAAAAAAAAAAAAAAAAAAAAAAATGTAGTATTGTAGCAAAATGTGCCCGTTTAATTGTTGTCCATTCTGGAGTGCCTCAAATCTATTTGATCCAAGATGGATTTCATTTTAGTAAACTATCTTCCCTTAAAATGATTTTTTTTTTTTCAATTAAAATTCATCAAAGGACAAATGTTATAGATTTAATGGCAAAATCTGCATCGTTTACAAAATAAAGAAAACATATCATACTCTCTCCAAATAATTTTTTCACATGTTTGACAATAGAACTTGTTGGTTGTTTTGGTTGTTTTTGTTTTACAGCACATCAACCCATCCAAAGAATCCAAACGAATCCAAAGATTTTGAAGAAAAATGTTTTTAGTAAAATATATTTGTTGTTTTCAAGTCGGTTTCTATTTAACTCATAGTTGGGACCCTAACAGGTACTACCACTCCGGGTCAGAGTGGACCTGGGAGCAATGGCAATTAAAGGGTGGCTCCACATTCCAAAAAGCCCGCAAGCTGGGGCCTCACCACTGGATATAGTTTAAGATCATATCCAGGACCATAACAGAACTTGTATACAGGAGAGGGGAATTCTATTATGTCAACATATGTGGATTAATAAGTTGTACTGAAATATTTACTAAGGGTACCTTTAGAGCTACATTTTTTGTGTGTTAGAAGTTGGTATCGTCCTCCTACATAGAGCGCCTGATATTTCTAAATAATCACTAACCCATTTGGTCTTGATTAGGCTCAACATCGCTTAACTTAGGTGATCTAATGCTGTAAAATGTCCATAAAATATTCAAGGAACAAATTTTGGTGCTTGCTTCCATTAATACACAAATAAAATATGTCCGTTAAAAATAAAATAACAGGAAAACTATTTGACATACTTGCATATCAAGCAAAAGTATTGATGTACATATAAAAATTACAGAAAAATATCAATGAGAATTTTAGTAAATAAAAAGGATTTTTTTCTAATATGTCTGATTCTACGTTGAACTGACTCCATTTTGTGCCATTAGATAGACTTATTTCCCATTTCATTGTTATGTAACGCTTCTAGATTAAAGACACAAAAACGGACATATTTCACTTGTATATTGATGTAAAAAAAAGCACCTGAATTTTTTAGGATTACAGGACAAAGGTTGTAAATAGGAAATGTAAATTGCCTGTAAACTTTAGGTTATAGTCAGCTAACATACTTCCTAACTTCCGGTGTGGCTGCTACCAGAAGCAGTGACAAAGCAAATCAGTTCCTTCACTTTTATTGTTCTTCAGTATTTCTATTATGAAGCAATTGTTTGGAATAAAATATAAGAAAAGGACATTATCGAAAAGTATACAATAAAAATTAACAAAATTATAAAAAGATAAAAATAACACAATTATTCTTTATTTGTACTTTTAATAACCAAATAAAAAAACAAGTTTTATTTTATTTGAAATTTTATAAAAAACTTATTTTTGTAATTTCATAAGCATATTTCTATGCTTATGAAATTACAAAAATAAGTTTTTTTTAATTTAAAAAACAACATTTTTGTATTTGAATTTATATATGTTTAGGAAAAGATAGAAATAAAATTATTAAAATCAAAATGACAAAATTTCAAACATAATAATAAAAAAATGGTATCCAACACATAATATTTTCCAAAAACTTTTTTTTTATATTTTAAAAAGTGTTTTCAATAATTCTTAAAAAAAAAAAATAAATGAGTGCAAAAAGTGTCTTCCGTAATTCGTAAAAACAAAAATAAAACTAATTTCAATAATTCTTGATTAAAATAAGATTGAAAAACTTTTCAATAAAAAAAGATGGGAAAAATGTAATAAAAAAAAAAAAAAGAGTACATGCACAAGGGAGATATAGGCGTGAGAGAAAAAGCGAAGGAACTGATTT
This sequence comes from Euprymna scolopes, assembly GCF_053919585.1. NCBI lineage: Eukaryota > Metazoa > Mollusca > Cephalopoda > Sepiida > Sepiolidae > Euprymna > Euprymna scolopes. The sequence continues at coordinate 80,873,147 of NC_136488.1, read as the reverse complement.
ACTTTTTCACCACTTCTGGTAGTGATATGCCAGAAGTTAGGAAGTATGTTAGCTGACTATAACCAACTTTTAACTGAACGAAATTTCATATTTAAAAAGAATATAGGACTTCCCTAAAGTTTAGTCCTTCATTACCATGGTATATTGCATCTGATCACTCTTGATTTTATGTTGAAGATAGACAAATGGGGAATCAAATTCAAGAAAACTAAAATCGTGTCCCCTTTTAAGGGAAAAACTTGAGCATTTGTTTAACCCATAAAAAAGGAAGTCTGTATTTATTTATATTAATGCTCAAAAATGAAATATAGCAGTTCACAATATAAAACAGGAAAACTTATGAAATATACTTATCAGTGAAAATTATTAGCATACACCAAAAATTATGGAAAATTAGTGAGTAGAATTTTAATAAAAATTGGTGTTTGTTCAGAATTTTACCTATATCAAAAAACAAAAATACAGAAATTATGTATGTATGTACCTATCATGGAATGAAAATGTCCTTAAAAAAAATCACATAAATTGACCGAGTAGTTTTTTATTAACTAAGAAAATCAAATTTTATGAGGAAAAAATGATGGACTGACTCGCTCCGCTATCTTGAATAAATAAAGGGTTACCTCCCCTTAACAACCACTGTAGAAATAGAGATCAAAGTCAGCCTCGTCATGACTATGGCTTACTATTAATCACTAAACTTGGCCTTTTGGCCAAGACACTTTAGTCACAAAGACCCTGAACCCTTCCTCTCCCCAATTTCTTATAGGGCCTTGTGCCTAATTTTGTTGTTTGAAAATCTTTTGTTTTTTTTTGTTTTTTTTTACTTAATTGTATTTACAAAATTTTAAAAGCAATAAAATATATAAACAAGATCAAAGTGTACTATCTGTTCTTCAGATGCGGCACTTCTATTTCTTGTTCTCTTTCAGTGGAGGAGAAACACTTCACGACTGAGACAATTTTTATTTCTGTAGCTTTTCTCCCCATTAAAAAACGACCCTGGTGTCTAACTCTGCCCGTGGGGAGGCATTGTAAATAGGTACTATTAATCACTAAAAATCGTAAAAAATTATTTTTTTTTACACAAAAAAAAACTTCATTAATTTACGTAATTTTTGGAATATGATCTTTTCAATCCATGAATGAGTACGTACATGATCTGTATTTTTGCTTTTTAATTTACTATTCGGAGACTACAAACAACAAGCCAGTGAGTTGTCTTTATTTTAGAAGGGAGATAATCTTCTGCAAAACGTTGGCTTGCCAGGAATGTCGTTTGGTGTTTATAGACTCCGAATAGTTATATTCATTTTTTTTTTTTTAGAATTCTACTTGATTATTTTCCATAATTTTTGGTATACACTAACATTTTTGACTGATAAGTAAATCTATAAGTTTTTTGTTTTTTTTGTTATTTTATTTTGCACTGCCATATTTCATTTGAGTAACAATAAAAATAAGCACAAAAAAACCCATTTCTTTTTATATTAATAGGAACACAATTTGATACTATAAAGCAATTCTTATTAAAACCAGGTTTCTGTCATTATATTCAGTTTATCATTCACTTCATATGGCATGAATTAGATAACTTTTAGAAATTCTAAATTAACCTATCTCCGGCCAGGTATTTATTTATCCCTCTTTCAACCGTCATGCTAAACATTTTAAATTGTTGTTTCTTATATTTGTGTTTACTCTCTATCTCTCATTTCCAATTTCTCTCTCTTCTATTCCCCCTGCTTTTCTTTTTGTTTCACTACTATTCTCTCTCTCTCTCTCCAGGTTTTTATTCATCCTTCTTTCTTTCAAAAAAGTTTCACTAATATTTTCATTTGTTGAGTATTGTGGTTCATTTAATTTATTAAAGAAAAAAGAAATAATAAAAATAATAATGCTTTTGTGTTACCAATGTGTACAGAACAGGAGACTTTATTGGTTTGGTCACATTAAAAGAATGGATAAGAGTTCTTAGATTAATAGATATAGAACAGTTGAGGTAGCTGATTTTGTACAAAGGAGAAGGCCATGGAAAACTTGGGAGAAAGTGATAAGGATGGATTTGAGGGAAAGGGGGATAAATAAAGACCTGGCCAGAGATAGGTTAGTTTGGAAGTCAAATTTTTTTTAAAACTGTTCAATGGATGCTAGCACGTGAAACCGAATATGATGATTGAAGAATGGATGAGAGTTCTTCATTTGGTTGATGTAAAACAGCTGAGGTAGCAGATTCAGTTCACAGGGGAAGATCAAGTAAAACATGGGAAGATGTATAGTTTGGTTATTTTGTTTTATAGCATATCAACCCTTTTCTGCTTTTATTAGTAAAATAGATAAATAATATATATTTGTTTACATCTAAAAAAAATATGGCCCATCTTTCTAAGGGAAAACTACCCTTCCCCCATCCTATTTCCTAAGAAGAATACACTAATACCAAATATTTAATTATTGTTAAAAAAATAAAAATAAAAAAAATCAACATAGCCCTGTTCAGGTTATTTATGCCGAATCCAGTAATTTTGGAGAAAGTTTTTATGCTTCAAGTTCTTTATATCTTCAATTATTAATTCACAGTGTTTGGTTTCGTTTGGTTGTTTTTGTTTCTGGCTTTGCAGAACATAATTGAGTTTTGAAAAGAGATGAAAAAGAAATATGCTAATGTACAATGCATTTGAGCTAGGAAGCCAATATCTTCAGACAGCCTGACCTGGTAGCACAAGAAAACATGGGAGGAAGTAATAAGGACCGATTTGAGAAAAAAGAGGAATAATAAAAGACCTGGCCAAAGGTAGGTTAGTTTAGAAGTTAATTGCTTAAAGCTGTTCAACACAATCCATCATGTAAAATAGATGTTAGCCTAAATATGATGATATCTTGTACAAAATTTAGAAAAAAATGATTGAATAAACAAACTGCTTGAATAACAATTTATTTCAGGTTTTTAATGAAAAACGTGATATGAATTAAATAATACAAAAAGTATCGATTTATGTAACGTACCTGATGGAAATTTTGGAGAACCTCTGAGACGGATATTTCTCTGCTCAAAAAATTTGAATACGGTATAGAAGAGCATCTGATCATCACAGTTAAGGGCAGCTTCAAGGAATTTACGCGCGGACACTGTGTCAATGATGCCAATACTTCGAATGAACCTGGAAAATTGAAAAGATTCATCATCAGATTAAATAGAGAAGTAGAAATGGCCTTTTTAGTGATATACAATATGGTTTCCGTTCTGCCAGATCTACAGCAGATGTGCTAACAGTTCATTCACACCTCTCCTCTCTCTATAATAGGATTAGTGAATCTCTTGACAAAGGCTTCCTCTCTAGGGCAATTGCTCTTGACATATCAAACGCCTTTGATAAGGTATGGCATAAGAGCCTACTTCACAAGATTTCCCGCTACAGTATAACTGGAAATGTTTTCTCAATTATTAAATCATTTTTCTCTGATAGGCTCATAAGAGTAGTGGTTGATGGGCAGAAATCAGAGGCCCTCAGTATTAATGCTGGAGTCCCTCAGGGGTCCATCCTGGGCCCAACTCTCTTCCTGATCTACATCAATGATCTCCCAAAACACATACTTAAATCATTCGTTGACATCTATGCTGATGACACGACCATCTATGGCAACACATCAAAGGCCATAAATGACAAAGTTCTCTCTGATTTTTTCTCCTCTGATCTCGAGCGGATGGTACAGTAGGGGAAGAGGTGGCTGGTTACTTTTAATGCATCTAAAACCAAGCTCCTATCTTTACATCATCAATGCTCTGATCCCCATCTGGCATCAATTGAAATGGATGGCTCTCGTCTAGGGGAAGCCCCATGTTTTGACAAGCTCCTGGGTTTGACCTTTACTCCTAACCTGAAATGGAACACGCACATCAAGGTCGCTGGAAAAATGGTAGGATCCTTCTACCGCTCCAGAAGATATCTCACTGCTGATGCAATTCTCTATCTATATAAAAACCAAGTACGTCCAAGGATGGAGTATTGCTGCCCCATCTGATAAAAACAGCCTATCCTGCCTTGTCAAAGTACAAAATAGGCTTAGTGGGGGATGCCCTTTTCTCTTCCCTGCAACCTCTCTCCCACAGAAGAGACATTGCGAGCTGTCTTTGTTTTATTGTTACTTCCATGGCAAGTGCTCGTCTGAGCTCCAATCCCCGCCCCCTCGTCAGTCTTTCACGAAAAACACCCGTCTAGCTGAAATCACTGTCAAAACTTTTCCCTACTCTTTATCTGTGCCAAAACCAAAATGCAGATTCCATGAACAAAGCTCCTTTCTTAGAAGTGCACGCCTGTGGACCTCGGTTCCGTTTGCCTGTTTCCCACCTGACTACAACCTGGATGTCTTCAAGTTCAACATAAACAAATTCCTGATGAACTGCCCCCTTAAGTAAGGCACTTTATCAAATCTCAACACTAACGTACTGTACACACAATAACCCTTATCCCTGAGTGGCTTCCGGGCCTTGATAAGTGGTGACCACCTTGTAAAAAAAAAAAAAAAAAAAAAAAAAAATCACTAATAAACAATAACATGCTAATTAAAGCTGACACTATTAACGAGTGGAATGAGATCAAAATATGGGGATGCCACTAATTCAGGAAGAACTGGGATAAAATTGAAGGGTTGAGGAGTCCAAGAAAAACATTTGTAGTTAAATGAAAGAAATAAGAATTTGTAATTTTACAGACTCCTATAATCAGGTCAGGTTTTTTTAAGGACTAGAATTAAAAATCAAGTGCTTATGCATTTATGTTACCTGTGCTATGTTTTAAAATTATATTTTCAAGTTAAATTCGAGTTTTATATCTTTCTTGATTAAATTGTTAGATGAAAGTACAGAATAGTTACAAGACTCCCTCGCCTCCCTATGTCAACATTGGATTTCTAATAACATTATTATTTCAGCACGGTAACATAAGTGCATAAGTACAAAGACTCGTTTTCAGAGCCCTCCAAAAACAATAAATAGATAAAAATAATAAATAAATAAGTTAAAAAAAAAAACGATTGAAGACATAATAATGATAAAAAAAATAAAAAGAAAATCGATAATAACAATAAATAAATAACAATTCTATAAAATTACTAAATAATTAATTATGGATGAATTCATTAGCTGTTTATGAAATGAATATGCAAATTAAGAAGGTCCTTCGTTTAATGTTACCTGAGAGCTGGCAGTAGTTGTTGCTTGGATAGCAAAACTTCAATAATTTCTTCGTTGGCTGTTGATAATCTCTACAAAAAAAAAATTAAAGAAACTTTTATAAAGAAAATAAATGAAATCCAAGATTATCCACCATCAGAAATTAGACTTTTTTGGGAATTCCCATTAATATTTCCCTTCTTTATTGGTGACAGCACAAAATGTAATGCTATTAAATGAGACGCAGATTGAAACCCATGATGCATGAAGATGAGTTTGGGGTCAAAATAAAAAGCAAAAGAACAAAGAATTGCTTAGAAAGAAATGACACATCAGAGACATTCCTTTGTTTATGACAGCAGCATGTGAAAAGTGTGCTTGATAAATGAATAGTATCATTTTAGAAATCTTTAAATAGAAATCAGATCATAGACATTTTTGATAGAGCTAACATTGGATGACGTAAACAAAGCTTATTTAACTAAATGACTTGGTTACCAGAGATAGAGGGAGTTTGACAGACAGGTACACCCATGGAGAAAAGGAGATAGTGTGACAAGACTAACAACAGTCTGAGATCTGTTTGTTCATTTGTAGATGAATAAAAGCCCCCTTTTTTATTAATTTATTTATTGCAGACTATTATCCTCATCTTTCTTAGTTGTTTTCACGACGTTTCAGCCAACTATTCCTCTGGCCTTTATCAGGTAGTAACCGTGACGGGATATGAACTTCGAATCTCCTAACTGCATTCTCAGCAATTACTGCCATCCATAGTTGTTGTCGTCTCACCATGTTTTGGCCTGTGGTGCAGTGGATAGAGACGTTGAATCTCTACAGTTCCAGGTGAGAATTGTCTGAAAATAGTGGTTTCAATCCTACCCAAAGCCAGCCAGAGGCTTACTTAGCCAATAGTGAGACAACCATAACTATGGAAGGCAGTAATTGCTGAGAATGTAGTTAGGAGATTCGGAGTTCCTATCCCATCGCGGTTATCACCTGACGAAGGGCAGAGGTATAGTTGGCCGAAACGTCGTGAAACAACAACTAAGAAAGATGAGGATAATAGTTCGCAATCTATATATATAAAAATCTAATTCTTGGGTCGTTCGTTATTAGTAGTCTAAATAATCACTGTACCCATGAGTGTTTTTATATATCTCTTTTTAATTATAGCATTATACCTCATTTTTCTTTAATAAATAGGTGGTTTTCTTTGTACCGATGGGCCATTTTTTTTATTTGGGGACAATTATTTATCACCGCCTGCCGTCACGTGACATCATTAAAACGATCTTTTAGTCTCACCACTACAGGCCGTTGGTCTAGCTTAATGTAAACAGAATGTGTTTACAATATTGGTAAATTTTCAATGTATTTAATCCCGTGATTATTGATAATGTAACCATGTGATTGAAATTTAATTTCATGTATAAACATTTTGAACCTCCCTTTACTTAAAAATTCACCAAAAAATCAGGAAATTAACCAAAATGAAATTTTCAGTATTTATAAAATAATGATCGCAGAATATAATGAACTAATTATTTTTACTTAAATCTTAGTGAAAATGTATTATTTTGTTTAAACAAAAAATACCTTTACTAAAGTTATGGCTTTCAGTAGTAAATAAAAACCGCAAGAATTTATTTTTACTTTTTTTTATATAAATAAAGCATTGTGATTTGTAACAATAAAAAAAAAAAATTTTTTACAGGAACATTACAAAAAAAGACCCTAAAGTCCGTATTAATGAATTCGATATAACTCAAAGAAAAATGAATTTCTCGAACTACCAATATTACCATTGAATTAAGCATTGTTTATTTAATATTTCCCCCCCCCCAAAAAAATAGTAAAACTACTTCTACTTTTTTTTTTTAAATTACAGATTTTGTATAATTTTTATATGCAAGATTTTAATAATTTCCTTGCTCGCAAGAATGTGAAACTTTTGGCGTAACATAATTTTTATATAATATTGGCCAATAATTAAAAATTAATTTAAAAACAGGAACATAGAAAAATAATTAAATTAAAAAATGGTAAAATTTATACAAACATTTACAATAGAAATGTATGGATGCCCGTTTGGGTAAAAAAAACCCCAAAAAACCAGCACCCCTCATGACGTCATTCTCAGACAGCTGTCTCAGATTTTGAGCCTCTGTATATTCCGTATTTCCAAAAGTATGGTTTGTTGTGCTTATGCGAAGGGAAAAACACTCGGTTGTGGGGCTAATTCAGCTATTTTTAGCACAAATAAGGTGGTTTTTTTTTAATTCAATATCTTAGGATTTTTACTAATTATCTTTAAAATAGACCTAGAAAACTAATATTTACCTCTAAAAGGATTTTTACAATGAATTTATTTAACTTATTTATCTGAATTGGTAAGCTCACCGTGAAAACATTTTTCATACCTTTTTTTTTTTTTCATGTGTATAAATATTTTTTTCCTTTGGAAAATTAAGTTTAGTCCTTAATCTTTCAAATACAATCAAAAAGTTGTCGGAAACCTACAAAAAAAGCTTATGATAAATCGGCTTTCAAAACTAGGTCCCCTATTCTTATTTGTTTATTTTTGCCCGTACCTAAAAAATGGATATTAGCAGCAAATCGACCATTGTGAATCATCTTTTTACTATTCGAGAAATTAAAGATTCAATTAGATTCTTATTTCAGTCACCTAAATTATTTAGGGTGAAATGAGTTTAGGAATATATATCCAAACCTAAATGAGTTTAGGAATATATATCCAAACCTAAATATTTTTTTTTACTTGAAAAAAAAATAAAAAATAAAAAAAATAACATTAATACACTAAGGTAAAATTTGCATAGAATGCTCTGCTTTATGGTTGTTGTAAAAATGGAACAGAAATTTGAATTTCATTCCCTTTTAAATTCGGTACATTTTTACATTACGTCCAACTCATCGTTCACATTCGACATGTCAACTTTTATAGGTTTTCGGGTATGCTGACAAGGTTAGGGGTGTCTATTCCAAAAGCTGTCCTTAACATGGGGTGGTTGGTGATGTCTATTGTGAGAGACATGGTAGATTGGAGTGTTTATTCGTTGTAAACGTACCTGACAACCTATAAATGTCGATATTTCCAATGTGAACGGTAAGTTGGACTTATGTAAAAAATAACAAAAAGATATACCAAACTGACTTTTTTTCGTTTAAAAATGGAATTATTTCCCTTTCGTTAATAACTTTTTTTTTTTTTTTTTTTTTTTAAATATTTTGTGTTTTATATATATATAAAGTACAACTGTTGAATGCTATTCTTTTGATTATATTCGTTTGGGGGGGCACAATTAAAAAAAAAGATTAAAACGGAGCAAAATTTAAGTTTCCGTTCCATTTTTACAACAACCATAAAACAGCACATATTCAGCAAGTTTTATCGTATATAATAAACATCTAGATCTACTTACATTATATTAGAAACCGAGCGACCCATAAAAATCTGGTGGCTGAGTGTCAAATCTGCTTAAATATTGAACAAAAAAAAAAAAAAAGAAAAAATAGAACCTCTCCCAAACATACTGGCAATAATTTGGTTTCGTCCTTCCTTGAGCGTTTCTAATAAGGGGGACTGATTTACTAGGATTTGTATTAGAAGCTGAGCACTTATTAAAATTATTTAATTGTTGAATTTTTTGCATTTTGGTTACATTTGCTAATTTTCAATCGCTGATAGCCCACTCAAAAAATTGAACAAAAGACGAAACTAAATTACTCATGCAGAATTTGACCCCCCTCCCATTTCAATTATGGTTAGGGTTCGACCGGCAATCACCGGATTCAACCGAGCGTTGTTCAAATGTTGAAACACTACATCAACATTTTATTTATTTTTTTGTATAATTAATTAATGATGGGAGTATTTTTTCTGTTTATTTTCTTAACATCTGTTGACAAAAAAATAATTTGTACATTCTCTTGCAAAAAAAAAAAAAAACTTCTCTATACTTTCACCTAACTATTTAGTGTTCATATAAAGCATTCATCTGTCCTTTTTATATTGAAAATTCCGTTTTCAAAAAGGAACATTTACTGCCAAATTTCTTAAAAAAAAAAAAAAAAAAAAAAAAAAAGTGCAAGTTTTCCTGACAAAAAAAAAAAAAAAAAAAAAAACTTTCACCTAACAATTTATGATAAAAAAATGAATCTTTTTTTGGGGGGAAAAGCCCCCAACTTTTATTGATAAAAAAAAATTGCAAAAAATAATAAAAGTAAATAAACAATACAAAATGCAATTTTTCTTGAGAAATGTGTTCCATTTTAAAAAACTGAGCCACAACAACGTGTGGCCGGGTACAGCTAGTAAATAAATAAATAATACTCATCTCGATAATGAATTCCAATTGAATAATATATATACCCTCCTTTTTTTATAACAAAAATTCTGTCTTGTTTTTATGCCAATGGGAACAACTATGCTCTGACAAGGAACAAGTGAATGAATTTGAATTATTTACTTTGCATTCAAAACTTTTTTTTTCTCTTGCTATAGTAAGATTTACCTAGCATGTAACAATTAGGATATTCAATTTACTACTTCTCCAGGAAATATTAGGTAGCCTTGCTAGTTTCTAAATACATTTTAGAATAGTTGAAGAGAGAATAGTTTGGTTTGGTTGAAACAACCAAACCAAACCAAACCAGGTCATTTAATGCTGAATTCAGTAATTTTGAAAAATAATTGTTAAGCTTCAAGTTCTTGACATCTTTAAATATTTATTCATGGTGTTTGGTTTAGTTGTTTTGTAGAGGAAAATTGTTTTTGTTTTTGACTTTGTATAACATAATTGAGTTTTGCAAAGAGAAAGGAAAAAAAACAATAATATTAATGTTTGGAGCATTTTAGGTCAGGAAACCAGTATCTTCAGACAGCCTGATCTAGTAGCATCAGTTGAAAAGAGAATAAGAATTTCAGAAAGATGACATGGTCCCTAAGTGTCAGCAGTTGAGCTTTAATGTCAGCATGTCTAAAGATGCAGCAAACTTTTGTGAGTAAATTTGATAGTCATTCTAAATCTTTTACTATTGAATTTAAAAGAGATTTACATTCCTAAAAATAAAGAAAATAAAACTAAAAATAAAATTTAAGAAGAATAAAAAGTGAATCTTGGGTTTACTTTCAGCAACCTCATAACTCTCGCTTCCCTTATTTTGTTCTTTAGTCTTCAAATTCTATGAGCAATATTTCTGATAAAGGGGAAAGAATTGCTGTTTTCTTGGTCAGAATCTATCCATCTAATGCTTATTGTTGTCTAGTTTTTGACCTTGAAGATTTTTTTTAGCTGCTTACATCAAGTGGCTTCGTGTCTGGTGCAGAGCGATTTCCATAAAAAACACTCGGATTATTCCACTGTGATACTATCGATGTTCCTCTCCTCCTCAAAGTGTTAAGAATAATAAAAAAAAAAAACAGAAAAACTATAACAAAAAGAAGAAATAAAAGAAAGGTTCTTAGAAGTGAGCTTAGTAGAAAGACAATAGGGAGAAAGTTGTTTACCAAGGAACACAAAAGAAAACTAAAATAGGATTGTTAATCAAGGTGTGCTAGGTGACTAGGATAAAAAGTCTGCCATACACATCAATATATTTAGAGTTAGTTTATGGACAATTTTAGGAGTGACTGTGAATTTTGTGGTGATTTAGGGACAGTTTACGAACAATCTTAAGTTTGTAGTAGTTGAGGATAATTTCCAGTCTGGGACAGTTGAACGTAGGTTGTGACCTGGAGCAGATCGAGATGTGCTGATATCAACTGATGAACACGACCTCAACAAAAGACGTAGATGTGGACCTTAGCATTCAAAGAGTTGTTTCCCGCAATAGAATCACACACGTACACAGAGACTAACAGATATATATACAGCATGTGTTAGAGTCTTTTGTTTCTCTTGAGTTTGTGTTTTAAGTTAGTTTATTTTTTCATACTTGTGAACCTGTGTGTGCCCCTTCGTCAGCCGCCAATGTGAGAGATGAAGATACCGTCAGAAGAGAAGATGAAAGAGAAGAAAACCACTTGGAGACGGTGACGGGGTGCACCATCTTATTACACCACATCTCTTGAATTTAAATCCCATTTAATGGTCATCATCATTAAACATGCAATGAACAGGAATTACTAATATAATTATACGTCCATCACTAATGATGTTGAAAATAATATTGAAAGATAATAATCAGAAATCACAGGGAAAGAATATTTGGTTATGTGAAATAAACTTATTGCATTTTGACTTCCGTTTTCTGTTTAGCAGGTCTTGCCAGTGTATACCGAGGAAAAGTCCCTTCTGATTAATACTTATATAAACTCAGTTTAATTTTAAAAACTCTTCATAAAAAACTAGTCTTTACTTTGAAACGTTATTAGGTGAGATGCGGGTTAAAACCCAGGATGTCTGAAGACAGATTTGGGGTCAAAATAAAAAACAAAAAATCAAAGAATTATTTTAGAAATAAATGACAAAGCAGAGACATTCCTTTGTCCATGGCATCCGCAGATTAATAGCGTCTGTCTTAGAATTCCTTGTAGCTAAAAGGTGATTCAAGACAGATAGGAAAACACAGACATGGTGAAGGTTCACAATGCCAATTTATTAATCCCTAACCAATTTCCCAGGTGATTTGTCAGAGAATAGACTCCTTTGGCAGTTCCTATTAACATTTTGGTTGGTTACAGCAACAAATGTAATGTTATTAGGCAAGATGTGTGTTGGAAACTAGGATGTCTGAAAATGGATTTTTTTTTTACAAGACAGTCACCATTTATCAAGGCCCAAAGGCCAGTCATGGATAAGAGCGAATGAATGTAAGGTGACAGTTTAGTAATCGTTAATGGTATAGATTGGGTAGAATTTTGATTATTTGAGGGAATGGCTCAATAAGAATTTGTTTATATTAGACTTGAAAGCTACCATATTGTAATTGGCTGGGAAGCAGGCCTGTGGAACAGTGTTCCACAGGTGGCAGTTCTAGGAAAGAAGCTTTGTTCATGGAATCTGTGTTTAGATTTAAGCACAGATAGAGATTGGGGGAAATTGTTGATAGTGGTTGTAGCTAGTTGAGTGTATTTTGGTGAAATTTTGGCAAGGCGGGGAATCATAGAATGCAGCTCATGCGAGCACTTGCCATGAAAATAATGATAGAGCAGAGACAGGCTCGCAATGTCTATTCTCTGGGAAAGAGGTTGCAAGGAAAAGTAAAGGGCATCACCTGCAAGGTTTTGAAGCCGGTTTTTGATTCTATGAAGGCAAGATAGGGAACGTCATGCAGCTCCTGCCTAGATGTGGCAATAGTACTCCATTTTAGAACATCTTGGCTCTTATACAGATAGAAGATTGCATCGGTAGTGAGATACTTACTGGACTTGTCCCATCTTTATATTAACTTTTATTGGTCATGGTCATTAAACATGTAATGAACAAGAGTTACTAATAAAACGTTATTATAAGTGCATGAGTCTGGATGAGACAAATGGTATCGAGATACTACAAGGTGGAATGATAAATTTGTTGCATTAATGAAAACAATATTACACATTTATTTTAAAACTTTTATTGAAAAAAAATCGATTCAGGTAACTTGATTACGTAGTAGAGCTGACATCTATTCAATGTTTAGCCTCAATCACCGTCTCGACGATACGGATCTGGAATTGGGAGCATGCCTTTTCCTCAAGCGCCAGCAGGAGATAGGTGAATACTCAGCAGATGGCGGCGATCAGGTTGACTTTGGTGTTGTGGGAGGTCATGTTGGTGATGTTCTCAACGTACGACCAAACAAAGTTGTCTAGCTGGTTCAGGTCTGGGAGGAGAGGGAGACAGTGAGAGAAGGATACAAAGTCGTAGCACTCCTTCTGAAGCCAAGCCTGGGTCTCTTTGGATTTGTGGGCTGGCACAGAGTCCTGCTGCCACACCCAGGGTCTGTCAACGGCCACCTGATAGAACCAGAGGATCACCACACTCTTCAGCACATCTAGGTACTCTTTGGTGTTGACTTTTGAAGATGTGGCATGATGAGGCCCTCACTTGAAACCATGCCACAGACCATAACCATGGCTGATCCCTGTTATTCGTTGAACCGTCCGGATTTGCATTTTGAGGATGCTGGCAATGGTACTGTGATCGTAACTTGGATCGGTAGAGAGCACGAGTTGTACAGCGGCGCATCTCTGATCTCGCTCGTTGAACATTGTGTCACTTTCAGACATGATAGAAGACTTCTATCACTCTTAGGATTTGTACACAACTGGCTGACTAGTAGATGGTCTGCAACAAAAAAAGAACCCCCGTTTTCAACAAATGGAAATGGAATCATAGTGCAAAAATTTAATCATTCCATCCTGTAATACAACGAAATCACAAGGAGAGAATATTCACTGAATATTTTTTGCCTTTCTTCAGATGATATATCCATTAAGTGCCAATTTTTTTACATTATAATTTCCAATTTCAGAAACTCAAGATTAAAAAAAAACGAACAACAAAATTTGGTCTTCATCATATTACAGAAAAATGATGCATCAGTTCTTGTGCATGCCACTATTGCCATCTAAGTCTATTTCAAACATATTTTTTCTCTGTTAATATGTGATCTAGCTCAACCAACCAGAGTCCCTGGTATTTTCAATGCCTCTCCCCTAATTTATATAACAGATTTACACGTTTACATGCAGATAAATATTTGAATAAAAAAAATAGATCTAAGAACAACATACCTTCATCATGTCCAGAGCCAGCTGGTGTGAAGGAGTATAAACACTCTCTAAGGATAACATTAAACATGCCTGAAATAGAAATAATAATTAGTTATGTTATCTGTTAAATTCAAATATTTAAAATCTGACATTATATCTTAGAAAGAATTTTAAGCAAAGTAAAAAAAATATTTTGGTGACTGTGTAGTTAACAAAAAAAAAAAAAAACTTTTTTACAGCAAATAATTTGGTTCTTGCCCCAAATTCCCCTTATATTAAAAAACAAAAATAAAGAAAAATCTGTATGATGTACATACTCGTGACAAAACGAAAATATCACACTCCAAAAATCATTTAAATTGGTCAAGTAGTTTCATATTTAAATAAGAAAATCAAATTTCGTGAGTAGTTCAGAAGTGACTATCTTGTCTGCTATTTTGAAAAAAAATTTCAAGAAATCACTCAATAATAATTCATACTTACTAGGTTTATGTTTTAATACCTACAAATTCTCAATTGCTTAAACATAATTTTCTTTATAAAAGTAAAAGTACTTGATCAATTTATGTGATTTTTGGAATATGACATTTTCGTTTGGTCACAGATATGAACATCATACAGATTTTTGTTTTCTTTTTTTTGTTTTTTATAGGGTGAATTTAATCTTCTATCAGTTTGCATAGTTTTTTTCAATTCTGGAATTTTTTCTTAATGTTTATTTTTTCAGATTTTGTATCATTTTATAGAAAACTTGTGAAACTCGGGATTCAAGATGTTTTTTTTTTCTACTTGACGTGAAGCTGTTATACGTTTGACAATGGAAAAATCCTAATACAACTAATAACTGTCAGCAATTGTCAAATGATAAAATTTTTGACCAATCTTTATGTTTTGGAATTTTTTAGATGAGAATCGATTATATATATACACACTAGCAGAGAGACCAGACATTGTGTGGGAATGATGATCAACGAATTTCACACTCCCATATTTTTATTATCATCAAAATCAGTGAAATCGCCAATTTTTAAATCAAATCAATGAGTTGATTGCACTAGTTAGGGACCCATCGCAGGGCACAGGGAGGAAGCTTCACATGCCTTCCCG
The DNA here is from genome assembly GCF_053919585.1 of Euprymna scolopes. Taxonomy (NCBI): domain Eukaryota; kingdom Metazoa; phylum Mollusca; class Cephalopoda; order Sepiida; family Sepiolidae; genus Euprymna; species Euprymna scolopes. Next base: position 80,858,142 of record NC_136488.1, on the reverse strand, counting down.
TAGTGACTTAGTCCACAATAAATTCTAGAGAACCTACTATTGATTTTATAAAATTATTTTTTATATATAATGGCTTGTGATGTTAGGCTGTATAAGGTGTTAACTTTGGTCAAAATCGCCTGTCCCTTCTTTCTTCAGATTATTTTGATTGTTGAAACTTATGGAAGACATTCTGATATAAAACTTATCTAAGAACACTGCCAAAGTATTTTTGTGTGAAATTACATGAAAATCGACCAAACCGTTTTAGAGTCCATAGAGAACAAACTCAAACAAAAAATTCTTTTTTAATATATTAGTAATATGTTGTAATAAATAGTTATATATATATTAATATATTGTACATCTAAAAACAACAGGCTTAAGGCTCCTAAAATTCATACTAGAATTGCCTGCAGAGACTTTTGGCATAAAAGATATAGTACTAAGTAAAATTCAATTCTAAGTGATGCTATTCTGGAGGTTGAAGGTTCAATCCTCAGTGCAGATGATACTAAAAATACAATTGCAAATTCTTTAAGATTTCTACCCGGATCATGGCTGACAGAATAAGAGCATGCTTCCTCCATAGATTAAATAAATGGTTTTGTTTGAAATTCTGTATAGATTCCAGAGTTCAACAAAGTGATTCCAAAATTTGACAAGTTACATCTGAAGAAGGTTGGAGGTTACATTGGCCAAAACGTTGTGAAAATAACACTCAAGATGGAAACAGTGGTTCAAATTATACAAAAGATCTGTATATCTTAACTTAGCGAAACTGTTTTTAAGTTCTTTATTTCCACCTTATTGAACCTAAATTGTTGTCCATCTTGAAAAACATGTTACGTAAAAGTGACACCAACCAATGCGTAGATAATAAATCTTGCAATCAGTTAACACTCGTGAAAATTATATGGCGAAGTGGAAAAGTAAATTTTCTTGCGTTTAGTAACAGTTATTTGTTATCTATTGGTTTTTCTTCCTCCTTTTTTTGCTTGTTAAGTATACTGCAGAATTGCCAAAAATTTTTATGAAAACAAATTCATTGCTTTTATCAATCAGAAAAAAAAAAAAAATGTAAAAAAGATGCCTGGAGAAAACATCAAATGGTTCGGATTTGCAGATCAAAAGTGAACTTACTTGAAAGAAAACAAGAAATAATGTTTTAAAAATGAACAATTAAATGACAAATATTGGATCAAGTAAAGATTAGATACCCCGTAGCAGACGACAAAAATAGGCGAACAATTCAAGGGGCACCAGTTGTTCGACCTTGGCATTGCCACTAGTTGTTTCTAAACTTGTAAACAGGTCAAACAGCAGACACATTCAAATGTTCTCGAGCAAGATCTTTTAAAAATATATTTACAAAACTTTTAAAGATTTAAAAGAAAGTATATATTTACAAAACATTTTCTTTAATATTAAATATTTACAAAACTTTTAAGGATTAAAAAAACAAACTTCTTTCTATTTACACAAAACTTTTTGTGTAGGAACAAAACGAATGCAAATGCAACAAAATATATTTAAATAAATGGGTGTCTTTCTGAGTGCGTTTTGTGAATGTATTTACAGAACTTTAATAAAACTAATAATAGTAATAATTATAATTTTAATAAAAATAAAAAAAATAAAATGAATGCCCTATATTAATTGCAAAACATTAGAAACTGAAATTTTCAGACGCTAAACTTACTTGCACTTAATTTGTCTTTATGGAGAAGTAAGCAAATAGCAAGTTTTTTGTTTTTTTTAAATAAAAATTATAAAAAGATTTGTATCTTGTGATACTACACTTAATCTTTATAAAAATAAAATTTATAAAAGATATGTGAATAAAATATATTTTTTAAAATCTCGATTGTTTATACTTGTGATTTTATTATGCATAAAAATTGCCTCAGTTTAGAAGGATTTCTCCTTCACTGACCACCTACATACATCGCACTTTAAATAAATATTGAATTGTATTAAAAACGCACGAAGAAAGATATAAACACACACACACACACACACACACACACACACACACACACACACACACACACTGTACATAAAAATTAATCTTGGTCGCAAAAATCCGAACAAGTCAGTTATTTTATATTTGTTTCTGCCATAAAAAGTTTGATTATAATAATTTATTTCAATTTTTTTTTAAATTATGTATTTTTTAATTGACATCATCCGAAATTCTCAGTTATAACCTCGGTTTATTTATTTATTTGGTATTATTTTACGACCTGCCCCAGAGTAGTGTAAACACCCCAACCACCCCCTGTTAAGAATGGCTTTCAGAATAAACACCTCTCACCCTCCCTATGTTAAGAACGGCTTTTGAGGTTAGGGGCATTTATTCTGAAAGCCGTTCTTAATAGAGGGAGGTTGGAGTGGGGAACGTCGTAATAATTTACCATTTATTTATATTATTATTATTATTATTATTAATAGTTTTATAAAAAGTTCTGTAAATATATAAAAAGAACGTACTCAGAAAGACACCAATTTATTTAAATATATTTTGTTTAAATACGTTCGTTTTATTACTTACATTAAAAAGTTTTGCGTAAATAGAAAAAAGTTTTTTTTTTAATCCTTAAAAGTTTTGTAAATATATAATATTAAAGAAAATATTTTGTAAATATATATTTTTTCTTTGAAATCATTAAAAGTTTTGTAAATATATTTTTTAAAAAATCTTGCTCGTAAACATTCGAATATGTCTGCTATTTGACCTGTTTTACAAGTTTAGAAACAACTAACGACAATGTCAAGGTCGAATAACCGGTACCCCTTGAATTGTTCGCCTATTTTTGTCGTCTGTTATGGGGTATCTAATCTTTACTTGATCCCAAATATTTAATAATAAGAAAAAAGTATACACACTTGTTGGTCCCTTCGGAATTTCCTTTGCAGTTAGCACAAGATGTGATCTGAGTGATATGCTAGGGGTTACCACAATTATTTTGGTTGTAGTTTTTTTTACAGCATATCAACCCTTTTCAGGTTATTTAATGTTGAATCTGGTAATTTTGGAAAAAAGTTTTTACATTTTAAGTTCTTTATATCTTTAAATATTTATTCATGGTGTGTGTGTGTTTTTTTAGGGCAGTCCATGAGCTCCAGGGGATAATTTTTATTTATTAGGGTTTACACAATGGCCTTTGTTCTGTACAATTTTTGGATCCAACCATGAGAGCAGCTGCCAGCCGATAGACTGCCATAAGTTGACCCTAAGCATATATCCAGTCAATTACACCATTTAACCCATTACACCTAATAATCATACCTACTCTTAACTTAGTATATTACCACCAAGCCATAGTGGATTGTGATTTTATATTTTAGGGATGATGTTACAGATTATTTAGAAATTCATAAAATTTTAAACTTAAAATTTTAAAAACTTGTAATGGACATGATGACCTCTAACTCAGATTGAAGTGACCTCAGCTTTTCTTATCCCCACCATAAAAGGATTCTTTATTTGCCTGGCGTTTAGTTTGAAAATTTAAAAAATATCAAATTATAGGTTATTAGTGAGGATCGAACTCACAGTGTAGAAGAAATAAAACGCCTTAATGTTGCACAGCAATAAGCAAATTCATCTAAATAAGAAAACATTTGAGCCAACAAATTATCTGTATTTTCATTGGTTAAAAAGAATGAAGTAAAATTATTAAATACTTGAAATCGGCTGGCCAAGTTAAAAGAATAGATGAAAATTCTTAGATTGGTAGATGTAGGACAGTTGAGGTAGCAAGGTTAGTTAACAGAAGGAAATCAAAGAAAACATGGGAAGAAGTTATGTTATAACTACGAACTTGAGAGAAAGAGGGATAAATAAACACTTGGTCAGAAATAGATTATATTTGAAATCAATTTCAAAAAGCTTTCAGCACATGCAGCATGTAAAAAGGATATTATGCTTTAAAATATGAATATAAATTATTTTAAGATATGCATATAAATTATTTAAAAATATGTATATAAATTATCTAAAATATGCATATAAATTATTTTAAGATATGCATATAAATTATTTAAAAATATGCATATAAATTATTTTAAAATATGTATATAAATTATCTAAAATATGCATATAAATTATTTTAAAATATGCATATAAATTATTTTAAAATATGCATATAAATTATTTTAAAATATGTATATAAATTATTTTAAAATATGCATATAAATTATTTTAAAATATGTATATAAATTATTTTAAAATATGCATAAAAATTATTTTAAAATATGTATATAAATTATTTTAAAATATGCATATAAATTATTTTGAAATATGCATATAAATTATTTTGAAATATGCATATAAATTATCTAAAATATGCATATAAATTATTTTAAAATATGTAATATAAATTATCTAAAATATGCATATAAATTATTTTAAAATATGCATATAAATTATTTTAAAATATGCATATAAATTATTTTAAAATATGCATATAAATTATTTTAAAATATGTATATAAATTATTTTAAAATATGCATATAAATTATTTTAAAATATGCATATAAATTATTTTAAAATATGTAATATAAATTATCTAAAATATGCATATAAATTATCTAAAATATGCATATAAATTATTTTAAAATATGCATATAAATTATTTTAAAATATGCATATAAATTATTTTAAAATATGTATATAAATTATCTAAAATATGCATATAAATTATTTTAAAATATGCATATAAATTATTTTAAAATATGCATATAAATTATTTTAAAATATGCATATAAATTATTTTAAAATATGCATATAAATTATCTAAAATATGCATATAAATTATCTAAAATATGCATATAAATTATCTAAAATATGCATATAAATTATCTAAAATATGCATATAAATTATTTTAAAATATGCATATAAATTATTTTAAAATATGCATATAAATTATCTAAAATATGCATATAAATTATCTAAAATATGCATATAAATTATCTAAAATATGTAATATAAATTATCTAAAATATGTAATATAAATTATCTAAAATATGCATATAAATTATCTAAAATATGTAATATAAATTATTTTAAAATATGCATATAAATTATCTAAAATATGCATATAAATTATCTAAAATATGCATATAAATTATCTAAAATATGTAATATAAATTATTTTAAAATATGTAATATAAATTATCTAAAATATGCATATAAATTATCTAAAATATGTATATAAATATCTTAAATGCCAAAAATAAAGCTTTAAAATATGTATATTAATTACCTAAAATGCCAGAAAGCACAATTTTAAGAATAAATTAATAAATAAAATATTATCATAGTAAATCGTTTTTGTTCGGCATGAAGCTTAAAATCACAGTTACAAAGTTATAGGTTTTGGGAGGAATCATGGTCGGATTTTTAAGAATGCAGCTCATAACAATGTCAGGAGTCAGAAGAGCTGGACTTGTGAGAAGGATTAGAGCCAGACTTGTGTGAAGGCTTGGAACTGGAGTTGTATTCGTAAGAATAGATGGAACTGGATTTTTGATCTCGGAAGAATGAAGAGTGTGGATATTGGAAGATTTTAAAATAGGAAGTCAGAGTCAGAATTTTGTGAATTGTAAAAGTTAGAGTCGGACCTTATGACTCTGCAACCCTGCTTAAAATTTTCAATGATTAATTGTAAAAAAAAAAAAAAAATGCATTTGACATTTTAGTTACTCAACCAGCCATAGACGAATACTTTATCGAGTAAGAATAAAAGTATAAAATCATATAAAAAAGGCAATCAAACTTACGAGAGGTTTTGAGTCACTGAGGACATGGTATTGCAGAAACTGGTGTAACTGGTAGAAGCAATTGTGATGAACCAATATATTGATGACCAATTCGTATAAATAATGCTGAAAATAGAAACACGCATATCATTATCTTGCGGATATCGGTTTTCGATGGACATCATAGTGCACGAGTTCTCAGATTATTTGAACTCTTTCTCGCTGCATATTTTTGCTGTTGCATGCAATGCAAGTACTGAGTTTGTTAATTAACAGCTGATTGTAATAATTTATTGTTGACATACACTGCCCCCTCAAAGTCATGATATCATCTCTTGAAAACTGATACATTGTCACCTGAGATTAAAAAGGCGACATCTGAAATTTTCAGTAATTTCAATAAAAATAAATAAAAACAGAAGATAATAACTGGGAGGATGATCTGATGTAAACAAAACAGATACTACACTATCTCCTCCCTTCTTAGGAGGATGATATCTTGACTAGTTTCAGATTTGGGAATTGAAAAAAATCAGAAGATTTTGGAGTATCAGAATTGGTATAAAAATCGGAAAAATTGGTGTTCATTTTTCAATGCCCAAAACGATTCTTTTAATTAAAAATACAAAAAAAAAACAAACATAATTTACCATTGCTGATAACAATGATAAAATGCTGACAATTTATTGATTTTAAACTATAGGTAAAACTAAAATCTATAGATCACCCCATCCTGTCCTAGAGGTTATTTTTATATTTGTTAAAATATATGTATATATTACATGAGTTTTTATAGTAATCCAAAATATTTAAAAAAAAAAAAACCTATAGCTACATACATAAAGATTTACAAAGAATCGGAATTGCTCATTATATCAGAATCAGGAAAAATATTGGAATTGTGCCATCACTAATCATGACAATGGAGCAGATACTACATTATCCCCCCAAAAGAGGAGGTAATTCATAGGAGGATGGTCTCATGGCAACAAAACAGATACAACACTAACCCCCCCCCCCAAATTAAGATTTGAAAGAGAATACATTAGTCTAAAATAGTAATTGAATAGAACATGAAAAGATAGTACAATAATACATTAGGTGCTAGTATAGTTACGGCTTCACACAGACATGAAACCTCCATTAGCATTAGATGTGAGAGTATAAAATTTTAAGCTACACAATGATACAGAATATTACTAATTCAAAAAAAATCATGATGCTCTAAAAAAGATTAATTTTTCTTTCTTTCAGATATTAACAGCCAAATCTTTGGAGACTTGTGCAAACACAAGGGTTTTTATTTATCTCGCTCCCACAGATTGGACCCCAGGTTAGAAAAGTGGGATTTGAAAAGTCAGTGCCCTAAAGGAATAGCACTCTGGCCAAACAAAAATTTCTTGGGGCAGCTCACTCAGTATTTTCCAGTAGTTTTGTGTAAGATTTCAATATGCAAAGGAAGAAGATAAAATCATTTACAATGGTTGTAATAAGACAGGTTTTTGTTGAAAATGTTATACAGGGTGGGGGAGAAGCATACATGGTTTAACTTTAAATTAGTGAGAATTTCAGATGGAACTTTTTTAATCTCATGTGACAAAGTATCAGTTTTCAAGAGACGATATCATGACTTTTGTGCAACTCTATATGACTAATGTTATTGAGGGATCACATCTAACTCACAGAACTTTATGTGAGTTTAGCACGTAATAGGTATCTACTAAGGGAACCATGAATAACTTGATTGTTATCAGTCGAATCTACTGAATCCTCAAATTACTAATAATCCTTTAGAAATGGACAACAGTCACAAAGAGTCCAATGATAATTATCAATTACACGATAAAAGATAATTATCAGCTACATCACAATCATCTACCAACACGACAAACATAATGACTATTTTTCACGTCTTTGTAAACTTTGAATAAAAATGTTTCCTACGTTCCTGAATTTTTGAAATGAGGATTGGTTATTCGTATTATTTGGATTCTTCAGCCTACTGAGAGTCATTTTAACAACATTTTAGTCGATGTAACCTCTGACCTCCTTCAGGTATATCTTGATGAACTCGGGAATTTGTATAGAATTTTGAACGGAAAAACCTATGGCGCACTTGGAAAATTCACTCGTGAAAGTGATATTCTCCTGAAGGTTGAAGGTTCAATTCTCAGTGTGGGCAACTGTAAAATACTTTTGCAAAATACTTTTGGACCTTTATCCAGTCATGGCTGACGGAATGAAAGCATGGTTCCCTTGTGAAGTAAATAAAGTGTTCTGTTTGAAATTCTGTTGAAATTCCCGAATTCGATAAGATACATATTATATCTCTTAGTTTTGTCCTTTAAACAGTTATCTCCCTTGGCCGGAGATTTTTCTTATAGAGTTTCTCCTGACTCGACACCGGCATGTTGACCGGTGTTTTGTCCCTTAATTTTAGCTACCTTTCTAGCCACATGGCTCGGTTTTTATCTCCCATTATCCTTCGCCGTTTTAAGCCATCTCCGCTAAGAAACATTATTTATCCCCTTCTTAAAGACACTTTTTAATACCTTAATGTTATTTTTTATATTATTTCAGTTCAACTATTATTTCTAGCTGTCGTTAATTTCCTTACACATACGACTCCTTGATTCAGCCCTTTTATAACTTCTTGTTCGGGACCTTTTTTCTTTGTATTCTGAAAAATGATTTTTTTTTTTTGTTTATTTCAGTTTTTTACCGTATCTACCTTCAATAAACCTGTTTATGGGATTTCCTGTCTTCAGAGTTTTGATTGCTAGTACGCGTTTAATGCTAACTGTTCAAGGATCGTATGTTTCTAATCAAACGCATCCTGGAGACAGTATAATACACTTCAAGAAGGTTGGAGATTACATCGACCAAAATATTGTGAAAATGACACTCAAGATGAGAACAGTAATCCGATGAATCCAAATAATATGAAAATGCTTTTGTCCTGGAGTCTCTAAGAGAGATGTGTAAACAGATTCGAAAAAAAATCTTTTTAAAAATAAGTATTTATCAAATTTTACTTTAAATATACAACTTGAGGGAGCATAATTTTACTAGTATATATCATTTTATATATAAGTTTTTAGTCTGTTAATGAAGCCTGAAGCACCAATTGTGGCAAGGAGGAGGTATGCTTAGGTGGATCTTCTCATGACAACAGAACAGATATTACAGTTCTCTCTCTCTCACTCTCATCTCCAAGAAAATCGAGAAGGTAATTCTTGGAATGATGATATCAGGATGAACAAACATTTACAACACTACCCATACAAAGGAGGAGGTAATGCCCGAAAAGATGGTTCAACTTCAACTTTGTAATGCTTAGTGAATTTACCAGACTAACAGAAATTGAGTTTAGAAAATTATGACAAAGAAAGTATGAACAAAAAACAAAAAAAACAAAGACAGTATTTGGGTTACAAATCTTGACAAAATCTCTTTTTTAAAAAAAGATCTTTAATATAAATCAGTAAATATGAGACTTACTGCAAAATATTAAACAGATATATAAAATATTTAATAGATGCGTAGGCCAAATTTCCGCCTTCAATTGTTTTTGTTCATACTTTTTTTTTTCTTTTTTTACAGTGATCACCACTTATCAAGGCCCGGAAGCCACTCAGGGATAAGGGTTATTGCAAGTACATTACGTTAGTGTGGAGATTTGATGAATTGTTTACTTAAGGGGGCGGTTCATTAGGAATTTGTTAACATTGGACTTGAAGACATCCAAGTTGTAGTCCGGTGGGAAGCAGGCAGACGGAACAGAGTTCCACAGGCGTGCAGTTCTAAGAAAGAAGCCTTGTTCATGGAATCCGCGTTTTGATTTGGGCACAGATATAGAGTGGGGGAATTCCATTCTGGTATTTCTGCATCGCTATCTTCCTTCATATATACCCACATATATAATACTAGCAGAAAAAACCGATGTTGCCCGGAATTGAATGAGAATTAATGAATGGTTGGCCCTCCTATTATTTTCATTGAAATTGGTGAAATCAACCATTTTTATATCAAATCAAATTGATTGCCTTTTCTAGTTGGGGACTGGGAGGAAGCTTTACATGCCTCCCTACAATGACTTAGTCCAAAATATATTGTAGTCTACATTGCACTGTAGAGAACCTACTGTTGATTTTATAAAATTAACTGCTTGAATTAAGGTTTAAAATGTCAAAGTCAATTATGCTTCAATTATGCTCTAAACAAAAACATTCATTTCGAACGCACCCTTGTCATATCAAAGAACCTACTGTTGATTTTATATGCCTGACCTTTCTGCATGTGCAGTGATAATAGCTTGAATTTAAGTTTAAAATGAAAAAAAAAAATCAAGTATCATGGTGGAATTGTGCTTTAAAGAGAAGCATTCATTTGGAATGCGCCCCTATCATACCAAAGAACCTCATGCTGATTTTGTATGTTGGGCCATTCTGCTTGTGTGGCAATAAAACTTCTCAAATGCACTTGTGATGTTAGGCTGTATAAGGTGTTAACTTTGTTCAAAAGCGTCTGTCCCTTCTTTCATAGTATTTTTCGATTATTGATAACTTATCGAAGACATTCTGATACAAAACCTATCAAAGAACACTACCAGATACATAAAGTATATTTGTGTGAAATTTCATAAAAATCATCCCAGCCGTTGTGGAGTTTATAAGGAACGAACTTGCACACAGATAAAGTTCCCTTTTTATAATAGTAGAGATTTTTACATGTATATATATATTTATATATTTTATGAAAACATTGAATAAGAACTGTATTGTTTTACAATGTCTTAGATGTTATCTTTGATATTGATTGAATAAATAATTTATCAAACTACGGATAGAAAATTTTGCTACGGACAAGTCTAATATTACATTGTGCCACAAAAATATGTTAAAAACAAAAAAAAAAAAAAGAAAAGGGAAATGTTTGGCGTGGTTCCTATTTGCTTCCCCACAAAGGAAGTCAGACACAAGATCAGTTTTTAATTTGGGTGAAAATCTAGCTCCCTGAAACGGGGCACTGAATCGGAACAAAAATAAAAAAAAATTGCTTCAGACAAGGACGTCCTCTTTACTGACCGAGGACAGAAAAGATTGTGTAGCATCAGAACAGATACTACCCTTTGCTCCTAGCCCTCTAAAAATGTTTGTCATTGTTGTTGGATGGTAACTGCTCCAGGTTATAAAGTGTGCAAAATTTTTAAGATGGAGCTGAGAATTTTTATAAGAATCAATTTTAGCACAAATTAAATTAAACATTTTATCTATCTCTACAATTATATAAATGTAACTATGTGTGTGTGTGTGTGTGTGTGTGTGAGAGAGAGTTAGTTCCTTACAAACTCTGAAACGACTGAACACATTTTCTTTAAAATTTACAGAACTTCAGTGTATAAGTCTGGGAGTGATCTTAGTTGAGTTTTGTCTCAGAATACCCCCAATAATTACCGATAATTGAAACTGTTATTTTAATTTATCTATCATCAGCAAAGCCATTTTACCCAAGTCGTCACTTAGCAACAATGATAGAACAACAGACCATGAACATTCTACTGTGGGTAAGTTGATAGCATGTTTTTTTTTTTTTTCGTGTTGTGGTCTGTAGGTTCAAACTCCGCACGTAAATTTCTTGATTTTTTTTTTCATTAACTGCAAAGAATTTTATAAGACTTGAAAATTTACGTGTTTTTTTTTTTTTTTTGCTTTTGCATGAAGTGGTTTGTAGGTTCAAATCCCACACATAAATTTCTTGATGTATCTCTTCTCTACTTATCTATATATATATATAAAAGGCAAAATCTGTGTGTGTATGTATGTTTGCCAAAAGCTTTCGACAGAGACAACGGATCCTCACAAAATCGGTATTGTTTTAAAGCTCGACTCTTCAGACAACAAATATAAAAAAATCGGCCAAAAACATTAATTCTTTCACTCTAAACTAAGCCGTTTTCTACAAGGAAAGGTTGGTTATTTTGCGTCGCCATTTTTGCAAGTCATCATATTGGTTAGATTGACTTTACTTAATTTCAACATTCCGAACTCCCGGTCGGGCAATGGAGACACCGGCAAAGACATCACATTTTTTTTTTGTTCTTCACGTTAAGAGTTCAAGCATGCCTGCCTACTACCACTTTTTCTTTTTCTCTCTCCACTCAAACTACCTACTGTTGCTTCGCCCCCTCCCTGCTACTATTAATTAATTTTTTACCCCCTCCCCCCAAGGTATCTTACTCGACTCAAGCAACGCTGGGGAACCTCGTTACTATACCACGTTTTTTAAAACACCTTTTAATCACCCTCCCTGAGTCCTTACTACACCTCCACACATATCCGGGCAATGCTAGGTACCTCCGGTAGTTATATAGAAAAGGCACTTTGCGTGTGCTTGTTCCCTATAGACTCTAAAACGACTGGGCAGATTGTTAAAAAATTTCACATATATGTACCTTATGTGCCTGGGAGTGTTTTTAGAAAGGTTTTGTATCGGAATACCTCTGATAAGTATCCAAAATCGATAATCGAAAAAATCTGATTAAAGAAGAAACAGTCCAATTTTGGTCAAAGTTAACACTTTTATGCAGCCTACCAACATAATTGCATTCAAGAAGTTTTATCACCACACAAGCATAATGGCTTGGCCTATAAAATCAAAAGTAGGTTCTTTGATAAGACAGAGGCGCGTTCAAAATGAATGCTTCTGTTTAGAGTATTATTGAACCATTGTACTTGATTTTTGCATTTTAAACTTAATTCAAGCCATTTTATAAAATTAAAAATAATTTCATAAAATCAGTAGATTCTCTACATTGCAATGTAGACTACTAAGTCACTATGGGGAGGCATGTGAAGCTTCCTCCCAGAGCACAGTGGTGAGTTCCTGACTGGAGCAGGCAATCGATTTCACAGATTTCGATGACAAAAATTACCTTGGATTTATTTTATGTAATGTACATTCTGTTGTACTTTAAAAAAAAAATTCATTGAAAATTTTATATCTATATTATTAATTGCTAGATGAAACAATGTTTTTAAATTGCAAAATCCAAGGTAATTTTTTTGATTCAATTTAAATTAAATTTTTATACCTTACTTGGTAATATTTATAAAAGTGCACTTTGAAGATAAATAAATTTCAAATTGAATCTTGTACCTTTATTTTTAAAGCCTATAGTAAAAACATTTTGTTTAACAATTTTCATGCCTTGGATGAAATGCTTTTCTAACTTGTATCTTTTTAAGATTATATTTTAAAACTCTCCTTCTCCCTATTTCAGTTTGTATTTCTCCTCACACCACAACTCATTTTTGCAACCCCTCTTTGTAATACAGGTCTGAATAATGAGAAAATCTGAATTTTTTTAACAAAAACTTAAAAATAACTTTTTTAAATTAAATTTTTTAAAACTTCTTTCAGAATAGAAAATCTTTAAAATTTAATAAGGAACATATTTCATATAGGTTTCATTAACAAATATTCAGTACATAACGAGAAAAATAGAGATGAAAATTTCAAAAGGACTGTATAACTGGTTACGGTCAATAGTAGTCCTCGCCAGCGAAATTCTTTGTTATTGTTATTCTATTATTATTATTTAAAACATTTTGTGTCCTGCTCTTTCGCACGAGGACTAATTTCCAGGAGTTGGTGAAAGTCAACAGAGATTGAATAGACTATTGGGATTGGCCTGATGGAAATAACCATATACATATCATGCATCAGTGTCTATTGCAAAGGTTAACAGGTGGAGAAAGTCTCATAATTTCTTGATAATAAAAAGAGGGTGAGAAAGAAAGACAAAGACTATCAACTGCTATGCCTGGGAAATTTGAGAGACCCTGCTGGTTGGAGAAATTAAATAATGAAAATAAAAGAACTGTAGTAAAAAAAAAATTAAAAAAAAAAACAAACAGAAAAAAAAAAGACTTACCTGTACGTTGATCTGATGTTCATTAAGGGAACGGATATATTCTACAAGAACGGAAACCATAAATTTATGCGAAATATTCTGAAAAAGTAAATGAAAAATATATAAAAAAATTAAATCAAATTTATTTGAAAAAAAAAAAAAATAGAAAAATAAAAAAGAAGCAAAATGCAACAAAACACGTATAAAGATAAAAGATATTACATCTACACAACGTTGAACATTTGTTCTAGGTCACATTGAATTTCGATTTGGTATCACAACCTCCTCTGGGTAAACTGTTCTAGATAGCAGAGAATGCTGCCTTTATTCAATTGAGACAAAAGCGACAATGTGTGTGTGAAGAGATTGCAATTAGGTAAGAGATGGAAAAACTTCTCAAAAGGTAGATTTAAATTCCTGTTGATGATGTTGTATTCCAGAATCCGACACTCTCACATCCTCCCCAAGTAAGAATGGATTTAATCTTTGAAGCCATTCTTTGTAAGTTAGTGTGAAGAGTTCCGTTATCAAGTGCTGAATACAAATGCATATCTTTTTTAAGTTAAGGATTTGTAGCTTAAATGGTATACTCAGTAATGGACTGTAACAGAGATATGTCTAGGGAATGGAAAGTGTCTGCCATTAGACTTAGAAAGGGTGTCTGGAGATTATATATATATATATACATATATATATATATATATACTAGCAAAAGTACCCGTCATTGACTGGGTTCAAAAACAGCCTACAGAAAATGGACTCTGATTTATGAAAGTATGATAGGTTATGAAAAGAAAGGGTTGTAAAAAGATAGCTTCGAATTTGGGGGTATCAAAACCAAAGCAAAATATGATGAAAGTAAAAATAAAATAGATAAACCCCATAATTTATTATACCATACCTGTTCACACTGAAACACTTATCACAATATTCTGTGGATCTATATTAAAAAACCTTGTTAAACTTTGTGACATATTTCCATTCTACGGAGGTCAGGTGTGAACAAACACACCATAATTTTATTATACCATATTTCTTCAAACTGAAACATAATTATCAAAGTATACTTATGCAGATAGATATGAAAAGTCTTTATTAAAGTTTGTGCCTATTTCCACTCTATGGACGCCAGGCACGAACACAGACCCCACAATTTTATTATACCATCCCTATTTAAGTTAAAACATATTTATCAAAGTATTCTTATGTACATCTATATCAAAAACACTTGTAAACGTTTTTTTTTTTTTAATTTTTACATTTTTTATTTCCATACTTTGTTGACCAGGCATGAATGCAGACCCCACAATTTTAAGGAACTACCGTTCTGCCAGATCAAACATACCCGTTCTTGTGTCTCAATACATCTTCTATCATTATATGTAATCAATTTTTTAAAATAGTCAACCATATAGGAGTCTATTCGTGACCAGACACACACACAGTTTTATATTATATTATATTATATATATATATATTGAAATTTTAATGTGCTGAAATAGCTGTTTGGTAAGAAAATAAAATTTTGGATCTTTGAATGTAGCTATACAGGATGGAACAATAAATTTGTCACCCTAAAGAAAACAACACTAGCGATTTATTTTATAACTTTTATTGAAAAAAAATCAATTCAGGTACTTTGATTATGTAGTAGAGCTAACATCTATTCAATGTAGTCGCCTTCAGCCTCAATCACCATCTTGATAGGGTCCAGAACTGGGAGCATGCCTTTTCCACAAGCGTTGGAGGGAGCTTGGTGAATACTCAGCAGATGGCAGCGATCAGTTTGGCTTTGGTGTTGTGGGAGTTCACGTTGGTGATGTTTTCGTGTGATCAAATGAAGTAGTCCAGTGGGTTCAGGTTGGGGGAGAAGGGGGTGGTCCAGTGAGAGAAGAGTACAAAGCCGTAATACTTCTTCTGAAGCCAAGCCTGGGTCTTTTTGGACTTGTGGGCTGGTACAAAGTCCTGCTGCCACACCCAGGGGTCTGCCAGCAGCCACCTGATTGCACCAGAGGATCACCACACTCTTCAGCACGTCCAGGTACACTTTTATTGTTCCACCCTGTACTGTTATTCTTTTATATATGATCTGTTGTTATATTTAAAAAACATTGAGCAAAAAGGATTGGCATACACAAAGAGTGAAATATGACTGGAAAAACATTTTATTAGGAAAAAAAAAACAAACATATCTATATATCTATAAAAGTGAAATTGTCTATGTGTGTTTGACATAAAGGGTATTGAGATTTGGGAAAATCTTTTTAATCAGTTTTCGGACAAAAATTTGGCTGTCAAGGGGTCAAAGTTCAACAATTTGACCTTTGAAAACTCTACCAAACTCCTCCGCCAATTTGGGGGTCTAAACACTTGAAATTTTAAATGCAGGTTACTTGGACATTGATCTAACTTTTTAATTTGATTTGAGCCCGAAACAATAAATGTTAAGGGGTCAAAATTGGATTCAAAGTAAAAAAAAATTGACCCCTGCGGTCTCTACCCAAATTACTCAGCCAATTTTTGGTCTAAACATTTGAAATTTTATATAAAGTATATTCAAACATTGGGCAAGCTATTTAATCAGTTTTTGGCCGAAAATTGGCTGCCAAGAGGTCAAAGTTGAAAGAGTTGACCATTGCAGACTCTACCAAACTCCTCCACCAATTTTGGGTCTAAACACTTGAAATAGATGTAGGTTACCTGGACATGAGTCAAACTTTTTAATATATATATATATATACATATGCACATAAAGTTATGACCAGTACATAGGCCCTGAGCAAAGCTGGGCTTAACTGCTAGTATATATATATATATATATATATATATATATATATATATATATATATATATATATATATATATATATATACTAACTGTACCCTGCCATGTGTTGCTGTGGCTCAATTTGGTGTAATGGAAAATTCTAATAAAAAGAGAACATGCATGTTTCTTATATTCTTAGTACAGCAATCCACTCTAAAAAGTAAAAAAAAAAAAAAAAGGCGAAAATGAAAAAAAATGGTACTCTTGCAGAATTGGATCCTGATCCTCGGGATTACCGTCAATCATGGCTTGGGCTTGACCAACAATCAGTGGATAAAGCTGAACATAGCAAAAATGTTGAAACGCTAAATGTCTTCTTCTTTTTTTTTTCCTGTATACAAAAATGTGAGTTAGTAATTGATATTTGAGTGATGGGGGGGGGGGGTACTATACACAGATTCGAAAAAGTTGTCCAAAAACAAATAAATGAAAGCAAAGGTAAGGTAAGTTATGTTTCTACTTAACTGGATAATTGTTTAGTGTTTTTATGTAATGTAAAATGTTTAATCGGCTGGAAAAACAGAAATGGTTGCAGACTCTGTTGAATACGTTAAGTTTGGGAAAGTAAGTTGAAAACTAAAAACTATACAATACAGTGTCAAAAACCCACCGAATATATGTTACCATGATATCGGTGGTTTGTGACAGTATTTTGTATAGTTTTTTTAGTTTTAACTCGCTTCTCAAACTTAACGTAATCAACAGTGTCCGCCACCATTTGTATCTTTCAAATACACCGATAAACACTGTTTTTTGAGCCGACTAAACGTTACATTAAATGAAAAGGGTTTGTATTACTAAACACAGATACAAAGAAGTTGTCAAAAAATAAATATATAACAAATAAATGTTATCAAAGGCAAGAAAAGGAAATGTTCTACCTAGCTGGATAAGATTGTAGTGTTTTTATGTAATGTATAATGTTTAATCGATTCAAAAACATGCAGTGTTTATCGGTATATTTGAAAAATACAAATGGCGGCAGACTGTATCGAACATGTTAAGTTTGGGGAAATTTTGGGAAAATGAGTTTAAACTAAAAACTATACAAAAATACTGTTAGAAACTCACTCAATATATGTTACTGTGACGTAGGCTGACATATAATCAGTGGTTTTAAACTTTTGCTCGATACAGGTGACGACTTTTAAGAGTCCATTTTAGTGATTACCTGGTTTGAGGATATTTATACAACTAAACGGCAAATCTGTCCCAAAAATCCGGTATTATTTTATTTCAAGGCCCGTCTCATGTTCGTATATAACAAAATATTTTATTGTAGATTTCGGTGTACTAAAAACGAATCTGCAAACCGTTTCCGTCACAAAAAGAAAGTTTTCATGATATGAAGAAATTACTTTTTCGAAAATGGGTGATTACTTTTCAATGTAAATTTAACTTAGAATGAGCTCCCACTTTCTGACCACCTGAGAGAGGGGCATTTTTCTGTGTGTTTCTTGACTAAAAAGTTTTTTGTTTGATTTCTTTTGCATGGTAATAAACCCTGAACTCGGGCTATTTTCCATTTCACAGCCGTAGCCTTTGTTTATGCTGCGCGCGAGCATAAATGAAATAAACATGGGAAAAAATCCCCCCCCCCACCTCTCTCAGGTGGCTAGAAAGTGGGTGCTTATTTTAAGTTAAATTTACATGGAAAAGTGATCGCCTACTTTTCGAAAAATTAATTTCTTCATATCATAAAAACTATTTTTTTGCGACGGAAACGGTTTGCAGATTCGTTTTTAGCACACCGAAATCTACAAAAAATCTTTTTGTTATATACGAACGTGAGACACACGGCCCTTTATGGAACATTTTATCAAAAATCCGGGAGAAAATAGTTTTCAATAAAAACAGCAAATGAATTCGATAGAAAAAAATGGATGCTATTTTTTAAAATTTTTCTGTGTGTTTCTTGGCTAAAAAGTTTTTTGTTTGATTTCTTTTGCATGGTAATAACGCCTGAACTCTGGGACTATTTTCCATTTCACAAACGTAGCCTTTGTTTACGCTACACGTGAGCATAAATGAAGGCTGTTAAATATGCACTTGTGTACCAAACTGCCTTATCAAAAAACCTTTAAGCCAATAAACACGAAAATAAATGCCCCCCCCCCCCTTCCTCAGGTGGCCAGAAAGTGGGTGCCCATTTTAAGCTAAATTTACATGGGAAAGTGATCACCCACTTTTCGGAAAAGAAATTTCTTCATATCATGAAAACTATTTTTGGTACTCCTTGGGCGTTGAGTTACATGGCGACTTTTTTTAATGGTCGTTCCTTAGTCCTCCACCCTCAGTCAAGGCTAATGCATGCGCACATAATATTTTCGTTTTTTTATTTACTGACGTTGCCTTTGGCACTTTTACAAAGATTACTTACGTTGGCTTAACTCTTTTCATAAATAATAAAAAAAAAAGTTACTAAATCATTTATTGATAATTTGTCACGTGTACAAACATTTATTTATTTATTTACGTTGGCATAACTCTTTTCATGATTAAAAAAAAGTTTTACTCCTTAAGAATAATAAAAGGAAAAAGTTACTAAACATTTATTAATAATTTCTCACGCACTTACGTTGGCTTAACTCTTTTCATGAAGTATAAAAAAAAAAGAAAAAAAGTAACTAAACCGTTTATTGATAATTTCTCACTTACAAACATTTTTAATTTACATGAGTGGATAAGTCTGCTGGTCGCCATGAAACTCAGCGGTCACCCAAAAAAGTATGTGAGAAAATGGAAAATTTTATCAAAATTCCGGGATGCTATTTTTTTTTTTTTTTTTGGTAAATATGAAGAGTTACTCCACCCTCGAAA
Organism: Euprymna scolopes; assembly: GCF_053919585.1. NCBI lineage: Eukaryota > Metazoa > Mollusca > Cephalopoda > Sepiida > Sepiolidae > Euprymna > Euprymna scolopes. The sequence continues at coordinate 80,838,835 of NC_136488.1, read as the reverse complement.
ATTCCTTTAAAATTACCACTCATAAAGGTTTTCGGGGTCGCTGAAAACGAAAATAACGTTTAAAATTACGGCAAACGAGTAGTTTCCAAGGTATGAAGAAATGTTAGTTCTAAAAAAGTGGGGGATCACTTTTCTATCATGATTTAACGTAAAATGATCACCCACTTTGTGGCCACGATTTTGGGGGGACTTTCTTCGAAAATCCTTTAAAATTCCAGTAAACACGTAATTTCCAAGATATGAAGAAATGCACTTACTGGAATTTTTTTTTTTTTTAGGGCGGAATTGCCGGTTTGTTTTTCGTTCTTTTTTTGGAGGGGGATATTCAATTATAGAATTTGTATAGTTTTTTATGCTTATGCAGTTTAACTGTTTTAACATAAGTAACGTGCCGACATTAACTGAACAGAACGGCCGCCAAAACACCCACCTCCCGCCCCTCCAACCAATTTAAACAGGTAATTTTAAAGGATTTTCCAAGGGTAGAAAGAAAGTCCCCCCCCCACCAAAAGTGGGTGATCATTTTACGTTAAATTATTATGGAAAAGTGATCCTCCACTTTTTTAAACTAACATTTCTTCATATCTTGGAAACTACTCGTTTGCCTTAATTATAAACGTCATTTTCGTTTTCAGCGACCCCGAAAACCTATAAAAGTGGTAATTTTAAAGGAATTTTCGAGGGTGGAATAATTCTTCATATTTACCTTCTTTTTTTTTTCCAATAACATAAGAAATTAAGAATTAGACAAATTTATTTTAGGTAGGCTTCGCCAGGAAAGCTTTTAAAAATAAAAAATTAAGATAAACAAATGGTGCTAGTGCACTTACCGATCCGCGCTATTTTTTTAAATCGTATTTCCAAGTTTAATTAAAGTTTTATGTTTTTTTTTTATTCAATTGTAAGGTTAAAGTACAAAAAAAATATATATATATAATTTAAAAAATAGGGATTTTTTTTTTGTTTTTACCCATCCATCTATTAATTAGATAGTTAAATGTTGTAATTCGAAAGTCGTCAACGTGTGGTGCACGTAAAAGGCTAATTTCTACTGGAAATGAAATGGCGGACAGTCTTGCAGTTACGAAAAATATTTTTATTTTATTTAATATATTTTTATAATTTGCGATCTTAACGATCTTAATTTATTTTAATAATATGCAAACATACCTTGACTTTACAGATAAATTTTCTGATAATTTCAATTAAATTGGTAATGTAGAAATATGGTTTTATGGACTTTGAACGAACCAAGAAATTCATTTTTATATATATAGATATATAATATAAAGCTGTGTGTGTGTGTGTGTCTGGTCACGAATAGGCTCCTATATGGTTGACTATTTTAAAAAACTGATTACATATAATGATAGATGTATCGAGACACAGGAATGGATATATTTGATCTGGCAGAACGGTGGTTCATTAAAATTGTGGGGTCTGCGTTCGCGCCTGGTCAACAAAGTATAGAAATAAATTTAAAAATTAAAAAAACGTTTACAAGTGTTTTTGATATAGATGTGCATAAAAATACTTTGATAAGTATGTTTTAACTTAAATAGGGATGGTATAATAAAATTGTGGGGTCTGCGTTCGCGCCTGGCCTCCATAGAATGGAAATAGGCACAAACTTTAATAAAGAGTTTTCATATCTATCTGCATAAGTATACTTTGATAATTATGCTTCAGTTTGAAGAAATATGGTATAATAAAATTATGGGGTGTTCGTTCGCACCTGACCGCCATAGAATGGAAATATGTCACAAAGTTTAACAAGGTTTTTTAATATAGATCCACAGAATATTGTGATAAGTGTTTCAGTGTGAACAGGTATGGTATAATAAATTATGGGGTTTATCTATTTTATTTTTACTTTCATCATATTTTGCTTGGTTTTGATACCCCCAAATTCAACCCAAATTTACAACCCTTCCTTTTCATAACCTATCATACTTTCATAAATAAGAGTCCATTTTCTGTAGGCTGTTTTTGAACCCAGTCAATGACGGGTACTTTTGCTAGTATATATATATATATATATATATATATATATATATATATATACACAGAAGAGTCATTCCAAAAGTAAACTACTGTTTTTAACTCAAAATATTGAAGAGCTATGAAGACAAGAGTTGTACCATTAAAACGAATGATCTTTTATGCTCCATAATTTATTTTTCTACATAGTCACCATCATTCTCAATGCATTTTGCCACACATTCAAAGACACATCTTTGCTTCAGATGCATGTTCATGTCCATAACAGCAGTTGCTTTTTTTAGAGTCTCACACTGTCAATATCTGCAACATAGATACATTCAAGTCATGAATGCATAACTTATCAAAACAACGCAACTTGCAATCTGATCCATTCGAGTGGAATAGGAAAATAGGAAGCATTACTTTTGGAACACTCCTCATATTATAATATCAGTGAGGAAGTGCTCTGCCGTGTGCATGTGTGTTAGTAGTAATAATATAATTTACTATTAGAAGGTACTGTAATTTTGAAATTTAGAAATATAACGGTTCAGAGACCAGATAAAGGACAAATTAAAAAAAAAAAAGAATTGTTGTTATATTTGCCATTTTTTCTTCAAATTGTATTTTTTATTTTTATACCATCTTATATTTCATGTAAGCATTGATGACTTCTAAATTCTCACAGGGGTAGACAGCTTTAATCAATTTTTATTGACTATTTATTATGAGGGATTAGTTATGAGAAAATTGACAAAATTTAGGAATAGCAAAGTAAACCAAATGATATTTCTCTTTTTTATTATTATTTTTAGTATCTTATTCCTCATATTCAATTTCAATGTTATTATATTTACTGTTTTTAGAGCTATGTCCTAGACGTTAATTAGATGATATAATACCGTTTCATTAATAGAGTTATTACTAAGGCTACATTCGATAGAGCTAGGGATAAGTTTTATAATTGATGAGGGTTAGTTGAACTTTGGTTTTACTTACGAGTTGCCATCATCAATAAGTTTCCAGACATTTTTGTATGGGCACTTTTATTGATAGTACACACATGAAACTCTAGTCTCCTTTTGAAGTAATCTCCTCCGGCTGCAATGCACTTATTGTACTGTTCCAACAACTTCTGGAATGCCCCATGGAAGTCATAGTGTGTGAGTGTGTCAATGACACTCGTCACAGCTGCTTTCATCTCCTCAATTGTCTCATAATGATAGCCTCTAAGGTTTTCCTTGAGCTTAGAGAATAACCAAAAGTCGCAGGGAGCAAGGTCTGGACTATAGAGAGGGTAAGGAACTGTCTTGATGCCAGTGACAACGACTTTCTTTCTGATCTTCTCTGAGCACCCTTGGGACAAACTTTGCATAAATCTTCTGCAATTTCAGTTCCTTGCAAATAATTGTGTGAACAGTTCGCACACTGACATCAAACTATGAATGTATTGTCTCTATAGGCACACAACGGTCCTTATCCATGAAATTCTTTATTTGGTCAATCAACTGGTGTTCTAACTTCCCACACATCTCATCATCCCTCACAGACACCTTGTCTTCCTTGAATCTCTTATGTTTCTGAATTTTTGGGTGGCATAAGAACTAACCTTTGTCTTTAATAGCAGATTCAGTATAACCTTGAAATCAGCCGCAGGCTTTTGCCACCTTCTCCTGATTTAGGCTCTCAAAGGTTCTAGTAATTATGGCCTTTAGCTTGTCTTTCATGTTGCAGCTATCGTTTTATTCCACGAGAAGACGGGCAGTTAGGCGAGTTCAGAGACTAGATGTCAGATGAAGTGTGGTTGATAAAGTTCTGACAGTCAAGACTGGATATTCCAGTTGGTATGAAACTGTTTTTTTTTGTTTCTGTTATAGTCAGCTGAGGGGCAGCTTTGTGGCAATGTGACAGGCAGTTCTACGAAAGAAACTTTGACCAGGGAAGTTTCACTTAGTTCTAGATACACAGAGGGAGAAAAGGAATTTATTGGCAATAGTTGTAGCTAGACAAGTTTTTATTGTGAATGTTTTAAAAAGTGGGAGGGGGGGGAGAGCATAGATTAAATCTCAATTGAATCTTGTGGCTATACGTATGACCTGCCTGCAACTATCTGGCCAATCCAGGATGTCATACCTTTGCTTAAAATGCAGATATACCCATCGGTGTTGAGTGGCATGACGTTGGCATCATTAAACATGCATAATGAACTCTGGTGTTCTGGCCACATCTGATCGCTTATCATGTGCTTTCTCTCAGGATGTCACCTTATGATTGAATACCATTGGACTGTTGATCCTAAACAACTTTGATATTTCAGGAATGTGAACGTGGTGTGCATTAATTTACAAATATTCATTTTGTCTTTTTAGATTTATGTAAGGACCTATAGCATAGTGGATAAAGTACTTGGTAAAATTCAGTTGTAAAGTTACACTCTTCTGACAGTTGCAGGTTCAATCCTCAGTGCAAGCAATATTCAAAATAAAAGGTTTCATTCAAAATTTTGCGCAGATTCCTGAGTTTCACAAGATACACCTGAAGAAGGCCAGAGGTTACATCAGCCGAAACATTATGAAGATAATACAAATAAATTTACCTTATTTTTCATAATGTCTTCATGTTATAAAACGTTGTCGTATTTTTGTCTTTTTTCTTTTTCTGTATATGTTTTTTTTAAAAAAAAAAACCTTTATGTAAATCACTCCAGACATGGCATGAAGCCACTTGCTGTAAGAAGTTAAAAAACAAATAAATAAGCAAGATAGGTTTGTAGACCTTAACCTTGAAAAGACTAAGGTTATAGACAGGAAGAAAACAGTCAGCAGGAAGAGAGTTCCAAAAGCCTGCAGTTTTTGGAAAGAAGCTACTGAAATAAGAAGTTGTATTATAACGAGGTATGAAAAAATAGCGAATTGGGGAAGACAACTAAACAAATGAGTCTAACGAGCTGGAGCAAAGGAAACAGGAAATTGGTTGATTGGTTGTTTTTGTTTAACAGTAGGGTGTTTGGTTTGGTTATTTGTTTTATAGTATATGAGCAGGCTGCCCGGTATTGCCCAGTCATGAAATATGCTTAAATATTATATTTTGATTAATGTAGATTTCGTATTTATTATTATATTGCATTGGACCTAATCTATAGTAACAATTTAAAAAGTAAAAAAAAAAAAGTAACTTGCACACCAACACCAAGAATCGAAACCAAAACGTGTAGCTTACAGTTTACTTTTTCTTTTGACGTTAATGCCTGAGCAATGAAGATGTTTGCTGCAAGGCTAAAAATTAAAACATGAACCAATAGCTATTACGTTACACTTTTTCACACTTTTTCACCAATTTTCCCCGGCTAAAACACAAATATAAAGTTTCGCACGGGTTCGAATAACTTATATATTAAGTTTCATGTCTGTAGTCCAAAGACTGACAGATAAGTTTGATAGGTAAAATTTTTTAAACAAATATATATACACACACATAAATATATATAGAAAGAGGTTTGTGTTTACTATAACCTTTTTACGCAAATATTATGCAAGTATAAATCATGTACAATATCTGCATTAATATAATAGCATGTAATAGTTAACTAAAGATGATCATTCCATGAGAAAACCGAAAAAACTAATAGGGAATTAATTAAAATGAATGTTTAAAAGAATATGTAAATTAGCTATATTTTTTGCAGATGAATGCAATTTCATAACCCATATATTACAAAGTTGTATTTTCTTTTTAAATAAATGGTAAAAAGGGTGTTTAATATGAATATCAATACACACCAAGAAAAAAAAAAAAAGAATTTATAGGAGTATAAATCAACATTTTTTAGGATTATTTAATGCAAAATCCAGTCATTTTGGTAAAAAGTTATTCTTCAAGTTCTTTATATCCTCAAATATGTATTCATAGTGTTTGATTTGATTTTTTTTGTAGAAAGAAAATTGTTTTGGTTTTTGACTTTGCAGAACATGATTGAGTTTTGGAAAGGGAAAGGAAAAAAAGTAACAACATAAATGTTTGGTGCACTTTTGGTTAGGAAACCAGTATTCAGACAACTTGATCTGGTAGCACCAGATGACCTAACAGATCTTACCACTCCAGGCTAAAGTGGACCTGGAAGCAATGGTAACTAAGAGAAACGCCACATTCCCTACAGTCCACAAATGGAGCCTCACCACTGGGGCACTGGATGTCTTTTAAAGTCATATCCAGAACCGGAAGCAGCAAATTTATCAAACACATGCCATAATAGTATTTACAGAAAAAAATGAGACTAGCAACATCACCTCTGCAGTGCGGGTGATACTAAAAGATATAATTACGAATTACTTAAGACTTCTATACGATCAGGGCTGACGGAATAAGAACAATCTATTCCTGTGGATTAAATAAAAAGCCCAGTTCGAAATTCTATACAGCTTCTTGAATTTGGCAAGACGTGTTTGAAGAAGACTACGGGTTACATCAGTCGAAACGTTGTGAGAATAGCATCCAAGATGAGAACAGTAGTCGAAAGAATTCAAATAATACAAATTATGAATCCTTATGTCAAAAAATTCAGACAAAAATAAAATTTATTTATTTGCTGTACTTATGCATATATGAAGAAAAAATAATAACGATTAAATCCAACAAGACTTCTTCTGAGCGAGTTAAAATGTGAAATAATTACAAATTTAAAAAACGCAATAGACATGAGAAAATAAAATGTGGGGGAGAGAATGAATATATATATTCATTCTCTCGCCAATATCTTATTTTCTCATGCCTATTGCGTTTTTTAAATTTGTGTGTGTGTGTGTGTATATATATATATATATATATATATATATATATATATATATATATATATATATATATATATATATATATATGTATTGCTAAACAGAAGGTGGTGGGTTGGGATGGCCGATGATTGAACCTTTCAACAAAATGTCAAAATGCCACATGCAGAAGAAATGAGGTCAAATCGAACACAAACAAAACAAAGAAAAAGAAAAGAATGTCATGGCAAATGCGGGTAGGCTGCTTCGTACCTTTGGAGATCACAGAGCGAGGGAAATTTGTTATTTACCATGTACTAGCTAAACCAACCCGGTACGTTTTACTTACAGTTTTGTTTCACTTTTTTTTATATTTTACTTACAGGGCTGCTACCCTGCGTTGGCCAGAGCAAAAAAAAAAAAAAAAAAAAAAAAAAAAATATAACATATTTCTATAAAAACTTCTATCTCTCTACCTCTCTCTTCCTAACTCCCTTTTTTCTCCTCCGCACAGCCCATTTGCTTCTAACTGAACACACACACACACACAAACTCTCTTTTGTATAATCTAACGAGTTGGCATTTTCTTTCAAAGTTAGGACATAATAACACTGAAAAACCGCCCCCCCCCCGCCTCCTAACGACACCTAGACCAGTTGACCACCAGAGAATAGAAAAAAATTTCTAAGTTCTAGGTATTATCAATTCAGTACATCACTTGTTAAGAATATATCAACTTTTGTGGTGCATGATTTGTAGTTTTTTACTTTTAGCTGGACATACAGACATACACACCAAGCCATAAAAAAATAAATAAATAAATAGATGTTAAATAGTGTTAATTTTCTCATTCCCATACCTTCAAGAAGAGAAATTTCTTTTTCTTTTTATGTGATGAGGTCTTCTTAGCACTACTGAAAGTGCCAAATAAAATTAAGGATGCCTCCAGAGCATTACAAAATAAATAAGTCCCTCTACCTTTTCTTTGTCAAGAAATAATAAGTTAAATGCTGAGTTAGCATCTTTCAATTTAAAAAAAGACACGGACTCATTTCCTGCGCAGTATTTATATATGATAACATTAAAAATCGTGTTCACTTCTTGATAATATTAAATAATATAAATGACCATTTGACCCCCCCCCCCCAAAAAAAAGAATCTTTTTACTAAATTTTAGATATTATTTTTCTGGGGTTATATTGATTAAAAAATAAATCAACTTTATGAGGGTTTGTTGCATATTTTTTAAGTTTTAGCTGGACATATAGACACACAGAAAACTGCTCTTTATATAATAGAAGATCATTTAAATTTTATTTTTATCTGCTTTTTCCAAATTACTAAAAGCGGAATTCCACTAAAAAAAACCAGAGAACTCAAATCCCTGATTACATAATTTTTATTAAAAAAATGTCGAAAATTTAAGGTTTAAGCTTAAGCGGCCTTAAGAAGATACTGAAATTCAGGGAACCTTTCTTAATTGGTATCTAATGAATAGGGATTAAATTCAATGCCAATTTGAAAGTTTTTAATTTTTCAAATGGGTGTTTCCATATTATACCCTTTAAAACTTTTCCAAACTAAAATTTTCACAAAAATCAGAGGTATTTGAATTCTTATGAAGTATTTTCACTTCATTTTACCCTCTTTGCCTAAAACTAAATTAAACCACATGTAGTCCACATTACCACTCCTTATGCCTAGCAGCTGTGCTCCAAAAATTTATGATTGATTTATTAGTTTAGGAATAAATCCTGTACGTAGAAACATATACACATACGAGGTGCCTTCAGTAGTTTCCAGACTTTGTTCGTATGGGCACTTTCATTGATAGTACACACATGAAACTCTAGTCTCCTTTTGAAGTAATCTTCTCCAGCTGTAATGCACTTGTACCGTTCCAACAACTTTTTGAAGGCTCAATGGAACTCCTCTTGTGTGAGCATGTCAATGACCTTCATCACAGCCTCTTTCATCAATTGTCTCATAACGGCAAACTCTAAGGTTTTCCTTGATCTTAGAGAATAACCAAAAGTCACAGGGAGCAATGTCTGAACTATAGGGAGGGTGAGGAACTGTATTGATGCCCATCTTGGTCAAATAGTCTGTGACAAGGATGGAGTTGTGGACTGGTGCATTTTCGCAAATCTTCCACATATTCAGTTTCTCGCGAGCGAATAACCGTGTGAACAGTTCCTACACTAACATCAAACTGTGAACTTATTGTCTCCATAGACACACGACGATCTTTACCCATGAAATTCTTTATTTGGCTAATCAATTCTAACGTTCTGACTTCTTCACTCCTTCCACACCTCTCATCATCCCCCATAGACTCCCCATGTTCTTTGAATCTATCATGCCACTAAAAACTGATGCTTGATTCATGCAAGATGGTCCAAAAGCAGTCTGAAGTATTCCATACGTTTCGGTGGCAGTTTTTCCAAGTTTAAAACAGAATTTTATTGTATATCGTTCTTCTAAATTGTCCTCACGTCCAGATTGCATTTTTAAAATTGACCAGCTGTGATAATCAGGCTTTAGTAGAGTGTATTCCAATTCCTGCTGTAGCTGTTCATTTGAACCTGAAATCATAAAAATTGGTCAGTCATCCCATAGGATGTATAGCAATAAAATACTGAATTTTCAAAAGTCTATGACAATTTTAAATGCCTGTAAAAAAAAAAAAAGTCTGGAAACTTATTAAGGGCACATCGTACCTAACTTTACATAGAAACATCTCTTCCCTGTTACATGTATAAGCAAAGCGATGAGGAGTCGATGCACATGTGACCTTAAATGCCATGTTTCATCAATCAGAATTTGGAAGCCTCTATCAACATTTCAATCAAAAATCATATTATGCTTATTAATAATAAAACCACTGAAAATAAAAATAACAATAAGAACATAAGTCAGTCGAGAAACTGCATACCTCTATCTGACAATGTAAGGATGAGCCAAAGTATTATCTGGACCTTACTTCTCCAGTGTCTGAAGTATTTCCAAAATCATGGCATGGAAACGTTGATAACTTAAAAATTAGTTATCTCTTCAGAAAGAATGCTCCTATATAAACACTCTAGTCATTATTAATAGTTATATTACATCGAGTTTTAAACATTCATTTATCATTGGATAATTGCTTTGATTCTACAATTTTAGTATTATAATCAATATTTTCTTTTTAGTTATCAGTTGAGAGATGAAGAACATGATGAGAGGATTGAAAATGATTAATGGAATGGATCAAGTTTGTATATTTGTCGGGCAGTATATGGCAGGAATCTGTTGACATTGGATTTAAATGTGGTCATGTTGTAATCTGCAGGGAAGCAGTCCCATGGTAATGTTTTCAACAGACATAAATCTATTGCGACAAAGCTCAGTTCATGAAAATTAAAACTGATGGAAGAGGGGGAAAAATAGAGTTTTGCTTCATTGTAATAAATACATGAGTACTTGCTGTGAATGTCTTACAAGGAGATTGGAGCTCAGTCGAGCAACTTGCATGGGAATACCTTAATATTATTACTACTGTTGCTACGATCATCATTATTTTTACTAAAATTATTATTTTTTCATTAGGTTTGCTTATTACAGCAATCATGTTTTTCAAACAAAATCAATTGAGCTTAATATAATTTCTATTGGTAATTTTAGATGGCTAGTCATTTCTATTGGCAATTTTAGATAGCTTGTCATTCTTAGTAAAATATTTATCTATCATATAGAAAATATTGTGCCAATCTATTTTTAATTCAGTTTGTATTTCATCTAAAAGTACTTAATACTTTCAAAAGTTTTCATTAAAAGTAAAAATTGGAGTATTGATAAAAAAAAAGATGTCTAATGAGAAATCATAAATAAATTTTCAATGGATACAAATAAAACATTTTAAATGGTTTTAATAATTTTTCTAAAAGTTGTATAAAGCGTAGACATATGAAAAAGCATATAATCTCAGAAATATAACATTTAATATATTAGGTTGGTGCAAGCCATGTTATATATCATTTTGAGGCGCGTTTTTCACCCTATTGAATCGTGTTATTCGTTACTGTTCTCAATCTCTTCATTCATTTTTTTGCAGGCTTTTCGACAGCATGAACAAAATTCAAATCTGCACGATTTTCTTGTTCCAGTTCAAACTAGGCTGAAAAGTTACTAAGACAGCTTATGATATCAATGATATGTTTGACTTAGGAACCACTAATGAACATGTGGCACAATGGTGGTTCAAGAAATTTCGCATTGCTGATGAGAGCCTCGAAGATGAAGATGGTCCTGGTCAGCTGACTACAGTTGATAACAAACTTTTGAAAGCCTTAATTGAAACCGATTCTCGCAAAATCACAAGAGAAGTTGCTGTTGAACTTGAGGTCGACTATTCAATAGTTGTTCGCCATTTAAAGCAAATAGGGAAGTAAAAAAAATTGGATGAATGGGTACTACATGAATTGAACGTTAATAAAAAAAAAATCGTCATTTTGAGATGTCTTCTACGCTCCTTCTGTACAACAAAAATGACCCATTTCTCAAGCAGATTGTCACGTGTGATGAGAAATGGGTCCTCTATGATAACTGGTGATGTTCGGCACAGTGGTTGGATGCCAGAGAAGCTTCACAACACTTCCCAAAGCCGAAATTGCACAAAAAAAATTAAAAAAAAAAGGTTATGGCGACTGTTTAGTGGACTGCAGCCAGTCTCATCCATCATAGTTCTTGAATCCAGGTGAATGATTACGGCAAAGAATGCACCAGAAGCTCTAACGTATATGCCTGAGATTGGTTAATATGAAGGGACCAATTCTCCTCAATGACAAGGCTCGCCCGCATGTTGCTCAACTAACCCTGCAGAAGCTGAACGAATTGGTATATGAAATTCTGCCTCACCCGCCATATTCACTGAACCTCTCGACCACCGATTATCACTTTTTCAAGCATCTCAACAACTTCCTGAGCGAAAAATGCTTCAAAAGCCGAAATGACTCCATCGCTTCCAGAACTCCGGATTTCTATTCTAATGGGATAAATAAACTTGTTGGCAAAAATGTGTCAATTCTAATGGTTCTTATTCGATTAATAAAGTTTATAATGAAAGGAGTTATGATCTTAAAAAACGACATTATGTTTGCACCAACCTAATACATGAGTATAAATTGAGATGATATTGGTTGAGGAAAAAAAAGAAAAAAGGCAAAAAGTGAAAAAAATAGAAAAAGACAAAGAAAAAACGAAAGGAAAAAAACAAAAACAAATAAAATATTAAAAAGAAAAAGACAAAATATATAAATATAAAAAGTAGCAATTACAAAGAGAACAAAAAATAGTAAACATTGAAAAAGACAAAAAGAAAAAGGCCAAAAAGATAAAAAGTGAACAAAAAGAAAAGGACAAAAAGGAAACAACAAAAATGAAAAAAAAAAACAAAGAGAAGAAAAAGCCAAAAAAAAGAAAATAAAAAAAATAAAAAGGAAAAAGTGAACAAAAAAAAGTGAAAAAAAAAAAAGTGAAAAGAAAATGAAAAATGGAAGCTTTTTTTCCACCTATGTTATGTTATTTTTAAAATGCTGACCCAGTTTCTTTTGATAGTTAATGTGCCTTAAGCCTAAGTCTAGTTAAATGCGAGTGATTTGCTCAGTGTCTCTTTAGAAGTAACCACTGTTAAACGGACAGGTACGAGCAGAGAGCATAGCATGAGTAGAGGAAAGACTTTATTGACTTCAAAACTCAGAGGTATGTAAACAGAAACATGTGTGCATAATAAACGCACCCATATATACATTATGTATATTAATGTGAAAGTGTAGGTATAACACACACACACACACACACATCTTCACTTTCTCTGTACAGGGGTCTGTCAGGGACCTTGATATGAGAAAACTTTAATAATACGTATACTTTTATAATTATTATATTTTTATGTTTTCCATAAGGCCATTTTTTATTTTTTTTTAAATGTGAAGAGACTTATTTTTAGCCGAGAAAAATTATATATTATAAAATTATATATGTGTGTGGATGTATTTTTAAAATAGTAATGTAACAACAAAAAAACTAAAAGAAAATTACTGGTAAAAGTTTGAATAACTTATTTATTATAAAATTTAAAAAAAAAAAAAACACTTTTATATTCATTATAAAATTAAAAAAAAAAAAAAGAAAGAAAAGATTATTCATTTCTTAAATAAAAACACCTTTTATTTATTACTAGAATGCTGTCCGGCATTTTTTGATCCTAAAATATGTTTAAATATGATATTTTAATTTATGCAGATTTTGTATTTATTATAGAGCCAATTCTCTATTGATTATTATATTGTACCCGCTATACAGTAATAATATTAAAAGTAAAATAAATAAATAAAATAAAATTAAAAAAAAAAAAAAACTCGGTGCTATCAGCTGGAATCAAAATCAAAACATACAATCCTCCAGCCTTAGACATTAGTATTTGAGCTATTATCAGATGAATTAGAAATAGCTAAAAATGAACAGACTTTAATATACATTTTTGCATGTGTAGAAGAGCACTTTAAGTTTACTAACCCTTGTCAAGTTCCATTTTTTTTTCAATTTTAATCATTTAGAAGTTATTTTTGCCGGCTAAAGACTAGATCGAATTTGTCTCACATGTCCAAATTACCTATATATCAAGCTTTCAGTCTGTAGACTAAACAGTGAACGAGGAGTTTGGTAGAGATCGTTCCTCAGACAGACAAAAAAAAAAAAAAAAGACCCAAAAACTTTGCCTTGCTCTATTAAATCAGATTAATTTCCTCCCCAAAAAGGATTTTATATCATCTTAATTTTTAAGTCAGCTAACCATGGTAAACATACAAGTTAAATATCAAACGTGCAAATACAAACTGTTTCTATACGACTATACTTTTTCTTTTTTAAACATAGAAAATGTAGAATACTATTTTGAGGACTTCAAATTTATATAGATAGGTCATGTGACCCTTTTTTTTTTTTTTAAATAAAACATTTACAAAATTAACAGCAGAAGAAGTTGGACAGGTTTCAATAACTATTAAAATATTCAGTTTTATTAAAAACCGGTTACTCAATCTCCAGAATACGACTTCATTAAAGAAGCGTTTCATTTGACAAAATATTATAACGACTTTATCATTTCTATGGCCTTTGGGATGAGATCATACTTGAAGATTTGCTTGTTTTTGGTTTTTAACAAACCGGAAAGCAGTGAACAGTCTATTATTTAGAAAAGATTAGGAGGATTTTATTAATCAAGTTTTTGTGCTCCTCCATTTTATATTCTAATGAATGCAAAACTTATGGCCATTTCTCAAACTAACAATCAAGTGAAAATGCCCTATTCCAAGTGAATTCAATTTTTCATAATAGAGCACCATGTATTATATATATATATATATATATATATGGCTTATGTATATGCGATATCAGTCACAAACTTATTTGCATATTGGTGTTGCTAAAAAGACATTTTATCAATTAACTATTATTATTGTTTTTGTTTTAATCAATCATTGTTTTGATTTTAATATAAGAAATACTTCTGTTTCGCAAATATTATTTGTTTTATGACAGATATTTAGCATTTGTGTTCAGATGTTCTTTAGTTTTGCCAATTTATTTCTTGACCATGTCAGAGTTTTGTGTTATACTAAAACAGCACTCATCCAAGGAGTGAATCGGCTTCCTCGAAAGGAGAAAGTTTCATGGGTTGGTTGGTTGGTTGGTTTTATTTTATGGCATATCAACCCTTTTCAGGTTATTTAATGCCGAATCCGGTGATTTTGAAGAAAAAATTTTTAATAGAATATATTTGTTTTTTGCAAGTCAGTTTCTATTTAACCCATAGTTGAGACCCTAACAGGTACTACCACTCCGGGTCAGAGTGGACCTGGGAGCAATGGCAATTAAAGGGTGGCTCCCCACTCCCCAGAGCCCGCAAGCTGGGACCTCACCATCGGATATATTTTAAGGTCATATCCAGGACCAAGTTTCATGGGAGTATGAAATTCACAATCAGTTTATAGTCGCTTGCATATCCCCCGTGAGGAGAGATGACGATGTTAGATTTTTGCAGTTCTTGCAGAGAGGCGTTGACATCACTCCGATATACAGTGCCTGATATTTCCAAATGGTCACCCATCTGGTACTGACCATGCTCAAGGTTGCTTAACTTCGGTAATCTAACAAGAACCGGTGTGTCAACATGATTATGCCTTATGTTAGAGTGGAGGTGGATGTCAATGTTTATTGCTACATATCAGCCTTGGCTGTCCCTTTACAGCTTTCAGCATTGTGGGTTTTTGGTTTAAAATAAAACTTGTTTTTTTTTTCCTTATTTTTGTGGAAAAACGAAGCTAGTTCTCATTTTTTTCTGTTAATTTTCTTTATTGCTTAAGACCATTACACGAATGATCATTTTTTAATGTTTTATCATTTGAAACGATTGTAATTTTTTAAAGAATTGTCTCTTACATAAGGAACCATTTTTTTTTTTTTTAAATATTTTTATTACTAAAATTGATTTTATTATACAAGTTTGGTCACATTTTTTAGAACATTATTTTGTAAGGTTAATGTGAAAATATTAGAACACCAAATGAAATATTTTATTAAATGATTAAAATCATTTTTTTTTCTGAGACTTTCGGTACAATGTACCTTTTTCAAAGAAAATGTAGATGTAAAGAATACGTTTAGTGTTGGTTTCATTATTTTATTCAACTTTTTATGCTTTCTTTTATTTTTGTTACCTTGGTTAATAATGTTAACCTTGTTTTGAGAAACAAAAGCAGTCTCTACCATATTCAAATATTAATAAAAACCGTTTGGAATTACTTTCTTGGATCTGCTCTCATATTTACTCTGTTTTGTGTGTTTCTTGCTTCTATCAATTTTTTAAAATTCTTTCTAACCCAAAAAATAAATTTTATTAACGACTGCAAAATTTCATAATTAGAGAAACCGATTCTGACAAGTTGCGATCTATTTCTAAATAACAGGTGTAAAAGCAAACTGATTTCTATTTTTGTCTCCTTTTTACAGGAATGCAAAATTTCATTAGGGGGACCGGTTTGATTTTCGCTTGTTTTTTTTGTTTTTTTCCTATTCTGCACGATTGTTATTGTTTATGTTAATATTTAAAAGATAAATTTGTATTGAAATCGGCAAAAGCTATAGAAAACAGAGCTATTAAACCTGGCATAATGATATGGAACCAGAAGGAGAAAGAAGCAACTTTAGTAGAAGTTGGTGTCCCCTATGATGCTGGGTTAAATTAAATAGAACTGAGAGGATAAAGATAACGAAATACCAACGTCTTATGTATGACATGAAAAGAAACTGGAATCTTAGTAAGATCTCCATCACTCCAGTAATTATCGGAGCATTTAGACTCATGAAAAAGCACTTTAAAAACTACCTGGCAAATATACCCAGTGAACTAAATGCAAGAGAGATAAATAAAAAAATTGTACTTAAAGGAGCACTTAGAATTTGAAAAAGATCTCTCAGTTGAAATGTACGAGATAGCAGGTGAATGTCTGCCATCCGGTAGGATGCCCCATTTCCAGCTAAAACAAAATAGGAAAATTCAGAAAAAAATGTATATATATATATATATATATATATATATATATATATATATATATATATATATAAAAAGATGGTCATAGATGAATTGTTTCATGAAATGTTTTTATCTTTTTGAAATAAATCTGTTCAGAAATTAATCAAAAGATGATGATTCATATTTTTCTTATCAACGACAACATTGACAGATTTTTATGAATCTAAAATTGAAGTTACACATCGAAATGAATTCATATAAAAGTTTTTTTTTTTTTTATATTATTTATCAGACCTATCTTCGTCTTGTATCCTGGCATGTTCATGCTGTAGATGAAATCATGATTAGTGTTCTCCATAAGCTTCACACCATTGTTGGTCCAATTCCTCTGAAGACATCACATGATTTTGAACTTGGCAAAATACATGGAGTGGGGTTGCCATTACCTTCCCCAGCGCAGTGGCATCTGATTCTCCTGTTTGCACCTATCCGTTGTCCTTAGATCATTCACATAGTTACAGTCGAATAACATAACTCTTAATACCATAGAACCCTTGATCTGTTAAGGATTCATCTCGTCCATGGCCATCCAACGTTCTGCTGCCGACATCATCAGAGTTACCCTCTCCTAGATGCATGTCTTAACAAAGACTAGAGGTGCATCTTTCCCAGTGAATTAATGTGTCTCCAGATACCACCCTGGAAATTTCTTATGACTCAGCATGGTACATACAGCTCCTAGCCTTCCCAAATGGTCACCCATCTGGTACTGGCCAGGCTCATCATTGCTTAACTTTAGTGATCTGGCGGGAACCGGTGTGTCAATGTGATTGTACCGTATACCCCTATACTATCATCAAAACAGGTTTTGTGTTTCAATATCTCTCGTTAAACCAGATTGTGCACCATAATGAGAATTTTTATGACAGTTTCCTGAACCTTAACACTTCCCATTATGACAAATTAGAAGCGAATGCTTTGTTTTTGATACCATCACTATAAGATTGTCATACAGAGCCAATAGACTCCCTCCATTTGGTTTAGTTTTTCAACAGAGTCTCCTCTCCCTTTCCTAGATGTGTTGCCTTCACCATGGCTGAGGAACATCTGCCATCTTGTATGGTAACCCTCTAGAATATCAGGAGGCTGACAAGTACTACACCTTGTTCAAGAATGATCTGAAACTGTGCAAGGCAGGGGCATTCATCTTCCTGAGGTATTATACATACAGCACATAGTATTTGTATTACTTGCACTTTCGAAATAGTTATCCATACTTTCTATTCTAATTTTGAGAGGTTTGTTTTCTTCTCTCTCTCTCTCATATATATATATATATATATATTATTCAATTTAAGTAAACAAAATTATCATTAGTTACAACAATAAATCTACTGTTTCAATCTAAAAAGATTTCATCAGGCAACACACAAAAAAGTCTTTAGACTGAAACAGTAGATTTATTGTTGCAACTAATGATAATTTTGTTTACTTAAATTGAATAATATATATATATATATATATATGAGAGAGAGAGAGAAGAAAACAAACCTCTCAAAATTAGAATAGAAAGTATCAGATGGATAACTATTTCGGAAGTGCAAGTAATACAAATACTATGTGCTATGGCAATTTTATTTACTTAAATTGAATAAAATAATATCTTCCTCTTTTTATTGAGCACTAACAACAACCTCGTGAAATTCAATCGTTTTTCACTTTTAGATATTTTAAACTTAGAACAAATACATATATATAAGAAAAATAGCTATGCATCAAATAGTCGTTTTTGTTCAATGTATCATGTGTAATAAAGTGGCATTAAATAACCCAAAAGATTGATTTAAAAAAAGAAACAAAATCAATCACTTTATATATATATTCCCCAAAGAACGTTCTCGTGCTATCAGATCAGGTTGTCTGAAGATATTGGCTTCCTGATTCAAATGCAGCCTAAATTAATTTTTTTTTTGTTTTTAACTTTTAACTCTTTGCAAAACTCAATCGTGTTCTGCAAAGCCAAAAACAAAAGACCCCCTTCCTCTTCTCTTTTTTTTTTGCTCACCTATTTCCCTACTAGCTTCTTGAATTAAAATGCACGAAACATTAATATTATAACCCTTTCCTTTTGCAAAGTTCAATCATGTTCTGCAGAGATGGGAACGAAAACAACAGAATTCACTACAAGACAATCAAACGAAGTAATACGAATTAATAATTGAAGAATATAAAGAACTTGAAGAATAAAAAACTTTCTACAAAATCACTGGATTCAGCATGAATAACCCAAAAGAGGTTGATGTACTGTGAAACTAAAAAAAAATAACTAACTAAACCAAAGAACAGACCAAAGGAGTTCCGGAAATCCTCAATTTTTTCCCCCAAACCACTGTTGCCTGTGCCAACCTCATCAACTTGTCTCTGCTCATTAAGGACTCGCAGCAATTATAAAAGGCACTAACAATCGATCAAAATGCCTCATGTCTTAGGCGCGTATCAGTCAAGACCAAGCCTCATCACTCTTTAGTCATATATTTTGTCACTAATCTGTAAATGGTAGATTCTATTCTATGGAAATTAAAAGATGACTTCCTATTCCCAAGAGCTCCCCATTTGGGGGCCACACTACCAGATGTGTGTCATACCTATGTTTCATCAAAGTAAACATTCAACAATAATAATAATAATAATAATAATAATAATAATAATAATAATAAAAAGCTTAATAAAACAAAAATAAAAAGTTGAATGTCACTAATGGATAGGATCTGAATCAACCTTGATATTATAACTAGCAAATATATACTTCCTGTTAAAGCATATTTGCTAGCTTGGGAGCATGGTATCATGACAGCCAAACATATACTACGTTCCTCCCACTTCCAAAGATAGAGGTAATATCTAAAAGGATGGTATCATAATGAACAAACATATACTACACTACACCCCCAAGGAAGTAGATAATGCCTGGGAGAATGGTCTAATAACAACAGAACAAATACTACAGGACCCTCACCCCTAAAAAAAAAAAAAAAGAGCTTGTAATACCTGAGAGAATGTTCTCATGACAACAGAACAAATAGTACACGTCTGAGCTCCAATCTATGGTACCCCCTTGCCAAACTTTCATGAAAAACACTCGTCTAGCTGAAACCACTATCAATAATTTTCCCCTCTCTTTCTTTATCTGTGCCTAAACTTAAACGTGGATTCCATGAATAAAGCTTCTTTCTTAAAACTGTGGAACCCTGTTCCATTTGCCTGCTTTCCAACTGACTATAATATGGTTGTCTTCAAGTCCAACTTAAACAAGTTCTTCATGAACTGTCCCATTAAGTAATCCAATTTACCAAATTTACACTACTAATGATTACTACACTATTGTCCTAATGACTACCGTACACTCATTAACCCTCATCCTCAAGTTGCCTACAGGCCTTGATAAGTTGAGTCCTTTGTAAAAAAAACCCAAAAAACACTCCATCCTCCTTCTAGAATTGAGCATCATACAATAGTACCATTAATAATTAATTAGTAATAGTATAGTTTTGGAATAAGACAGACATATACCAAATTTCCATTGGTAATAGATAACATAGGATCTGCACGAACATTAAACGTTATGATGTATAAAAGATGTTTTAAAATGTACATGTTTATACTATCTCTACTTCTATAAAGTCACACCGTTTCTGGTTATAACAGTGAGCTAAACATCCACGGAAAGGTCTCATGTTCTGAAAACATCTGATATAATTAGATCAAGACGATGATTTCTACTTCACACAATAGAAGAGCGATACTTGACGACGATCAAAGTTGTAGGGTTGACTAATTTGCATATGTATTTACAAAAGGGCATCTCATTAATTAACTATTAGTTTCTGTTATTTCAATTTTTAATGGTTTTTTTAGTTTAACAATACATACTTCTATTTAAAAATCTATATTATACTAGCGGGGGGGGGCAGGTGTTTAGGTGGTGTAGTAAGGAACCCAGGGAGGGGAGGATCAAAACAACAGTAGCGGGGGTGCCCAGTGCCCGGGTGGTGTAGTTAGGAACCCCAGGGGGTGAAAAAAAAAAAAAGTGGTAGTAGCGGTGGGGGAAATCTAAACAACAGTAGGCAGAGGTGTTTAAAAAAAAAAAAGTGGTAGTAGGCAGGCATAACGTGAAAGAGAAAAAAAAGTGAAATCTTAGCCGATGTCTCCATCGCCTGACCAGAAGTTTCGAATGTTGAAATTAAGTGTAGTCAATCCGACCAATATGATGACTTGCGGAAATGGTGTCGCAAAAACCGACCCACCCTTGTAGAAAACTGACCAGTTAAGAGTGAAGGAATTAATGTTTTTGGCCAATTTTTCGATATTTGTCATTTGAAACATCAAGCTTCAAAACGATACCAATCTCGCCAGGATTTGTGGTGTCTGTCGAAAATTTTTGGCAGGCATACAAACATACATACATACATTCACACAAACCAACGATTGAGATTTATATTATAGACTAGCGAGGGGTACCCGGCGTTGCCCGGGTGTTTGTAGGTATGTGTGAAAAAAACCCGAAGAAAAACAGGTGCCCGTGAAAAAAAAAAACGAAGCCTTGACAATGCGCAGTTGGAAAATAGTAAAGTGTGAAAAAAAACAAAAAAAAACAGGTGCGCGTTTTTGATTGACGTGACGGCAATAGGTATTCAGCAGTTAGCATTTTGTGCGGGACAGTTTTTAATGAGGTCAATAAATCGGTTTGTTTGTTTTTAAAAACCCGCTCCCTGTTTATTAGGGGGAGCGTCTCATCTCGAAATGAAAGCTACCGTCTGATATGACGACGTTGACATTGACCAAACGTTACTTAGCTTTCGGCCAGTGATTAGAGTCGAGTTTCGCTTTTTGTTTATACCGAAAACCGAATGTAACGCGTGCCGATGCGGGAAATATGGAATAATTAACGTTTGAAAGTCAATAAAATTAAATAGACAGGCGAGCTCCGTGGTTAAGTGTGAGATATTACAATTTATAGATGATATAAAAAGTTTTAAGTTGTGAACCGAGCGAGCGCTTCTCTGAAAGAAGCCTTTTGTGGACATCGAGGAAAAGCGTACATACATATATACATACATTTTCGCTTTTATATATATAGATTTCTTTTTGTCCGTCTGTATGTCTGTACCACTTTCCTTGGAAATTACTGGACTGATCTGGCTGAAATTTTCCATGGACGTTTATAATAAGGTGCAGCAAATTAAGTATCTGGTATATGTTCAATGTGCAGTTTTGTTAGGCCACTCGAGGATATATATGAGTGTACAGTAGTCAATAGGACAATATCGTAGTAATCGTTAGTAGTTAGAGATTAATAGTATTTAATGCAAAAATGAGCACAAATTTAACCCTAACCTCAAACCATCACTTTGGTATAAAGCACTCATTCTAAGTCAACGGACTATAACTTTTACCCGTTTTCAACTGGCTAATATGTTTAGTATTTCTATATTGTGGATAAAAGCTAGGCAGTTTCGGTGGAAACAAACTTTTGGGGTTGGGATTCATGATCAATTTACATCTGGCGGATTTTCAACAAGTTTCGATGTTCGATCCAGTTATAATTGTAAATTAACATCCTCCCCTCTCCCCTCAAACAAAACACACATCGCTGCCAATCAAACAAAGTTAGTGAGTATCTCCCCTTCTGTACTCCCAAACAAATAAATGGGAGCAGGTGTTTCATAATTTCCGCAATTTTCCCGCCAACGCTCAACGGTAAAACACGGGGACAGACTAATTGTTCAACATAAAAAAAAAAATATTCGAACTGCTAAAGTTCTTTATAGTCACATATAACAGACGTTTTCAGACAATGAGATCATCCTCTCGGTTTGAAGGAGTGTTATTAGCCAATTCGTGAATACATTTCGAAAACCCCCTTTCTTTTAATTCTTCAAAAAAATTTTTTAAAATATTTCTTATTTTCATAATGTTCGTAAAACAATCAATAGAAATAAATCAAGCATTTTTGAAAATAAATAAAAAATGACAGATGTGCTTTTTCATGTTAAAAAGTTACAACCCTAATCAAAATTAACTCACTGCAACCTCTCTCTCCCTCTCTCTCTCTCTCTCTCTCTCTCTCTCTCTCTTCACACACAATGGTATCCAAGTCATTTACAACTGTTTGCAGACAATGTTTATTTTCATTTCCAGTTACACAAACATAAAATTTGTTTAATCCAAATTCTCAAAAATCAAGAGTCCTTCTTGGAGCTAACACGTGATCTACATATGAGATACATATTAAATTCTACTTTACCCCTGATATTGATTTAGTAAAGAAATGAAAAACATTAATTTTCCTCTTACTAATCTTTCTCAAGATCTTTTGTATTCTAAGACAAAAATTCCTCTAGTCTGGTAGAGTATCTAGCTTAGTGCTGTTGCTATAGACAACATTACTTGCAGGAAGGTGCATCATTCTTCACATATGCCAGTGTGGGGTAACCATACCAAGAAAATCTTGTCTGGGCTGCAAATATTATTTTATATTTAATATTTAGTCAGGGTTTACTTGTATGGGTAAGTATCCTTATTCCAGGTTGTTCTGACAAACCGCCATACAGAGAAACCTTAGACACGTGAGGATAGTGTTTAGTAGGCATCCAAGTTCTCTCCATGTAACAAGATGAAAAATTATGCTAGATGTCACACAAATAAATTGTGTTTTTCATGTGAACCGTCTCAAATCAGCAAATGATTTAAATAGCTCATCAGTTAAATGAGCTGGAGCTTTTATGTAATTATAGATGAATGGATTTCACAAATAATGGAATATGCTCTGATGAACTCATAACACTTGTGCCCCCACAATGTACATACTCCCAACTAACCTGACAAGCACCCCCCCCCTTCACTGTTGAGCTCCCTAGATGCTGGGAAGACTTTTACTCTAATAGTTTCTTTCCACAACTGTTAGACTTTGAAATTCTCTCCCTGCTTCTATGACTGTGCTAACATGCAGAAGTTTAAATTTAACATCTCGTGGTTCAACTTCATACATAGTCCCCTGTAGACATGATTCCAAATAACCACTAACGTCCAGGTGGCAACACACCTTGTTTGGAGTGAAGATGAGTTAAAAAAATAAATAAATAAAAACAATTAACAAAATCCAACTTATAAATGAACAATGTGTACAGTTTTTTTTTGCTTGTTTTTTCTTTGCTATACATTTTTCTGAAAATTATTTTTATTTAAGTTTCAAGTTACAGTTTGAAATTAAGGTTCATTGATTCCTGGAAATTTTTTCTCATTAGAAGCTTCCGTATTTTTTTTGCTATACATGTTTCTGAAAATCATTTTTATTTAAGTTTCAAGTTACAGTTTGAAATTAAGGTTCATTGATTCCTGGAAATTTTTTCTCATTAGAAGCTTCCATATTTTTTTTGTTTATTATTCAAAATTTAACATACAAGATGTATTATACTTATTCAATATTTGCAATTAATTTCAGTAAAAAACACGTAAGAGATGAAGTAAGACAAAACTTTAGCGAACACCCAACATGCATTTAGGAAATAAAACCATTTGCTTCATGCTAACGATTGAGTGAATATATTGATTTTTGTGTTTCTTTCATCATTCAATCATCCTAAATCGATCATCTGTCGGATAAGCCGTTGAAGTGCAATTTTGTTTGAGTGCAGAGATTAGTCGTGATAAAAATTATTGGAGAGGGGGAGGGGGATTTTTTTCAAGTGTTGATACTTGCATTTGTTCAAACATTTGTGAAAGCCGATTATTTTTGTATTCACACATATCTCTATTTTTATATAGTTAGGTATGTGTATTCATTCCTAAACTAATTAACTGGTCATTATAACTTTTTTGAAACAGCTAATAGGAATGATTTTTTTTTTCAGGTTTAAAGTTTGAATTCAAAATTAGAGTTGGTTAATTGTAGTATATTCCATATTTTGATTCAAAATTTAACAGACAAGAAGTATTATATTTAGTCAATAGTTGCAATGAATTTCAGGAAACACAGACAATATTAACTTTGTAATCAATAAGTAGCAATTGAACATCTAATATGCACTTAGAAAAAAAAATCAACCATTTGTTTCATAAGATTAAATGTTTTTGACAAATTTACAGATTTTCAGGTTTCATTCATCATTCAACAATCCTAAATTGATCATCCATGAAGAAAGCTATTGTAGTATATATATATATATATATATATATATATATATATATATATATATATATATATATATATATATTCAGAATGTGAGAGAATGCATAATTATTTCCACAGCCATATCACGTTGCAGCTCACAATATCATGTCATAATCATAAGATCACTATCGCCATCAATGACATTTACATTTTATATAAATGTTAATTTCAACTGTATTTCTCACAGTTTACATTAGCTGTGTGGTTTGTTCCTTGCTAATGGAATCAGAGATGGCTTCATGACCATGTTTGAATCTCTCGACCGGCTGTGATCGTAACTCACTGCACTAATGATTCTGGAAAGGATGAAATACTAGTGTCTATAGGTATTAAAATAATTATAGTAATGTCAGACTTTGTTGTTTTTTTTCTGGGTACAAATGAAATACTGTTCTGAAGAGAGTTATTTTTTTAACAATTTACACGTTGTGCAAAATCCAAGCTCAATGAATACTTTTTTATTGTGTTCCAGAGCATATATAGTGTAATATAATAATTCTCCAAGTTCCAAATATCAAGTTTTCTCAGTTGGTCATTTATTGTTTTTCAAAAAGTATCTATTACAATATTGTTTCATACTATGACTATCAAGTCTGCAAAATTATGTTATTGCTGCATATTTAGTCACATACTCATCAGATGTTTACCTTAAAAAACTTATGGACAACTTACATGATTCATGCAACCGACATGCCTTGCTGTTCTTTCTTGTTTCAAAGATTATGATTGTGCTGAAAATCATTATGTTACACACTATATATATATATATATATATATATATATATATAGTAATTTATAAAATATATATGGCGATTAAGCTACACTGAATATTCTGCGTTTCATCCACTATAGGATATATAGGGTATAATAGGCAGAAGTTCCAAACAGTAATTACGATTTTATATATTTTAAACATGCCCCAGGAAGCAATACCGAACCCTGTTATTTTCATACATATGCATGTTTTTAAAAAACAAAAAACAAAAAAAAACATTCTTATTAGTAAATTTATATTCAAATTAAGATACAGAATGTGTGTGTGTGTGTGTGTGTATATATATATATATATATATATATATATACACACACACACACATTCTGTATCTTAATTTGAATATAAGTTTACTATGTGATTTATATCCACATATATATATATATATATATATATATATATGTGTGTGGATATAAATCATTTGGTTCATTAATTTGCAAAAAGATTTCATCATATAATTAACAATTCCATTTGAGAAAAATTTTGACTGGACACACCAGCGCAAGTCAGAAAGATATGAAGATCTATGAGAACAACATGTCAGAAATGTCTGGAAAACCATTGCATTTCCAATCAAAGTTGGATGCCGAAGTTTTATTGCCAACTCAATCTCCACGTTCTTGAATAATCTTAGTCTTTCTCTGTTAGACAAGAAAAAATACACAAAGAAAATACAAAACAATACAGTGTGGATATGGTAATCTTACAAAGTGACAACAACCCAACAAAGTTTGGTAGTATCATGAAGTACTCCTGGGATGCTCTCAGTTAATGGTAACGATACTTTGGCGATGATTCTGAACCCAGAATCATCATCTGACGAAGGCTTTGTTAAAAGCAATGTTACTATATAAACAATAATTATTCTCTCTCTCTCTCTCTATATATATATATATATATATATATAAAAATTTGTAAAGAGTCTACACGAATTGATCAAGGTTTCAACATTTACATGTTTCATCAGGACTCCAAATGAATCTTTGTTAGAAAATAACTTTGGAATAAAATTTTCCCAATATGAAATTAAAAATATGAAGGGAAGAAAAGACAATTGTATTAGTATTTCCTTGATTTTTCTATGTAGGCACTAACCCCCCCCCTCCCACCGGTCACCCAACCCTTGACATGTATATATGACTGCCCATAAATTAATTTGACTCTACCTTACTTGGTTCCTATAAATAAATAAATATCGAAGTGATCCAGACATATAGTGGCATGTCTTCAATACATATATACACACACACACAAGCTGGAATATATGTTCTAAGATGGTTTCATTTAGAGACACCTTTTAATAACTGGAAAAAGTCAGATTGCAAAACACTTAAAGCAACCAAAGACTGCAAATGTGAAAACCATGAAAAATATAATTTACATAACTGAAAAAAGATTCATTAAAAAAAGTTACCATTATGTGGAGGGGTTTAAAATGATTAAAATTCATTAAATTAGCATGATTTTAAAGTAATTTAAATCTTATTAAAATAAGAGGATAAATATTTTCAGAGCGATTGGGAGGGGGAAGGGCATTCAATGAATTTTTTTTAAAGATTTCAAGACGTTCAGCCTTCAAATATTTCAGATCGATCAGATATACTAGTTTAATTTAATTTCATGCAAAGGGAAGAAAAAACTGGATGGAAGTCTTTCACGAAAATTCAGATACCTTAGGTTTTTGTGAAATTTTAACAATAGGTATTAGACATCAATTAATAAATATTCCCAAAATATAATTTTCTTTGGAGTATTTTAAAGGGGTTTTAAAGGCATGATATATGCACAACCTCCAATTTGAAAATTCAAATATTTCAGATTTGCATTAAATTTGATCCATAGTCAGTAGACAGAAATTAAGCAAGATTCCCTGAATTTCAATTTCTTCTTAAAACTACTTTAAGTTAAAGCCTTAAATTTGAGACATTTTCTCGGATCAAAATCATGTAATTAGAATAAGGATTTTACACATGAGGTTTAGTATCATTATATCCTGATTTGAATCTTTGCAAGTTGACATAAAAGTGGTGCAAAACTGTTTTGTACTTGGAATTAATTTTATCTGTCACGGGACGGGTATTCTTCTAGTCGTTATATAACTAAACAGAAAAGGAATTGCATAATAAAAATAGAGTTTTGTATGTTTTGGTATCATTTGCTTTTCTATCACCTCAGTTGAGTCAACATGTCGCTAAAATTATCACCACGGATTTAGGTCCTTCTTAACAGTTCAATGCATTTCCTTTTTTAAGAAAAACCTTTACTTTTTTCCTGACAACCGTTTTACGTACATTATATGAATAAAAATGTTCATGACTTGTTGATGTAAGCTGAACGAACTATATATATATATATATATATATTACACACTTGGATGATTGTATTAAAATAATTTAATTCCAAATGAATAGAAAGACCTTGAATATTAAAAACATTTTATTCATAGCTTATAAATAAAAAAAATTTCTTTGTATTTTTTTTTTTTAAAGAGTCACTACATATCAAGGCCCAGAGCCCACTCGAGGATAAGGGTTAATATGTGTATTAGCATAGTAACTGTTACTAGTGGAAATTTGGTATAATTAGATTATTTAAGAGGATGGTTCGACAAAAACTTGTTTACATTGGACTTGAAGACGACAATATTATAGTGACCTAGAAAGCAGATAAGTGGAAAAGAGTCCCACAAGTGGAAAGTTCTAGGAAAGAAGCTTTGTTCATGGAATATACTATAATTGTCATATTATATTATACACAGAAATAGAAAAATTCTACATAGGTAGTACCTCAGTGACCTTTAAAAACAGATTCTATGGGCATACACTGTCAATGAATAATAAAGCATATGCTATGGACACCTCACTCTTGGTGCACTACTAGAATTTAATCAACATGAACAAAACACCTTCAGTCGAATGGAAAATACTTGGGAAGGCTAAAACCTGTAGTTCACTAATCTCACCCTGTTATTTATGCATAGTGGAGAAGCTTGAGATTATTAGATTTAAGGACCATGAAAAATTAAATGTTAAAGTAGAATCGGCTATGAGCTGCAAGCACTTTGGAGGCTATGCTTTAAATAAAATGTAAAAAACAAATACCTATTCCCTTCATGGTAGCTATACTACTACACATAACCCGTCATTCACAATCTCCCAATTAATTAATAAATGAACCAAGGGGAGAGTCGAAAGGATACAAAGTGGCTCCAATATACCACAAACTAATTACTATACTTACTAAAAACTGGCACATTTCTAGTGAATAACTATACTTACTGAAAAACGTAGAAGAATAGGCTAACATAAATAGTTTAGCTAAATGAAGGAACCCCCCCCCGCTACCCCTCAACACCATTTCAAACGCTACCGCCTAATACTTAACTAAACGAATTAAAACACAATATGCCACCAACTGGATAAAGGTGAGTACACTTTGCATACTTACTAATAAAAACACCCAAAAACGACTAACTAAAATAATCTATGTGGCTAACATACTTATAAATGAACCATTGATATATACCTATGAGAAGCATTATCGTAAAGCAGCGTTATATAAGGAAACCAAATACAATTTGATTTCAAATGAGAACTAAGTACTCCAACTAGATGGTTTATGTAAACGGAATATTCTGCCAATACAGACACATCTATGCTATTATGTATCTGTTTACATGTAAATGGTCTGGAAAACCTATCTTAATAACGGAGCATAAACACTGACAAAATATATTATATATTCTAGTATTGAGGAAGAGGTAAACAACCCAAATGAAAGAATGACAACCATCGAAATTAAGTTTATATACGGAAACAAGAACCTTTGTCTGTCTAATTACTTCGGACACACGAGATTGAAAAATTTAACTCCCACAATACCACCATTATTTAAATCATTAATTTGATCATGTAGACACATTATATTGAAATAAATATGCAAACAAATAAATAAGTGAAAACGAGAAATAAACGAATTATTAAAAAAAGCTAGAAATAAAAATAAAATTAATAAATAAATAGAGCTTATCAATAAAATAGATAGAGAAGGAATATGCCACCCTAATAGAAAAACAAGCCATGAATGCTTAAAATAGAGAAGCAGCGCTGGTGAGGGTATAATATTACTTCAGATCAAAGCAAACAGAGATAAAGTCTAGTTTAAAATGAAACCGATACCTCACCTGCTGTAATAGCCTAACCAGGAGGAATTGTACGTCCCTCCTCTTCCCTCCCTCACCCCTACTCTTTTTATTTACCATACCTCCCTCCAAAAACCTCTACTGTCCATATTCATAAACTATATCCCCCCCAACCTTTTCTTTCGAAGTATAATTTACACCAGGATATTTTTTTTTTATATACAAAATAAATTGAACTGTGATTCTCATTTCAATAAGTTTCCTTCTGATGACTTTGATTTCTTTAAATAGTAACTCCACTGAAACGTATGCACATATGTAACCAATAATGATTGTATAATAAATAGACTATATATATATATATATATATATATATATATATATAAACACTAACCTCCTAAATGCTTACTTTTCCCAGAAAGTAGCATTTTTATTTTCAGAACATATACAAAAATCGGCCCTTATGCAAAATAAAGATTGTATTGTCATCAGCATATTTTGGACAGGTTATGTAAACTGCTGGAAGGTGCGGAACGAAAACTTTGGGGTTTTTTTTAATCAAAAACGAAAGCCAAAATTTAAGAAAACATTAGCAAACAATTAAAAGTTAATGAAAGAATATCTATATTATATTTCTGTTTGTCTGTTCCACTTTTTTCTTTTTCATATTTTTTTTTAAATTACTGAGCCAATCTGGCTGAAATGTTGTATATACATTTGTTATGATAAGGTGTAGTAAACTAAGTATTATGGTATCCATCCAATTCACAGTTAAGGTTTAATAGAGATTAGAATTTAATGTAAAAATGAGCACAAATTTAACCATATTCAACCATCAATTTGGCATAAAGCACACATTTTAAGTTAATGGGTTATAACTTTTGCCAGTTTTTACCGGGAAAAAATTCTAGTATAATTATCATCAAAAACAATCATTGAATGGTAATTACAATAAAAATAAAAAGTACTTGTGCAGTTTATGGACTATACTGAAATAATACAGTTATTATTTAGAAACCATTCTTAACATAACGAAGTGGGGGGGGGTCTTTTTTCTCTTCATTCAATTCCGGATAATGCCGGATTTTCCTGCTAGTTGCTAATATATATACTGAGCAGAATTTAAGACTTGATGATACCTTGAATGGATTAAGGATAAGATTAAGTTAGATCCACTCTATCTAATTGTGTGTGTGTGTGGGGTCGGATTAATAACTTGATATTTATGAGATGAAGAAGATGAACAGGAAGTGAGATTATCTCTGTTGTTCAGCGATTGACTCTAAGTTTGAAGGACTTGACAATCATATCCTCAAGTTGCATTAGTTCTAATTTAAATCATGAAAAGAAACCCTGATCAATACATGTAAATAAGCATTATTTACGCAGACTGTGTGTGAAAACACGGAAAAGAAAACACACAAATTAACTTTTACTTCATGTTTTCCGATCGATGAATATTTTTTTGAATATATATATATTTCTTTTTATTTGGTTCTGGAGTTTCAAGGGAAATAGTGAGAATTTGTATTATTTGGATTCATCGGATTACTGTTCTCATCTTGAGTGTGATTTTCACAATATTTTGGTCGATGTAACCTCCGACCTTCTTCAGGCGTATCTTGGCAAACTCGAAAATGTTTATGTCCAACTCGTGAATTTCGATGAAACCCTTTATTTACTTCACGGGGGTGGGGTGAGAATAGCATGATTTTGTTCCGTCACCCATGACTGGATAGAGGTCCTAAGTAATTCGCATTTGTATTTTTCGGTTGCCCACACTGAGAATTGAACTCTCAACCTTCAGGAGAATATCACTTTCGCAACTGATTTTTCCAAGTACTCTAACCACTGCACCGGAGCCTTTGTGCACAGAGGTTACATCGACTGAAACATTTTGAAAATCACACTCAAGATGAGAACAGTAATCCAATGAATTCGAATAATACAAATAACCAATGCTCATCTCAAAAATTCAGGAACGTGAGAATTCATTTTAAAAGGTCAACTAATACACCTGTTTCCTTACTGATTACAACATGGTCGTCTTCAAATCCAATGTAAACAAATACTCATCATAAACTGCTCCCATAGCTGATTAAATTTAGTTCGTACCATTAATTATTTTCAATCCTTTCGTGATATTCTTAATCCTCCAGCTGACAATTATCCCATCTCATTAATCTTAATCTTCAAATGGCTTTTGGCCTTGATATGCGATGACTCATTAAAATATGATGGTGTGAACTTTCCATCTATGGAACATTATCTTGGAACTGCTTCCCTGTAGACCACAAGATGGTTCTCTTCAAATCCATACTTGTGATAAACCTTAAACTTAGTTCATACGATTAATCATTTTCAATCCTCTCTTAATATTCTCCATCCTTCGACTGACAATCATTTCCTCTCATTAACCTTTATCCTCGAGTGGCTTTTGGATTTGATAGTAGTAAAAATCAAAAATCAATATTGTGCTCAACTCATGCTGCTTGAAAATACGATCTGATCAAAGTCAGAGATGAAGAATTACTATTTTATTTATTTACTATTTTCTTTTTTTTTTACACTAACGGGGTGGCGATGGCCTTGACCGGTCGTAAAATATGCTTAAACATGTTTTAATTGATGCAGATTTCGTATTTATTATTGCAGAGTCAATTCTGTATTGAAATTTACTTAGGTGCCATCAGCTAGAATCGAAACTAAAACATTTAGTGCTCCAGCTATGTTCATTACCGTTTAAACTATTGACAGATGTAGACAACCTACTGTTGATTCTTATGAAATTATTTTTATATATAACGGCTTAAATTAAAGTTTAAAATGCAAAAGTCAAGTACCATGGTTCACTTGAGCTCTAAACAGAAACATTCACTTTGAACATGCCCCTGTCATATCAAAGAACCTACTGTTGATCTTATATTTTGGATCTTTCTACTTGTGTGGTAATAAAACTTCTCAAATGCACTTGTAATGTTAGGCTGTATAACGTGTTAACTTCGGTCAAAAGCGTCTGTTCTTTCTTTCATCGGATTTTTTCGATTATCAATACTTATCGAAGACATTCCGATACAAAATCTATCTAAAAACACTACCAGGCACATAAAGTACATATGTGATAAATTTAAAAACCGTTGGACCAGCCGTTTAGGAGTCCATAGGGAACGAACTCACACACAAAGTTCCTTTTATATTATAGTAGAGATTATTCATCTCATAAAATTGCAGTTTGTGTTCATAATGTTCTCGTACAATATCTATTGTCACTTGGTAACTTATTAAGAACAATAAAAATGGAAATCTTTTTTTTTTTTCAAATATGACAAGGAATCCGAAAACTAAGGAATATAACAGGTTTCAAAATTCTTTTTAGATAAGTAGTGATAATTTGTATGCATTTAATTACTGCTTTCTTCTTGGATGTTATTTTACAAGTTGTAAGGATTCCCGAGTTCAACAGAAAGATTCCTAAGTTCAACAAGATACACTTGAAGAAGGTCAGGGGTTACACTGGCTAAAACATTGGGAGAATGACAGCCAAGGTAAGAACAGTAGTTCAAATAATACATTTTAACACATGCAAAATAACGTGGGGTTTGTGAGTGTTAAGATAAAAACAGGAAGAATAAATTGAAAGAAAACGCTTCTGTATAGATCCACAAATTTATTATATAATTACAACTGAAAAAGAATTACTTTCTAATGCGAATAGAATTGTTGTATACAGAAGACCAGTTTATGTAAGAGGCCATTGCAATATCATTTGGAATTACATTTGATAAGAATGTGAAAAAACTGCAATGAAAATGATATACCTTGACAGAACAGTAAGAATGATAAAAATCAAATTACAAATTCTATAATCACTGAAGTAATGTGGTTGTTGTGAGTGTTAAGATACAAACAGGAAAAATAAATTGGAAGAAAACGCTTCTGTATAGATCGACAAATATAATTATTACTTATCTGATTACAACAGAAAAAGAATTACTTTGTACTGAGGATGTGATTAATTATAGTGCTGAGCAACGCATCCTTTTGGATGGTATTCCAATGTCAGCTAGTTAAATGCAAGGGATATAACTATTTTCTAAAATGCATATTATCTCAAACAAAGGACAAAGGATCACTTTCTTTTCAAATACAAACCGTTTTAATGATTATTCGTAGGTGGAAATCTGCTTCCATTTGACAACATGGAAAACTGGAAGAAAGTAGGATGACCCAAGAAAATTTGAATGCAATATCATCAACAAGGATTTTCAACAATAGAATTTGAACAGAATTAATACTTAAAATTTCCAAGATTGGAGACTGAGATTGCAGACTGCCAGAAAATATCAGACCCATCGCTGAGGAAAATAAGATGATATGTATGGGTCACTTAAAAAATCAATCGATATATTGCTAAAGACAACCTGCTTTAAAGTGTGAACACCTCCCTTTGCTATTCAGAAAATATTTGAGTTAGAAAGTTTATTACACTTCCTACACTGCTGATTGCACAAGCATGAAACATTAGTTTATATATATATATATATAGCCGCACTGTGAGTTGTGAAACAGCGAAACAGTACTGTATGTGGATGACTATATATATATGTGTGTGTGTGAAGTTTGAAACGTAAAATGGAATAGTTAATATATGGTATATTGAATAGGCATGTACACAGACTAGTTAAAATAATAACACTCCTCTAAAGCCAAATATCAATTAGTGACCCAGATATATATTGACTTCAGAGAACTGTTTGCATTATTATTTTAACTAGTCTGTTCATATGCTTATCTAATATTCCATATATTAACTATTTCATATGTACTTAATTTCCCTCAATTCTAATGTTAATTTCTGATGGCCTGGAGGTAGAATACTAGCCTATGGAGTCAAGAGTGATTTTGCGACTGCATTCAAATTTCCTAACTGGAAGTAATTATCACTTCCTACACTGATGATTACATAAGCGTGAAATATTAGTGTTTGTAGACATAAAAATAATTATTAATATTTCTTTGAAAAATATTATTTTTATAAAGCCCTTTTAAGAAAATTTGAGTTGAGCCGCCTTTAGGGAATTAAGATAAAGCGGTGAACCTCAGTGCAAAATACAACATTCCGACTTCCTATTGTTGAATAATCTCTAACTGTTTACTGTTTATGCCCACTAATTTGGTATTTAAACATAATTAATTTCACCCAATTCTTGTGTTAATTTCTGGTGGCCTGGAGGTAGAATGCTAGTCTACAAAATCATCCTGTTTCCTGACAGGCAGTAATCATCACTTCCTACACTGATGATTGCATATGCATGAAACACTAGTGTTTGTAGGTATAAAAATAACCGTTAATTCTTATTTAAAAAAATATTATATATACATATGTGTGATATATACATATACAAGACATCTAAAATTTTTCACAAACTGCATGTGCTGTGATTATTTAATGAATATAAACATGCAACAGACACACATTGGTACACGCAACCAAATCAGTCAATCTGCAAATTAGCTGCATTCTATATACTGGTGTTTAACTATTAAACATCTTATTTTATGAGAGTGTCAGAACAGGTCTACATGCTTGAAGAAGGCGGACACAAATTAAGCACTGGGCGAGAATCAAATATGTGTGAAGTCAGACAAAATTGGCTGAAACCTATTTTTCAGGTTTATAAAGAGAAAATTCTTGATTTTGTGCGGAATGTGTTTTTCAGGGTTGGCTATGTGTCAAGTTCAAGTCGATCAACAGAAACGAGAAAAGATAATGTGAATTCATCCATGAATAACATATGTTGCAGAAAAGAAACTCCGTTCTCTTGTGTGTTGAGAAAAGAAAAGAAAAAAAAAATTTATAAACCATGTCTAGGAATGTTTCAAGAGTATTTCATATTATGCTGCCTCTGGTCGCATATTTTTGTTAGTATATTTTTGTTAATATATGTTGTGGTCCTGGTTAGGGGTCACAATATTAAGGTGAAAGAGTCTGGGTGTTCACTACGAGCGGTTAAACTGCAACGATGCTCTTCACTTCAGAGCAGAAATGTCTGGCTTATATAGGGCCAGACGGGTACATATTATCATGAATATAGGGGTGTCAACCACCCTAGAACAGTATATAAGATGAAAAAAATGCACATTACACTGTCCACTCCCAAAAGGAGGAGGTAATGTCTAGGAAAATCATCTCATAATAACAGAACATAACTACCCGGTAGTGGTGCATTGTATGAACCAGATGTCGTTACTGTTGCATATTATGAACTAATTTCTTGTAAATGTCCGGTGTGACTGGACCAACATTAGCAGGTACT
This sequence comes from Euprymna scolopes, assembly GCF_053919585.1. Lineage (NCBI taxonomy): Eukaryota > Metazoa > Mollusca > Cephalopoda > Sepiida > Sepiolidae > Euprymna > Euprymna scolopes. The sequence continues at coordinate 80,803,055 of NC_136488.1, read as the reverse complement.
TGTGCATCTATTTTATCATGCTGAAATAACATTTAGAAAGCCATACTTAACAAGGGGAGGGTGTTTTGTAACTTTTATTCACTTTCACTTAACAATTTAATAAATAAAAATATTGTAAAAATTGAATTTAACTTGAAATTGCCATTAAAAAAAAAAAAAAAAAGACATTAATTTAAATAGGTTTTGAGCATTTTTAACGGCACTTGGCATATTCCGGCAGTGACGTCAGATGTTGGCTGAGCCTGAGTGGACATTTATGAGAAATCCGGATGGTAATATGTACAATTACCGATTTTTGGTTCATATAATTCACTAGCACCCTGCTAAAAAATAGATAATGTTTAGAAAGATAGCATCATAACCACAGATCACACTACAGTACACCCCCCCCCCACTCTTTAAAAACGGAGGAAATAATGTCTGGGTAGATGGTCTCATGACAACAGAAGAGATACTACACTACCCTGTCCCCCTCCACAAAAAAGAAGAGGGGATAATGCTTGGGAGGATGGCATCATGACCTCAAAACAGGTACTACATTACACACTGCCTAATAAAGGAGAAAATAATACCTGGGAAGGATGGTTTAATGACAACAGAATGGATACTATACTCCCCCTCCTCCCTAAATTGAGTACTGAAAGATGGTACATTTATTTATTTTTATTTTTATTTTTTTTTACTCGGGTGTCACTTATAAAGGCTCAAAGGCTACTCGAGGATAAGGGTTAATGACTGTAAGGTGGTAGTTTAGTAATCGTTAATGGTGTATATTGGGTAGAATTTGGATTATTTAAGGAGATGGCTCAACAAGAACTTGTTTACATTGAACTTTAATATTCTAATTGGCCGAGAAGCAGGTCAATGGAACAGTGCTCTACAGGCGGGCAGTTCTAGGACAGAAGCTTTGTTCATGGAATATGCATTGAGATTTAGACACGGATAGAAAGTGGGGAAAATTATTGATAGTGATTGTAGCTAGTTGAGTGTTTTGTGTGAAAGTTTGGCAAGAGATTGGAGTTCAGACGAGTGCTTGCCATGAAAATAATGATAAAGCAGAGACAGGCTCGCAATATCTTTTCTGTGGGAAAGATGTTGCATGGAAGAGAAAAGTGCATCATCTACTAGGTTTCAAAGCCAGTTTTTAATTCTATCAAGGCAGGATAAAGCGCACCAAGCAGCTCCTGTCCAGATGTGGCAACAGTATTCCATTTTAGGATGTATTTGGCTCTTACACTTGTAGAGAATTGGATTGGCAGTGAGATACCTATTGGAGCAGTAGAATGATCAAACCATTTTTCCAGCAATCTTGGCAACAGATTTGATGTATGTGTTAGTCTAAAATAGTATAATAAACTAAGCTGAACATTAAAAGATTTTTTTGTTATCATGGTGTTTCCTGTACTCTCTCTGATCAAGCTTCTTGCATTCACTGACAATATGTCTAAGTGTTTCCAGTCTCCACACAATACGAAAAGTGTCTTTGAGATGTTATTTGTGTTGTTCTTTATTCTGAAAGCTTGTTCTTCATCAGCCCCGTTTTAATTTCATCCCTGATTATCCCAAGTATTCAATGAATAGACATTCTGAAAATTTTTTTCTTTACACTCCCAAGTATTTGCATTCTTTCACTGAAACTAAATTTACTAGCCCAAAACACTTCATTCACTAATAATTTCCTGTTTTCTATGGATTTTGACAAGTTTTAGTTCTTTGTATAGTGTCACAAGCCTTGCTCAATTTTTATTTTCTCATTTTGATTTCTACACACAAGTCACTAAAGTGCAAATTCATACTCCCCCTCACTACCACAAGAAAAAGCAAAAATAAAAGAATCTTTAAAATCTTTACCTGTGATTGAAAAAAAGACAAATAAAAACTATCACACAACAAAAATCATATAAATTGATAAAGTATTTATTTTTATAAAGAAAATCATTTTTAAGTGATTAATGGGAATTCATAGGCATTACGATGACATAAAAAGCTGACTTTAAACTCGATTTCTGGAGAGCTATTTTAAGAAAGTTAACTAGTAATGACTAAGTTTTTCCGATACACTCGCATCCACATGTTAAGAATGACTTTCTAAAAACTTTCAAAAGTTAGAATTATTTGGAATTATCTCCCTTGTCCTTCAAACTATTTGCAAAAAGAGATCGTCAATCGTCAATTCGCCATAAAATTTGATCATTTTTTTTTAATTAAAATAAAAGTAAAATTTCATTTTACAAAACTAATGCTGTAAGAAATGTAAGTGAAAAAGTTTTAGGCATAAATTACAAATAAAACAAATAAACTTAGACTTTTCCTCTATTTTTGCCTTCAACTTTGTATATGTACATGTGTATACTGAAAATATGCAGGATAATAATAACAGGATAAATTTCAAATCCATACAATTTCCAAAATTGATAATTTTATAAAATAATTTTTTCAAATTCATTTAATCTTACAGTTCTGAATTTTTTTAGATGAGAGATGATTGTTTGTATTATTTGGATTAGTGTTTTCATCTTGAGTGTTATTTGCACAATGTTTCGATCAATCCAACTTCCGACCTTCTTCAAGTGTATAAGGTGCTGAGGTTTTGTATTTAGGTTAAGTTAAAAATAAATATCCCCTAAAAAAAATAAATAAATAAATAAATAAATAAAATAAAAATAAATAAAATCAATGACAATCTTAAATAAAACACCAAAGTATATTATTTCTACATTATTTATGAAAAAAAAAAAGGGCTTAAAGTTTAATTGGTTAATGGATCTAATTAAACTTTAACCCCTTTATTTCATTATAAATAATTTAGAAATAATATCGCCTAATGTTTTGCTTGATATTATTATTGACTTTATTTTTTTTGTGTGTGAATTTACTTTCAGCATAACCTAAATAAGAAACCTTAGAAGTGTAAAACTAAACCCTCTCCATTTCCCTTTCCAAATATGGTGACTTTTACGCTTGAAAAAGTGTAGAGGTTACATCAATCGAAATGTTGTACAAATAACACTGAAGATAAGAATATCAGTTCAATTAATCCAAATACTACATTCATTCAATCTATCATTGAAGTTGTAAAAAGCAACACAAGACACACTCACCAAATTAATATCTTCTTTTTCAACATTACTGCAGACAAAAAAAAAGGTACCCATTTTTTTTTTTTTTTAACATTTCCGCATTTTTGAGATAAAGATTGGTTAATCATATTATTTGAATTCTTCGGACTGCTGTTCTCATCTTGAGTTGCATTTTCTCAACCTTTTGGGCGATGTAACCTCCGACCTTCTTCATGTGTACCATCTCAAACTCGGGAATGTTCCTGTTGAACTCGGGAATCTGGACGGAATTTCGAACAGAACCCTTTATTTATTATATGAGGGTAGCGTGTTCTCGTTCTATCAGCCATGACTGGATAAAGGTCCCAAGTAATTTGCAATTGTATTTTTCGGTCGCCCACACTGAGAATTGAACCTTCAACCTTCAGAGCATATCACTTTTACAATTGATTTTTCCAAGTACTCTAGCCACTGCGCTATGGGTCCTTGTGGACAGTTTCAGTATGAATTTTGGGAACCTTAACCATATTTTATTTCTAGTTGTAAATAACACTATTTATTACTGATTAGTATTACTGTATATATATATATATATATATATATATATATATATATATATATATATATATATATTATTATTATTTACTTATTACTGTATATATTATCAATAATTAATGGTTTCCATATCGTCTTAAATTCTATACTAGATCTTTTTTTTTTTTTATATATTCTTTTTTTGAGCATCAACAGGAAGAGAATTAGCCAGTGGGTTGACATTTAGATTTTCTCATTTTATTTTGTAGTAATTTGCTAATGATTTTTTCAATTACCATAGAAAGTGGGAGAAAGAGAGTATGTATGATAGAGAGAGGTGGTGATAGAAATAGAGAACACTCAAGAAAGAAACAGAAAAGGGAAAGGTGATACACACACTTAAACTCTCCTGTTTCGTTGTCCTCTACCACAGGCAACATCAGGACTTAATTATGCAAGTCAAACTTAAAAGAGATGATTACACAAATAATTTTTTTTCTAATTTGAAAAGAGATTAAACAAATGTTTAAGCCATCTTAAGAAATTTTCTTCACATTTTCTGTCTTATACAAATTCTCCGTGCATGGCTTTCGCCTTCCATTTTTCGTAATGCTTAAAAAAAAAAAAAAATCCAAATTCATTCTTGCAAGCAAACAACTGTCAAACCGTCAATATTCATCAGACCCCTTTTCATGAACCTGATCTTTAGATTTCATAAAATTTCAGGCCAGGAGGTTAACTAGACCATCAAAACACTTTTTCATTGTTCTGAACTAACCAATCGTAACTTACTTTTCTGAATGCTTGAGTGTATTTGCTTGTTCTTGCAGCAAAAGAGTGCAAATTAAATTCTAAAATAATTTCACATAAAGTAAGTTAAGGAAACTTCTGCCATTATTAACTAGCAGAGCGTTACCACTGTCGACCAAGAAAAGAGTCTCTCAAGCATTTATACACAGTGTGATGACGTATAGAAGAGGAAAAACCTGACCAGTGAGAGTTGAGGACATGCGTTGCATGTAAAGAAATGATATAAGAATTGATACAATGGATGTGTAACAGGAGCCTTAAAGATAGAGTCTTCAGAGAAAGATTAATTCTTGACAATATAGGCAGATGTGTGCAGAAGACTTTAATAGTATGAATATGGACTTCTTGGGTTAGTACATGTAGAACAGTTGAGGTAGCAGGTCTAGTCCAGGGGGCGATAATGTGGGTTGAATCATGAAAAATGATTGTCGAAATTAGTAACATATCCAAGAATTATGAAAAATGGTGAAATGTGAGTTATTTGATTGGTGTGTTTGTAATGAAATAAACAGCCCAGACAATGTACCAAAGTTATTATTTTAGTAAGAGAAGGGCGATTATGCTGCTTAAATCATGAAAAATGATTGTTGAAATAAGTACCATATCCAAGAATTATGGGATTCAACGAGATAGGTCCAAATATATACTAGCAGAATACCCGGAGTCACCCGGGATTGAATGAGATACATGCAAAGATATGCTAGCAGAATACATAGGTTCCTGGAATCGAATGAGATAGATGCAAATATAAACTAGCAGAATACCTGGTGTTGCCTGGGATTGAATGAGATTGACTGAAATATATACTAGCAGAATACCTTGTCGCCCAGGATTTAATGAGATTGATGGAGATATATACTAGCAGTATACCTGGCATTGCCTGGGATTGAATGAAATAAGTGAGGATATATACTAGCAAAATACTCGGCGTCACTTGGGATAGAATTAGATAGGTGGAAATACATGTTAGAAGAATACCCTGCATCGCCCCGGATTGAATGAGATAGGTGGAAATATATAAAAGCAGAATACCAGGTATCGTCTGGGATTTAATAAGGCAGGTGCAAGTAAAAACTAACAAAATATCTGGCATTGCCTGGGATTTAATGAGATAGGTACAAATACAGAATAGACGAATACTTGGCATTGCCCAGGATTGTATTAGATAGCTGCACATGTATACTAGCAGAATACCCAGTGTTGCTCAAGATTGAATGAGATAGGTGAGAAAATATACTAAAAATATCCCCGGCATTGCCCAGGATTGAAGGAGATTGATGGAAATATATATTAGAAGAATACCTGGCATTGCCCTGGATTGAATGCGATAGGGGCAAATATATACTAGTAGAATAACCAGCGACGCTCTGGATTAAATGAGGGTGGTAGAATATAAAGTTTGTACCAGAAATGGCTTAAACAATTTTCTATCTGAAAATTATTTTATTTGTGAAGTCGATTCTGGATATGGCTTAAACAGTTTACGATCTCAAAATTAGATTGATACATATATATTGTTGGTTTTCTATGAAAGTTTACTAGGCCAGTTTCTGTAGGGAGTGATCTATATTTTTTTGAATTTTTTATATTATCATCCGGGAATGATGTGATGATTGTAGTGATGGGTAGAAAGAAGCATGATTATGTTAATTTTAAACATGCTCTTGAGTTCTCTTTTGGGGGTTCGGTTGGAGAGAGTAATGGGGTCGAAAAGTATGTGAAATTGTTTCATATATGTATTTAAAATACCTGCCTTAGTGTTGGTAAAATTATTTTAAATATGTGTTGTATATTACCCGTCCTTGCAAAGGTAGAATTATTTCACATACATACTGTAAATTACCTACATGTAATATCCATCCTAGCTAGGTAAAATATTCTTTTGCTCAAAATAGCAAATGATACATAGACATTAAAAATTCCTCTCTCATAAAAAAAATATATTCAAAATCAAATTCAATTTTCTCATTGTTTATATGATCCCCAGCAATGTCGGGTAGCCCCACTTGTCTATAATATAAATCTCACCTATCTTTTTAAATGTAAGCATGTATGTCTGTCTGTATAAAAATTTTGACAGAGGCAATGGATTTTCACAAGATCTGTATCATTTTGAAGCTCGACCCTTCGGCAACAAATATCGAAAAATTTGCTAAAAACATTAATTCCTTCACCCTCAACTGGGCACTTTTCAACAAGGAGGAGGGGGTTCGCTTTTTTCGCCGATATTTTCGAAAGTCGTCCCCTCTTTTCAATTGACTAGCCTTAATTTAAACCTTTGCCACTTCCGGTTTGGCGATGGACGCAACGGCAAAGACGTCACACTTTTTTTCCACATACTTTTCCTCCTTCGCAGTTCGAGTTTGAGCCTATCTGCCTACTACCACTTTTTTTTTTTTTTTTTTTTTTTGCTCAACACACCTCCCCCCCCACCCCAAAAAAAACACGATAGCTCAGGTGAGAAAATTTTAGTCTGAGAAGTATTACTTAAAAAATTCTTTATTCTTTAAAATACTTGGATGCATACCATTAAATGAGTACTTCATAAACCCGGATAATTTCATGAGATTATCCTTGGTTTTAAAAAGGATTATCTGCCTTTGTTAAAACAAATCTGAAATCAATAAGTAAGCCAAGGAAAAGAATTAGCAAAGTATTAAATCAGTTTCATAACATGAATCAAAGTGCAAAACATGATTAAAGCTGACCAGCAAAATACAAAATTACTTAAAATAAATAATAATCAACATCCTCAGCTCTATAATAAAGAGCAATGTGCATATTTATTTCCTCATATCATCATCATATCCAATTTGATGGTTTAGCTTGGTTGTTTTGTTTTGCAGCATATAAACCTTTTTTTCGGGTTATTTTGGTAAAAAGTTTTTTATGCTAAAATTCTTTCTGTCTTCATACACCCATTTATGGTGCTTCATTTGATTGTTTGTAGAGCAGGGATCTCCAAACTACAGCACACAGGTCAGATCCGGCCTGCCAAAATCTTTAATTCGGCCAGTGGAGCTTTTATGGAAAACGTAAAAATATTCATAAAGATTTTTTAATGAAAATATGTGAAAATAGTGTGGTGGTTTTTCTTTTTGTTCAGAAAATGATTAAAAAAAATGAGATTTTGAAAAACCAGTTTCACTAAAAAGCAAAGCTAATGAACAAAATAGTATAAAATAAGTCCAGGTAATTTTTTTTTTTTTTTTGGCCCGTGTAAAATGTCAGCAATATGGCCTCTCCGTTTGAAAACTTTGGAGACCCCTGTTGTAGAGGAAAAATATTGTTTTTAGCTTTGCAGAACATGCTTTTGCAAAGGGGAAGAGAGAAAAACAATAAAATCAATGTTTGATGCATTTTAGGTCAGAAAGCAGGTATCTTCAGCCAGCCTGATCTAGTGGCACCACTGTCCATTCTACATGCTAGCAGATGTTAGGTGGCTTTTAAAAATTGACTTCCAAGATAACCTATCTCTGACCATAACCTGAAATGTGACTATTTTGTGGGGAAGACATTTCCTTAGTTTAGGTAAGATTTTTATGTGCTGGATGATTTTTCCGACACCAACCCAGATGAGGATCAGTGCTTTTATCAAGACACCATCTTGCGGTATGTACAGCATAATCACGGTGACACACCAGTTTCGGTTAGATCACTGAAGTTAAGCAACATTGAGCCTGATCAGAACTAAAATGGGTGACCATTTGGGAATTTTAAGTGTTGAATGTGCTTTCCACTTATCTCTGCATTGTTTCCAGTCATCTAGCACTTATCCTTGCCACTGAATTCAAGAAGTGCCGATTCAAGAGGTGTGAGTGGGGATTGTGAAATCCTTGCTAGACAATTACATGTGCTGCTACTCTTACAGGTGGTATCTGTTGTCTCTTAAGAGTAAACGGAGGCATCTGTGCCTAGGTGATTTCACCTGGCCCAGATATTTATACATACATTTATACATCTATAATATAAACCTCACTTGTATGTTTAAATGTATGTATGTATGTATGTCCGCCTAAAACTTTCAACAGAGGCGATGGATTTCATGAGATTGGTTGCATTTTGAAGTTCGATCCTTTGGACAACAAATATCGAAAAATTAGCCAAAAACATTAATTCCTTCACCCTCAACTGGCCACTTTTCTACAAGGAGGGGGTCACTCTTTCTTAGAACTTTTTATATACTCCCTAGATTATAATACCTCCGATTTACGAAAGGAGGTCGTCTATCTTTTATTTCAGCAACTTTTATGTTACAAAATTCGCGCTGTGATTTCATTTTCTCTACTACTACTACTGTGTGATGTTTGACCTAGAAAATCACACGTTCATGTTCATTTAACCACCTACTTTTTTAAACGTTTAATTTCACCCTTCCTCACTTCTCTGCCCATATAGCATCGTGGTAAGTTGTCAGGCTATTTGTCTCAAGGCTTCGGGTTCAAGCCTACCTCCCTACCATTTTTTTTTTTCTTTTACATCTGGGCAATGCTAGTCTATAAATATAAAAGGCAAAAGTGGCGTGCATGTTTTTGTATGTCCAAGAAAGGCTTTTTTCGGGGGTCTCACGAGAGGGTTACTATGGTTTAGAACTTTTTATATGCTCCCTAGATTATAATATGTACGATTTGTGAACGCACGTCGTATCTACATTTACATCGACTTTTATAAAATTCACACTATTCCTTCTTCTTGTGTGTTTGTTCAGCTTTTTTGTAAAAAAGTAAAACATATCGGAAGCGAAGGCAGCATCCTGGCGTTTCATGCTGGGACGTCCAGAAAGCAATTAGTTTTGATCAATGTGGGAGAAACCCCTCATATCAGACAATTGCTATTCATTTGGACACTCCCTTTTTTGTGGGGAGTTGGTTTTCCAACATCGTGGCGAAACAAATAAATGAAACGGTGGAAAGCTAAACTGGCCTTCAGCCAACATTCGTTTTTGCACCTGCTAGCAAGTCAACTTTTTGATTGACATCGCTAAATTTGAACGCTTTCCACTTCCTATGGCTTCTTAGCGTAGCGGTAAGAATTAATGTTTTTTTTCACTTTCTTTCACGGGTTCGAGCCTGCCTACTACTAACACTTTTTTTTTCTTTTACACCTCCAAACACCCGGGCAACACCAGGTTCCCCCAGCTAGTACTATAATATTCACTATTGATGGTTATTACTTTCTCAAGCTAATTATTGAACAAAATACCTTGCACATGTTTGCATCTGTGGCCATTTTGAATGGTTTTCATCTGGTGCTGTACGATCAACTGCCTTTTAATTTGACTTTGAAGTGGTGGATTAAAGTTTCATCGATTCTCACATATTGATGCAAAACCTCTCTTTTTTTGTTGCATTGAAGCAGTTCCAAATAACACTGAATCGTTGATGCATCATCTTCCTTGCCTGTGAGCAAACATGACACCCACTTTGAAAATACCTTTCTCATCATCGCAAAACGGTTAATATGCTACCCTCTGATATCTTCAACTCCTCTGCTATCTCACGCAACTTCAATTTACAATTTGCTAAATTGAGTTTGTGAACTTTTCTGATATTTTCCGGGACAACTGCTGAATTTGGAAAACCAGAGTGTTCATCATCATTTGTGTTTGTATGACTGTAATTAAAGTCAGCATTCTACTTCTTAACTGTTGTTTCTGAAAGATCAAAGTCCGAATAACACTTATTAAATCATTGCTTTGCTTGAACAGTATTTTTCCTCATCAGAAAGCAATGCTTTATCAAGATACAAAATTCAGATTTTTTCACTGTTTTTAAAATTGTGATAGTCTTATGTAGTAGGTCGAAACAAGAAAGTATTTGTTAGTTATTCATTTGTCTGTCAATCTAGTTATCTATTTCTGTATCTATCTATCTAACTGGAGAGATAAACATGAGATGAATATGAAGAATGTTGATAAAAACCTGTCAAAATATGACAAAGCTAGATCATAGACAAGTTTAGCGGAAGTATCTTATCAGCTGACAAGATCTACGTCTGAGTCACGTGGATCAGGTTAGCTGGAGATCATTGGAGTTAGAATTTGGTTGTTGAGTAGAGTGAACGCTTTAACAGGTCATCCCTCCTTCACCAGGGAGAGAGCTGACGTGTTTTAGAATGGAGACCTAGAATTAACCACTCAAGCAAAGATGTTCACTTTCCATTCTTCTGCGATCGACACCTGGAAAGTGAATGAAAACTATATAAAATAAATCAGCGTTCTTGAAAGTGATTGAATATTCATCCAAACAGGTTCCAGCCTCCCCTCCAAGAAAAAGATACGTTCCAGGTGGACAAAGATTAACGGCACATGAAAATAAGGTATGTCGAAAATACATGTATGACACACACACACACACACACATACACATATATGAACATTTAGACGATCATAGAATTGGAACATAAATTTAGACGATCATAGAATTGGAACAATTAGAATTGGATCATAGAATTGGAACATAAATTTAGACGATCATAGAATTGGAACAATTAGAATTGGATCATAGAATTGGAACATAAATTTAGACGATCATAGAATTGGAACATAAATAGACCGCAACAACATAACTTAGGGTTCAGATAGTGAAGAACCACCATAGACATTTAATGGCACGTATACACATCAGGATGAACCTTCGTCACAAGTACATATCACGGTATGATTTGGTACCCCATTATACAACATATGGTGCTATGGTATAAAGTACACAACAGACCCCTTTTTTGGTACCCAAATATATAAACTTCACTTAAAACAAATTGTAATTTGTAAATTAATAATCCAGGCTCAAATTCTGATCTGCACTATTTGATGGTTAGTACTTTGTAAAAATCATATGTTTTTTTTTTTCAGTGATACCATCTATATGTCAGGTACAAGACTTATTGAGTAATGTGTTAGGTAAAAAAAAAAATGTCTGCTTATATACCTGACAAGCAAGATATGTAGATTGGGATTTAGAAATATCAGTGTCCGCATTACAAGCAGTTTTCATTGTGCTATGCCATTACAAATAAAACTTATATTGATGTCTTAGGATCTGTTTATATAGGTTTTATTTACTTACATAAACACATATGCAGTCTTTGATGTTAAATTTCAAAGAAAGCTTTTCATTGGTTTATAATTTATTTATTTTTACTGTTTTTCCACCGCAAACAAGGCACAGTGTCACTAAGTCGTAAGGAGATACTATTTGGGATCTGAATTGCAGGGATACTATGTAGGAAGTTGGGCAACGAGATGGGAAGAAGCTATTTTGTAGTATTGTCCGGGAACCAACACGTAGTTTCAGTCGCAAATTAGACAAAGAATAGAAATAACTTCAACTTGCTTTTTCTTTGTAACAACATTTTCGCATTGTTATGGCCATAACGTCACCTATATAATTTTCTTCTCAAATGTCATTCATGCCTTTAATGCGATCTCAAACATTATTCACACCTCTTAAGTGATCTCGAATATTATTAACGTCTCTCATATGATCTCCTTTTTAAAGTCTGCATTTTTCCCTAACCATTAATGCTATTTTGCATGCATCCACACTATGTTTCAATTTGAGTAGATTTTTATGGCATCTAGGGACTTCTACAGTGTAGTAGTGGGATTTTTGTTTATGTTGTATTTTTTTTTTATGAAAGTCACTACAAATATAGCACGAAGTTACTTGCTAAAAAGAAGGAAAGATGAATTATGCAAAAATTGCTTCTTTGAGCAGCTCTTTTCATCATTTAATTCTAATTATTTCCTCAATTCAATCCTTATTCTCTTTGTGAAAAGAGAGTTGTAAGCAACTTAATGTTTTTTATGCAGTACTTGTTAAGAAGAAATGCATATAAGAACTTGGGTGTAAAGAAAATATATTTGGTTGGCAAGGCTATTGCATAAATAACATCAAACTTGTGAAAGTCTGAATAATCCAAATAATACAAATTTAAACGGATTTATTAAATTTAATGATTTTTATGAAATAAAATAATTTTAATGAATTTTCTTATGGTATTATTCCAATAAAAATTTAGTTTAGATAAAATAGACATTTTTATAAGTTTATGACATGCTCAAAACTGAAACTTTTCTTTTCTTTTTCAGAGGACAGGCTGCAAATCAAATGATGCACTGCGAGCAGAAGACCAGGTCATACATAAACTGATGATCAACAACAGGAAGTTTATTGTGGATATAAATTTTCAGAAACCAAAGTGGAGACATAAAATTATGTACGAAAGTAGAAATAAATTTATTTATGTTTTTAATTAAGGAATAAACTTAGAAAAAAGTGAAAAAAAAAAAGAAAAAATATAAAAACTAAATAGAAAAGACCTTTTCTAATTAAGAAATAATCAAAACTAAAAAAAAAGAGAAAAAGAAACGTAAACAAAATAAAGAAAAAATATTTTTTAAATCAGTAAAGAGCAAGAAAAGTAAAATCGAAAAGTGCTAAGACAGAAAAAACTAAACAAAGAAAAAAAGGAAAAGAAAAATATGTAAACAAACAAAAAACTAAAAAAAGAAAGAAAAGCAAAAAAATTAGAAAAAGAAAAATGAAAAGAGAGATTGAAATAAAACTTAAAGAATAAAAACTAAAAAAAAGGAAAAAATTAAAGAAAAATAAACTAAAACAATAAAATATTTAACAAAAAAAAAATTGCATAAAGAAAAAGAGACGAAAGTCAAAAAATTTAAAATTGTAAACAAAAAGCAAAAATTAAAAAAAGATAAAGAAAACAAAAGAAAAAGAGAAAAGAAACAAGAGATTAAAAAGGAATTAAGCAAAAAGATATAAAAATTAAATAGAACAAAAAAGTATACAAAGATCATTTGACCTTCAACCAAACATTAATATTAAGCAAAAAACTTAAAAAAAAAAAAACAAAACAAAAAAACACCAAAAATGTTCCTGAAAAACCTCAAGCAGAAATATGGCTACGTGCACCATTTTGTGTCTCGTGTGGTCGTCATGCTGCTACTACTTTTCCAGATCTTCATCATTAACCATATTCTTGCCTATTACAACGGAAGCGACAAGTGGTGGAGCCTCCTGGTCACAGATACCGTCTATTTTGTGTTATTTCTCATACACCTTTCTTCAACTTACAGAATACTTGTCATCAACAGCCATGACAAAGCAAGCCAACCCAAAATGAGGTTCCCCTGGGGTCCACTTGCCTGGGTTATCTACTCTGTGGTTTTATGCAGCAAATTAATAATTATCTTCACAACTTTTGCTCCCCGCATGGAGGATGGAGCCATAGTTGGTGCAAACACTCTACGAGCCATGGTCGGTCTGACTGCAGTCGTGTTTTTTTTGCTACTCATGTCGCACCTACACAAGAGCATCAACCCTGTCCTCAGGATGTTTATCTTTGGCATTGGCGCCACGGTACCGATAGACCTCCTGGACACAATGGACATCATGGAACTCTTATATGACGCTGAGGAAAACAGAATGATAAATAGTAGTATGTTGGACATGATCCTCTTCATAATTGTGATAAATCTGCTCATCCCAGTCTTTCCACTATCGGTCGTTCACATTCCGGAGATCCACAAGAAGAAAATGTTCGGGGGACTTATGATCACACAAAAGGTTATACAAATTATCGTTATCAATTGCCTCTTCATGGCGGTACGTTTGATTCTCTGGCAGCATTTCGGCAAAACGTTTTCGACTTTCATAGTCAAGAACGTGCTAATGATAGGGATACTTAGTTACGACATAGTAAGCATTATCCATGAGACTAAAGAGAATATGAAGGAAGAGCCACCAAATATTGTCTTTGAGAAAGGAGAGGTCTACATTTGAATTAAAAGTGTAGACTAATGCCATCGCATTAACATCGACTATAATATCGCTATTTCATCATTCAGCTAGAAATCATTACAAAAAGACTTTTTATGTGACCACTTGCCAATTGTTACATTCATTATTATTTCTTTTGGAAAGTGTTTTCTTTTTCTTGGATTAAGGAAAGATTAAAAAACAGACAGAAGAAAGGTAAAACGAAAAAGAAAAGATAAAAAGAAAAAGGAAGAGAAGAAAAAGAAAAGAGAAACGGAGGGAATAAAAAAGAAAAGGGAATAAGAAAAAGAAAAAGGGAATAAGAAAAAGAAAAAGGGAATCAGAAAAGGAAGAAAAGGAATAAAAAAGAAATGAAGGGAATAAGAAGAAAAGGGAAAAGAAGGGAAAATAAAGAAATAGAAAAAGGAAGAAAGAAAAATAAAAGGGAATAAGAAAAGGAAGAAAAAGAGAGGAAGAAAAGGAAAAAGGGAAGAGAAAGGAAAAAAGGGAGAGAAAGGAAAAGAAATATCAGAATAATTTGAAATATTTACTTTTTTTCATCATAATCTTCATTACTGTTTATATTTTATCATAATTCGAATCAGAAATGAAGAGATATAAACAGCTAAACATAATGTGAACATGAAAAAATATATCTATAATTAAAAAGATATGTCCTAATTTTTCCCACCCGGCATTAGCAGGGATTCTTTTTATTTTCATCTTTTTGTTTTGTTCGTTTTTCTTTTTTATGCATTATGTTCATGCACTGTGCCTTTTGTTTCCTCGTTTTTTTTTTTTTTTAACGATTTTTTTTTTAAATAGGATTTTAAAAGTTGCATTCAATTGAACAAACTTGTTATAAAACTATAACTAATTGTCCTTAAGGTAATGCTGTTTTAATCTACATTAAAAAAAATCAAAAAATAGCTTTCAAAACTTTCAATCTTTTAATACATGATAATTTGATAAGAATTTTAAAGCCAGTTTTAATTCGACAATTTGTATGCTTCCAAATTCGTTTCAATTTTTTGATGGGTCAAAAAGTAATTTATTCCTTTTTTATGCCCCCCCTCCCTTGCCAAAATTTCACAAAAAAAAACACTCGACTAGCTACAGCCACTATATATGATTTCCCCCACTCTCTATTGGTGCCTAAATATAAACACGGATTCCATGAACAAAGCTTCTTTCCCAGAATTGCCCACCTTTGGAACACTGTTCTGCTGGCATGCTTCCCAGCTGAATATAACATGATAGCCTTCAAATCCAATGTAAACAAGTTCCTGTAAAGCCGTTCCCATAAATAATCAAATTCTACCCAGTTTACACAATAAATGATTACTACACCACCACCTTACATTAATTAACTCTTATCCTCAAGTGGCCTTCGGGTGATCACAAATGGTTATATAATAAAAACTGAGAAGGTTATCGTTGTTGATTGATGATTTGGGCCCAAGAAGAATAAACCCATTGAATTCTCATGTTTGCATCTCCTTCCTAACAATCAATAACCCGTAACCATCATCAACAATAAAGATATATTGTTATATTTTCATATATAAGTGCCGTCATTCTTTTAAAATGTACTTCAGTTAATAAACAAAAAAAATTTAAAACAATTATTTTGGAATGTTTTTTTTCAACATTTCTTTTTATGGTTACCTTTACAATTTCTGTTTCCACTTCATTTCCTGTTATTCCTCCCCATGTCAGGAATTTTTTTTTAAAAATAATTAGCAGGGTTACTCGGCATTGCCCGATGAAAAAGTACATCTTTCTATTAAAATTTCAATTTCTCTACCTTTTTCTGTCTGTCTATCTTTCCTTCTCTTCCATCTTATCCCTCCTTTCCTTAATCCTCTCTTTCTTCTCGACCCAATTCCTCTCTAACTGAACACAGACAACTTTCCTTTATATAACAAATTCGAGGAATGAGACTACATTTTTTTCCAAATTAATACATAACATTGAAAAAAAAAAAAAAAAGATCCTCCCTGACGAAACCTGGCTCAGTTGATCCCCAGAGAATTAATAATTTTTTCTAAATTTCAGATATTATTCATCAATGTTGATCAAGAATATACCAACCTCATAAGTCTTTGTTTAGTAGTTTGTGACTTTTAGATGGACATACCAACATACACACACAGACAACTACCCCTTATATAATACTTATATAATAGATAACATTATTATCTAGAAACGCCCTTCTTAACATGGGGGGGGGGCATCCTTTATCTATTCTGCACTTTCACTTAACAATAAACAAAAAACATCAAATCAATATAAAAAAAAAATCAATGAAAACAAAGCAACAACCGGAAGTGAAGTGGAAACAGTAAGAAGAAAGATAAGCTTCTTTTTAAATCTTCAAAGAGTGAACCTAAAGCTCTTCAGACAATGGAGTTAAAACAAATGCTAATTGTCATTTACATACTTATTTAAATTATTATTTATTTTTTTGGCACTAGTGCACTTTAACTAACCAGAAGTATTACTGTCTTTGTCGGAGATATGTGAATGCAGAACACATGATTTAAGTGAAAATTGAAAACATTAAAGATTTTAGATAGTTATTATAAATAATGACTAAAGTTAAAAAAAAAAATATTCATACATATCAAAATATGAAGATGAGGTATACATCGAAAATTCAAAGAACATAATACCACAATACCATCCTTGTTTGACACATTATATTGGTAAATAAATAAGTTATAATTGAAATTGTTAAAATCTTTCAATACTGTCATTATTCTTTTCCCTTCTGTAATATACTGTACGGATTCAAACTGAAATAAAAGCAGTGAAAGGTTTATTTAAAAGAAGAAAAAATTTAAGGAATCAACCCCTCCTTTCCACATCAAATGTAAACATTTTGTCGATAATGTTGAACCTCCTTGCCATGCCCGACCCACCTGCCACTGTAAGCAAGACACCTTTAGTGAGAACCCCCTTTCCTCTTTCACACACTCTCTCTCTCACTCCCCTCTCTCTCTCTCTGAAAGGTAGTTGGTAGCAAATAAATGGGGACCCGTTATTGGTCAACCAACAAAAGGAAGGAGAAGAAAGAAGGTTGGGCGGGAAAATCGAGGAAGTGAGGAGAAAACAAGATTTGCAAAGCCTTCTGGATTGATGCTGCTGTTGGGACAAGGTGTCCTAACTGCTTCGTAGTCCCACATACCATTAGTAAGGTTCTACAACATCTCTACCCTAAGCCATGCACCTACATAATGCATGCAGGATGATAGGAAGGGTAGGACCGTTATAAGAACTTTCAGGTCAAAGAAAAATTCCAGACTACAATGAAGTTTTACGGTATATCAACCTCATGACATGCGCCGAGTCATTTACATGAGAGTGATGAGAAAAAGGAACCGATTACGTGGAGTTTATGTGTTGACAAGTTAAAAGGAGAGAGAAAGGAAAAAGAAGAGGGAAGCGGAAATGTGAGAGTTATATATGACAATATGCTCATATCCCCAAACTTCATCAAGGACTATTAATAGCTGTTTCATTTTTTTTCTTATGTGCAGATAAGTGTCCATTCCTAATAACCCCATCCGTACCTCTCACCAGTTTGTAATTCCATGACGACATCCCTACATTTTTGCTTTCTTTTTTCTTTTCCTTTCTTTTACTTATTTCATTTTATATAGCAGTTTGTATTGTCTAGATTTCAGTCCATTCGAGCCCACCCCTCTGACTCATTGAATGCTGTGCTGAATTTCAGTGATATTAGAATATTCATATGAATAAAAAAAAACTTTTGTATATTTTAACGTGTTGTGTCATTCTTGCCTTTTGTTTGAGTCATTAAAGGTTGAGTGAGGATTATCCAGGAACCAAGACCACGTATCATTTAACATTGTGACGTAGTGTCCAATATCTTTTTTTTTTCTTTTGTGTTATAGGCAGTACAGAGGAAAGGTACTCATCACACAATCAACGATTCTAATCAGGGAACAATTACCCCTAAACTTAGCCTCTCCCAGCACATAACACTTGTCTCATGCCCAACAGTGTTTTTCTTTTCAAAACGGCATTGTCATAGACTCTAAACACATTTCCTGATATACTACACACAATGTTTCAAACAAGTTACATTCTATCAAAATATTATAAAATAACTATTACCATTTGTAAGACTAATTTTATTGAAGAAATTTCTCCTTTTCAAAACAAAAAAACATAATTTAACTTTTGCAAATATAGTGGTTGAAACAATACAAAATAAAACCAGCAAACATTTCAAAATATAATTTAACTGCTGCATTTTACATCTAAATTATTATATTATTATATTTTCTGAAAAAAGTTATATAAAAAAATATATTCCATCTATTTCATAATATTTTGAGTGAAAAGCTCTATTTTATTTGTACATCTTATGAATTATTTTAAAATTTAAAATGTTGCATTTTATTTGTAAATTTTGAAATATTGTTGCTCATAAAGTAAACTTTTAAAAATTTAATTCAAGAAATGTTTTGATAATGTTTGTGTTACTTCGTTATTATACTGAGCTTAGAATTTCCAGAAAAGTTTGGTTTGAAAAATCTTTATAATTTGGATTGTCTCTCTGTTCTCAACTAGAACTCTTTTGAAAATGAAAATAAAAAAAAATATTTCAAATTAGTTAAAGTGCACTAGTGCCAGGTTTTTTTTAAGCAGACATTTTGTATTCCTATATGTTCACAAATAAGAAATGGAGAAAAGGTATAAACATTTTGTATATTTTTCTTATTAATTTTATATATATTAGTGGCCTGGCAAAGCGACAAGGGAGAAACCAAGCAAAATAAACCCTAAACAAAATTCATCCCAAAGTAGCAAAACTAAAGCTGGCTTACCAGGACACTATATATATATATATATATATATATATATATATATAAATGTAAGCAAATTTGGTTTGGGCATATTTTATTGGTTTGAAAATATAGATTTTTTTTACCAATTGTCATAAAATTTTAATCATAGAATAGAATTATAATATTAAAAAAAAAACTGCAAATTTTTATGTAATTTCGTTCCATAGAACCAAAGATATGAGCATTTGAATATTCAATTTGGCTACGATATATATATATATATATATATATATATATATATATATATATATATATATACTAGCAAAAGTACCCGTCATTGACTGGAGTCAAAAACAGCCTACAGAAAATGGACTGATTTATTAAAGTACTAGCGAGGGGTACCCAGCGTTGCCCGAGTGTTTTTCAGGGTATGTGAAAAAAACCCGAAGCGTTGACGACGCGCAGTTGGAAAATAGTAAAGTGTTTTAAAAAAAACAGGTGCGCGTTTTTTATTGACGTGACGGCGATAGGTATTCAGCAGTCAATTTGTGCGGGACAGTTTTGAATAAATGGGTTTGCTTGTTTTTAAAAACCCGCTCCCTCATCTCAAAATGAAAGCTACAGTCTGATATGATGAAGTCGACATTGAACAAACTGGCTCATGGCCTGTGATTAGAGTTGAGGTTCGCTTTTTTTATACCGAAAACTGAATATAACGCGTGCCGATGTGGGAAATGTGGAATAATTAATGTTTGAAAGTCAATAAAATTAAATAGACAGGCGAGCTCCGTGGATAATTCGTAGATATTTATAGATGATATAAAAAGTTTTAAAAAGTTGTGAAGCAAGCAAGCGCTTGTTTGAAAGAAGCTTTTCGTGGACATCGAGGAAAAGCAAACATACATACATGCATACATTTTCGCTTTTATATTTATAGACTAGCGAGGGGTACCTGGCGTTGCCCGGGTGTTTTTCGTGGTATGTGAAAAAAACCCGAAGTGTTGACGACGCGCAGTTGGAAAATAATAAAGTGTTAAAAAAACAAACAGGTATGCGTTTTTTATTGACGTGACGGCGATAGGTATTCAGCAGTTACGATTTTGTGTGGGACATTTTTTAATAAATCGGTTTGTTTGTTTTTAAAAACCCGCTCCCTGTTTATTAAGAGGAGTGAAATGAAACCTACAGTCTGATATGACGAAGTCGACATTGACCAAACTGCCTCTGGGCCTGTGATTAGAGTCGAGGTTCGCTTTTTTTATACCGAAAACCGAATGTAACGTGTGCCAATGTGGGAAATGTGGAATAATTAACGTTTGAAAGTCAATAAAATTAAATAGACAGGCAAGCTCCGTGGATAATTCGTAGATATTACAATTTATAAATGATATAAAAAGTTTTAAAAAGTTGTGAAGCGAGCAAGCGCTTGTTTGAAAGAAGCCTTTCGTGGACATTGAGGAAAAGCGAACATGCATACATACATACATACATACATTTTCGCTTTTATATTTATAGATGATAGGTTATGAAAAGGAAGGGTTGTAAAGAGATAGCTTCGAATTCGGTGGGTATCAAAACCAAAGCAAAATATGATGAAAGTAAAAATAAAATAGATAAACCCCATCATTTATTATACCATACCTGTTCACACTGAAACACTTATCACAATATTCTGTGGATCTATATTAAAAAACCTTGTTAAACTTTGTGACATATTTCCATTCTATGGAGGTCAGGTGCGAACGAACACCCCATAATTTTATTATACCATATTTCTTCAAACTGAAACCTAATTATCAAAGTATACTTACACAGAGAGATATGAAAAGTCTTTATTGAAGTTTGTGCCTATTTCCATTCTATGAAGGCCAAGCGCGAATGCAGATCCCACAATTTTATTATACCATCCCTATTTAAGTTAAAACATACTTATCAAAGTATTATTATGTACATCTATATCAAAAACACTTGTAAACGTTTTTTTTTTTAATTTTTAAATTTTTTTATTTCCATACTTTGTGGACCAGGCGCGAACACAGACCCCACAATTTTAATGAACCACCGTTCTGCAGGATCAAACATAACCATTCCTGTGTCTCGATACATCTTCTATCATTATATGTAATCAGTTTTTTAAAATAGTCAGCCATATAAGAGCCTATTCGTGACCAGACACAGACATTCAGCTTTATATTATATATATATATATATATATATATATATATATATATATATACACCACTTTTTTGGTAAGCTTATAAGTTTGAAATCTCAGCAACTATTGAATAGCATTTAACAAATGAAGGTTCGTTGGAAAGCTAATGACCTGAATTGTGTAGTGGACGATATGACATTTGCCCTTAAGGTTACACATTATTGTTTAAACAAGTGGAGGATCACTTTTCTATATTAATTTAACATAAAATGAGAACCCACTTTATAGTCACCTTGGCTATAAAGTAGGTGTTAATTTTACGTTAAATTAATACAACTATAATTTATTCATATCATTGAAATTACTTGTTTCTTGGAATTTTAACTGTTATTTTTGTTTCCAGCACCTTTGAAAATCTATAATAGTGGTAATTTAAATATTTTGTGGGTGGGAAGATACTGCACCTTTACCAATATTTCAAGCATAGTCATTTGTTTTCCTACTTTTGCATATGAATTACAAAATAATTTGATATTTCCCCAAAACCTCAGGCCTTGATAAAAGGGAGACTACAACTTGCTATGGTTTCAAATGATCTCAAATAACAGCAAGGAGAGACTTGATTCCAAATACCCATAATCATACCCTATTTCCAATATCTATTCATTTTTATATGTCTATTTGCTTATCTCACTATCTGGACAAAACTAGACAGTCAGAGTGTAATGTGGAGAGAGGGATATTCAGCTTCCCTGAAAAATTGGCACTCTCTATGGGAACAGATACTACACTACCCATCCACTTGCCCCCTAAATTGAACATTGAGAGATAGTACAATGAGAGATTACCTTAGTTGAGAAGGATCTAACTCTTTTGATTGAGAACAGATACTATAGTTTAATCCATAAAGGTCTTGGATTGACGACTTAGTAGAGAAAACGAGTAATTTCCTAGTTTAACAGTGTTTGGATGTGTTATTAAGGTTGAGCATTCGTTCCAAACATAATAAATGTGTAAATCATGAATTTATTAAAAATAATAAAATTATATTAATTCCATGTGATGTTTTCGTGTATTTTCTTTAGATTTGTAAAAGACAAGAGAAACGGATAACAAATGTTTTCCCATTAGAGGTAGAATTAAAAATGAATAAGGAAAGATACTAGACAAGAAAAAGATAAAAGGAAAAAAATATATAGGGAAGAGAAGATGAAAGAAAAGAAAAAGAAAAAAGAAAAAGAACAAGACAACAAAAAAGGAAGAAAAAAGAAAGGAAGAAAAAGGAAGAAAAAGGAAAAAGGAAGAAAAAGAAAAAGGAAGAAAAAGAAAAAGGAAGAAAAAGAAAACGGAAAAAGAAAAAGAAAAAATGAAAAAGAAAAAATGAAAAAGGAAGAAAAAGGAAGGAAAAAAGAGAAAGAAAAAAAGAAAAAGTAAAGAAAAGAAAAAATTAAGACGAGGGAATGAAAGAAAAATAGAAGGAAAGAGGAAAGGAAAGAAAGAAAAGAGAAGGAAGAGGATAGGAAAATAGAAAAAGGTAGAAATTGCTTTCCGGTGATCTCCCAGAAAAGTTCAATATCCAATACTCTATATGTAAACTACATCAAAATA
Source organism: Euprymna scolopes (assembly GCF_053919585.1). Lineage (NCBI taxonomy): Eukaryota > Metazoa > Mollusca > Cephalopoda > Sepiida > Sepiolidae > Euprymna > Euprymna scolopes. The sequence goes on along the minus strand of NC_136488.1, from coordinate 80,780,287 downwards.
CATTTATACAATTAGAGAGTATGTAGTCTTTCAAGTAGATTGTTAAATATGACAAACATTCTAGTTAATCTCTTAGTTATTCTTTTCAAAATTGTAAATAATTTATATAAGTCAGCACTGAACTGTGATAAAACAAAGATTGTTGAACATTCATAACTGACACTTAGTGAATAAGTCAGACATAGACCAAATGTATGGTTGGAGAGTAGAAAAGAATATGAATTTTATTAATACACTTATGTTATCAAAAAATATACCTTTAACAAAGTAACACTTATCAAGATAAGAAAAGCAACCAAATATATTTAATAAAAGATGAGGAATAAAAGTTATTATATCATCAGAACAACAAAGAAAAGTAAAAGGGGAACATTTTTTTATTTTTTTATTAATTTTTCCCTTTTTACTTTTTCTCATAGTTCTGATGATATAATAAAATTATAACTTTTATTCCTCATCTTTTATTTAATATGTGAATTTTAATGATGACTAGTCTGGGCGCCCGGGAATTGCCCGGGTGTTTGAAGGTCGGTGTTGAGCAGAAAAAAAAAATGTGTTAGTAGGCAGGCAGGCTCGAACCCGTACTGCGAAGAAGGAAAAAAACGTGAAAAAAAACAAAAAAAACATGATGTCTTTGCTGTTGCACCCATGACCAAACTGGAAGTGATGAATGTTTAAATTAAGGCTAGTCAATCGAAAAGAGGGGGATGACATTAAAAAATCTCAGAAAAAACAAAAAAAACAAAAAAAAACGACTCCTCCCTGTAGAAAAGTGCCCAATTGAGGGTGAAGGAATTAATGTTTTTAGCCAAATTTCTAATATTTGTTGTCCAAAGGGTCGAGCTTAAAAACGATACTGATCTCGTGAAAATTCGTCACCTCTGTTGAAAGTTTTAGGTAGACATACATACATACATACATTTAAACAGACAGGTGAGATTTATATTATAGACTAGCTGGGGTACCCGGCGTTTCCCGGGTGTTTGTAGGTGTGTGTGGTGTTAAATAAAAAAGAAACAGGGGGGAGGGGGGGAGGGGGGAGGATCAAACCCGAAGCCATGAGGTGAAGTTTGAAAATAAAATCGGCCAGCCAGAATGAGTTACTGAACCAAATGACAGGTGCGCGCCCGGAAGTCGTCGAGCGTTATGACGACGACGTCAATGACCAGGTTCGTTTGTTATAAGCGAAGTAAAAAAAGAAAACAATGTTTTAATTAAGCAGGGAGTGGTGGGAGGTAATCAAAACATCGAAAAAAAAAACATAAAAAAAAAACTAATGTAAGGCAAACGAACGATGAAAACAGAAAACGAACACGTGCAAAATGGCGTAAATAAGCCTGTTTCGATATTAAAATTTAAAAAATCAGTGGGTACCCGGGTGTTTTTGGGTGTGTGGTCGGGGGCGGATAAGCGAAGTTAAAAAAAACCAAGAAAACAGAAAAACGAACGTTATGTGAAAAATGGCTTAAATAACACTGGTTCAATATTTAAATTTAAAAAATCAAAAAAAAAAAGAAAAAAAAAAGACATCTTACACCACGATTCGAACCCAAAACTTTTAGATAATGAACCAACGCACTAATCAACTGAGCTAACGCGACATACATGAAATTTGTTCAGTTTTTCAACTATTTAAAGTAAATCAGGTCATGACGTCATCTGACGCATGTGTAGAATCGGTCATTGTCACGAGAGGTTTGATTCAGATTGTTCATGAAATGGTTAATTGTAGGCATAGACCAATTCATACCATCTAAAAAATTCCAACAAAAACCTAACAGCCAGCCATGGTTCTCCCCAGAATCTGCTGCTGCTATCGCGCACAGAAATCACTTTTTTCATAGCTACCAACTTAATAGATGCACTGAGACTAAAGCTGCCTCAGGACTGCCAGCAACCACTGTAAAAGAGTAATAAAAAATGCAAGAGAGCTATATGCCCAGTCTGTTAAATCCAAGGTAGCTGATCAGCAGCTTAGTTCCCACCAGTTTTGGCAAATAACAAATAGGATCCTGAACAGAAGTGTGTGTTCTATCCCAACCATTATCAATGGACCAGAGGTCATCTCGTCAGCGTCAGACAAGGCCAAACTATTTGCAAAGAACTTTGCAGCTAATTCTACTCTATGCGACGAAGGCCATCAACTCCCCATATTTCCTCCTATAACACAGAACAAGCTAGGTAACATACAAATATCCGTGCATGAGGTCGCCAAGCTAATCAAGAACCTAGACTCCAGTAAAGCATCTGGCCCTGATGGCATCCCAATTATAGTGTTTAAAAAGCTTCAACCAGAACTTGCTCCCATACTTACGAAACTGTTTAAGCGCTGCCTTAAGAAGAAGTGCTTTCCGACTCCCCGGAAGACCTCATCAGTTTGCCCTGTATTTAAGAATTCAGGTGATAAGTCATCCCCCTATCAGTACAGACCAATAAGTCTCCTGTGTGTTATGAGTAAGTTGCTGGAATCCATATTAAATAGAGAAATAGTCAACCACCTCAGCAGGAATAACCTTCTTAGTGACACACAATATGGTTTCCACTCTGCAAGATCTACCACAGATGTGCTGACAGTTATATCCCACAGGATTAGTGAATCTCTTGACAAAGGATTTCTTTCTAGAGCAATTGCTCTTGACATATTAAAGGCCTTCGACAAGGTATGGCATAAGGGTCTACTTCACAAGATTTCCAGCTACGGTATAACTGGAAATGTTTTCTCAATCATTAAATCATTTCTCTCCGATAGGCTCATAAGAATAGTGGTAGATGGACAAAAATCGGAGGCCTGCAATATAAATGCTGGAGTCCCTCAGGGGTCAATCCTGGGCCCAACTCTCTTCCTGATCTACATCAATGACCTCCCTAAACACATACTTAAATCATTCGTTGACATCTATGCTGATGACATGACCATCTACGGCAACACATCAAAGGCTGTAAATGACAAAGTTCTCTGATTCTCTCTCCTCTGATCTTGAGCGCGTGGTTCAGTGGGGGAAGATGTGGCTGGTTACCTTTAATGCATCCAAAACCAAACTCCTATCTTTACATCATCAACGCTCTGATCCCCATCTGGCATCAATTGTGATGGATGGCTCTCGTCTGGGTGAGGCCCAGTATTTTGACAAGCTTCTGGGTTTGACCTTTACTCCTGATCTGAAATGGAACACGTACATCAAGTCTGTTGCCAAGGTCGCTGGAAAGATGGTGGGATCCTTCTACCGCTCCAGAAGATATCTCACTTCTGATGCAATTCTCTATCTATATAAAAGCTAAGTACGTCCAAGGATGGAATACTGTTGCCATATCTGGGCAGGAGCTGCTAAAAACAGCCTATCCTGCCTTGACAGAGTACAAAATAGACTTCGTGGCTTAGTGGGGGATGCCCTTTTCTCTACCCTGCAACCTCTATCCCAAAGAAGAGACGTTGCGAGCCTATCCTTGTTTTATCGTTATTTCCATGGCAGGTGCTCGTCTGAACTCCAATCTCTGGTCCCCCCCTCGCCAATCTTTCACGAAAAACACCCGTCTAGCTGAATCCACTGTCAAAAATTTCCCCCACTCTATATCTGTGCCTAAATCAAAACGCGTATTCCATGAACAAAGCTTCTTACTTAGAACTGCACGCCTGTGGAACTCTGTTCCGTCTGCCTGCTTCCCACCAGACTACAACTTTGATGTCTTCAAGTCCAATGTTAACAAATTCCTAATGAACCGCCCCCTTAAATAAACACTTCATCAAATCTCCACACTAACGTAATGTACTTGCAATAACCCTTATCCCTGAGTGGCTTCCGGGCCTTGATAAGTGGTGATCACTGTGTAAAAAAAAAAAACTTCATTTATGTAAAAATATCTTTTAAATTTCTTGAACAGTTGTCATTGTATATCTATTTCTTTATTTTTTTTTAAAATGGAAATTGCTTCAGACAAGGTGTGAAGCCACTTGATGAAAGGAACCAACAAGAACGAAAGATGATTACAAGAACAGGAGATGACTATTACCCTTAGTTCTGAAAAGACCAAGACTATAGATAGGAGGAAAACGGTTAGCAGGAAGAGAGTTCTACAAGTCTGTAGTTTTAGAGAAAATAGAAAGCTTTGTTATAATGAGGTATCAAAACATCAAATTGATGAAGACTACTAGACGAAGGAGTCAAACGAGCTGAAACAAAAGAAGCAGAGAACAGATCAGACAATTGTGAAGAATAGTATTTCTAGTAAAACTGAGATTAACACCATCATGTCTAAAGAGAGATATTTCAGAGAAGAATAAAGGATTAGAGCCAATCAAATTACAGAGACATTTCTGCACCTTACAGTTTCTATAATTCTAAAATATTTTAAATACTTCTTTTTAATAGATAACTATAGCAAGATTTCCCTTGTAGGGGAATGATAAGAGCTGGGATTATGAAAAAAATGCTCTGACAGAATTTAGATCAAATTTAGTATTTAGGAATGCACTGATGAAATTCAGATATGTTTTGATGATAATATTATGAGTTCTTGTTTTTTTATGGAAATCACTCCAGACAAGGCCAGAACCCACCTAATGTAAGAAACTAAAAACAAAAAGAAAAATATTACGTTGAGGTTAAAAATTAGCCAACAAGTGTTAAATGGATAGATTCCAGCCTAGAAGACAGCAATTATTCATCTTTTGTCAGAATCATCATTTATGGAATGTGAGGACTAAGGGACAAAATAAGGGAAGTGAGAGTTACAGGGTTGCTTAAAATAAACCCAAGATCCTCTTTCTTTTCTTTAACTTAATTGTTGCTTAATTTGAAAAGTAAATAAATGTCATTTGTAGTCGACTTCAGAAATACCTAAAATAAATAATTTGGATAGATGTTAGGAGTGAAATAAGAAAACACCAAAGCAGAGATTTTTATTGGGTTGTGAGAATATCCTAAGTGCTTGCTTTAAAAAGTGGGATCCTCGGAGCACTGCAACATGAGCCGTTATACCAATTTGGCACAACATGTGAACGATCAAAAAACAAAAACAAAAAAAAAAAACTTACCTTGGAATTTTCAAAAACGGAGAAAACATGAGTGTACATGTCAGATTGATCCAATATTACTTTGTTGCATCGCTGATGAGAGTCAGGTCGATTTGAGTTGTCAACGGACTGGAAAAAAGTTAGATTTTAAATGATTAAAACATTTTGTAAAGATATTGTTAGGCGAGTATTTTTTAAAGTATCCATGAAAAATTTTCAGGGGTAAAAGATGACAAAGAGGTGGGGGTGGAAGCTGAATAAAGAAAAAAATAAAAGATAAAAAAGGCCGTAATAGAAAAAATGAATCCAGTGAAAGAGAAATAGAAGGTGTAAGAGAGAGAGGATTGGAAGAGGAAGAGAAAGGAGGTAAGAGAGAAAGAGGAAGGTAAGAGAAAGCAATAGAAGGGGGTAAAAGAGAAGAGGGCAAGAGAGGGAGGAGCAAGAAAGAAAGGATGAAAAAGAAAGAGATCAGGGAAGAGAGGGGAGGGCAAAAGAATGAGAGAAGGTAAGAAAAAGGTAAGGGCAAGAGAGACAAAAAGAAGATGAGCGAGAGAAGGAAGAAAGAGATGGTAAGACAAAGAGCATAATAAAAAGTAATAAAAGAGAAAGAGAAATGAAGTCAGAAATAACAAAAAATATATATATAAAACACAATAATAAAAAAAAATGGATAACAAATAGAGAGAGAGACAATAAGAAGAAAACACCCAAAAGAAAGCTAGAACAAATATCAGAAAAGAAAAATAGAAATTGAGACGATCTCCTCTCACTTTCTCCAATAAAAAAAGACGACAAAAGTTTGAGAAAGAGAGAGAGAGAGAGATAACAAAAATAAATTGTCCAAAAAGAAAGAAAAGGAAAATATTTTTTAATGATTTTCTGTAACTCTTATTGCCAGATAAACAAACTTTCATCTCTCATTCCAAATAAAAGCAGATTTTGAGTGCCAACAAACATTTTTGTTGTCATGCTCAGGTGAATATCCCTCCCTTCCTCTCCCAAATAAGATTTCAATGCTTTAACAGAATCCACATGCTAACATGCCAAGAGTCTCTTACTGATACTTCTTGGATAAAGTAAACATGGCTTAACAAATAATGAAAATCTAAGATTTTATTTTTCTTGCCTTCTTTCTTTTTCCGATGGAAAAGAAAAAACAAATGGATGAAACTGGTTTTTAACAAACAATGACTTTTTGTGTTTTCATTTAAAATTTTTTTTATTCGTAGACAGACTTGAGGGAATCTGTACCTTTTAGGTTAGTTATTGGGTTTTATGGAATATTGATATGTATCAAATTTCCCGACAAAGACCATTAAAATGGCCTCAAATTTCTATGTTACCTTCTATGTACCAAATATCTGTGCCCCCCCCCTCTAAATGACCCATTAGGACAAAATCCTCATAAAATTACAAACATGTATATCTGATTTTAATTAAATTTTAACCATATGTATAAGACATTGATTCATATTTCAGCCTTTTCCGACTATATTAGAGGGCAAGACGAGAGGAGAGAGTTGGCATTACAAACAAATTAATATAGTGTTATGAGTATATTGCAAAGATATATGGTAGTGATTCTGATTCAATCCTGAGCAACATTGGGTCTTCTTGCTTGTATATATCTCAAACATAGAGAGATAGATATACAAAAAAAAGGAAAAGACAAAAACTAAGCAAAATATAAGTGGAAAGATTGTAGACATTCGGTAAATACGTAATAAAAAGACAAAGGACAGATATTTATGTTTGTAAATTTTTTAGATGAGGAATGATAACTTGAATTATTCGGACTACTATTCTTATCTTGAGTGTTATTCTCATAATGTTTTAGCTAATGTAACCTACGACCTTCTTCAGGTGTATTTTGTCAAACTCGGGAAACTGTCTGCAAGGACCGGTGACGTAACAGATAAAGTGCTAAATAAAGATTGAGTTGTAAGTGACACTCTTCTCGAAGTTGAAGGTTCAGTCCTCAGCGTGGGCATTACTAATAAAATTACAAATTACAAAAACCTTCTACCTGGTCATGGCTGACAGAATGAGAGCATGTTATCTCCATAGATTAAATAAAGGGTTCTGTCTGAAATTCCATACAGATTCTAGAATTTGATAAAAAGATTCCCATGTCGGACATTTTTTTTACTTTCTTTCTCAGTCTGTGGAACACAACACTGTAAGACTGCTTCCTGGCTGACTATAACATTGTTGTTTTCAAGTTCAATGCAAACAAATTCTTGCTGAGCTGTCCCCTTAAATAATCAATTTTTCTACCAATTACAACCATCATTATAAATCCCCTCAGTGTCTCACTGTCTACCTACCCAACCCAATAACACTTATCCTCAAGTGACTTGATAAATGGTGAAATTTAATTACCAACATAATTCAGTGATTTTATATATTAGTGCAAACACCCTCTGTAATGAATTTGGAAAGAAAATCTTAATTCTAAATAGAAAGTCAAAGGTAGTATGTTTCTTGTTAGATTATCAGAAACTTGTATTATTCATATTATTTGGATTACTGCTCTCATCTTTAGTGCTATTCTTACAAAGTTTTGGCCAATGTAAACTCCAATCTTCTTCAATTGTCTCTTGTTGAAATCGGAAATTTTTTTTGCCCAATAAAACCCATTATCATATCCTCATTCCATCTTAATTCATAACTCATCCTCAGTGCACTGAGGATGGAACCTTCAACCTAAGGTCACTTAGAACTGAACTTCACCTAGTACTTTATTTGTTACGTCATGAGTCCTTGTGGCCAATTCTAATATAAATTTAGGGAGTTGTGAACCCATACTTGTTTTTAGATGTACAATCTTACTACATATCACTACAGATTAATATATAAATGTTTTTTTTTTTTTCAGAAATTATAATGTATACATAAAAAATTACACTGATAAAGCATAATTTTGTGTTTTCTACATTTTCAATGAAAAGTATATGCTTGTAAATAATATTCTTCCACCCAACCATCAAAAGACGTTTGGGATAGAACTGCAGCTCAATACTTCACCAGATTTCTTTACAAAATGAATGATAAAGGAGAGTAGAAAGTGAACTTTGAATTTACTTTTGGCAGCCTTGTAAGTCTGCTTCCCTTATTTTGTGCTTTAGTCCTAACATTCCATGTGCAATGTTTCTGACAAAAGGAGAAGAATTGCTGTTTTTTTTAGGTTTTAATCTATCAACATTTACCATTGGTTAATTAATTAATTTTTTATTTTAGCTCCTTACATCAAGCAGCTTCATGCCTTATCTGAATAGATTTTCATAAAAAAATAAATAATACTGTTCTGCTGTGTAAGCAAAAAGAATTTGGAATAAGATTGGCTCACATGTACAAGAGATTGAGTCTCGGCTTCTTGGTAGTTCTTGTAGACATCATTTAACATGTCATAAATTCGGGCGATGGTGACAAGACTTGCTTGATGTCCAGGAATTAACATTTGTCGGCATACGGACAATACAACCATCTTGCTGTCTTTCCGTAGAAGAAGAAACTCGATAAGTTTGCACTTAAATTAGAAGAAAAAAAAAATTGTCGGGGATGAATATTTAGCAAGAAATAACAATTTTAGATATGATATGACATATTTAGTTAACATGATACTGATCCAGAATCTGATTCAAGGCCACATCGTAATCTTCTGACAGTTAACAGTAAGCAACTGGACAAGTTGCCAGAAAAAAGTTGAACAAACATTGCCAAATGATAAATTCAAAACGTTGAAAACAAAACTTTAACACAAGAAGATAATACTTACTCCAAGTTTAATTATATGAAAGACATTTTTTTTTAAATATATCAAAAAAACTTTCCAACAAATGTTTCAAAGGAATAAGTTTATTTTGTAAGATGAAAACATGGAAACAACTATGAATGAAAATAAAGATTTTCTTTTTTCATGGAAAGTAATTAAGTTTTATTATTTTTTTTTTTTTTGCAAGAAAATTTTCAATAAAATACGTTTTTTGTAATGACGAAAACAATTATTTTTCATGGAAATAACTATGCTTGAAAACAATATTTTCAAGAATAATATCACATGCGTGAATTTTTCTTCTATTAACAAAAATATCGTCTGTTAACAGTTGATTTACTAATCATGATTTTTTTTTTCTCAATTGTTTTTCTGGCAGCTTACTGTAAAATGCTAGAAGATGCCAATGAGACCTTAGGTCAGGTTCTGGATCAAAACCTTTACCAGTACATAATAAGAAAATGCTGCATTTGGTCATGCATTTTTAATTATTAATCAGGAGAAGAAAAAATATGCAAATTAGATATTTCACAACAAGGCAACATTAAAACAATATTATTCTAGACATCATACTTTTAAAATTAAAATTTGGCACTTGTCCAGAATCCCTCCTATGAAAAATCAAAATATAGAAAAATTTGATGTACATATGTGTGACAGAAAGAACCAAAAATAACATTAATTTATCAAGTAGTTATATTTTTGTAAAGAAAACCATTTTTAAGCAAATTTGAGTTTTTCCAATTTCTCCCCCATCCCATGTTAAGAATGGTTTTCTAAAATTTCAACTTTGAGTTATCTCCCTTGTTCTTCCAGTAAGTTTTCCAGATAACGTTGCGAATTTGTCGCTTGCAGTTGACCCATAAAATTTTTTATTTTCTTATTTAAAAATAAAACAACCCGATCAATTTACATGATTTTTGGTGTACGATATTTTCTTTCAGTCACAAGTATGTTCATGATACAAATTTTTCTTTCCTTTTTTATCCTTTCATGGGAGAAACTGTAGATGAGCACCAAAAATGCTTGGCTATAAAAACAACAACATGAGGCACTGACAGAAATTTGAATCTAGTTACTTGTTAGTTTATATGAAGTTGTATATATTTTAGCTTAAAAATAAGCTCTATGCAGTTTCATTTAGCTTAAATAAAAATTAAGATGAAAAAAAACATACATAGGTTTAAATTATTGGCATCCGTTTGTCTCAGGAGACAATGAAGTACCGTGTCTCAGTTTAGTCAGTTGGCGAATTGCAGTGCCTGTGCAAGCCTATCTTGGATAGACAGGCTCTTTAGTAAATGCAGTGTCTGGCTGGGAGAGATCTGTGCAACCCTCTGTTATCTGTGCTTTCACCTCTTCCTCAACTGCTGGTCTATTCACACTCCTCTTGGTGTATGCCTTTACAGCTCTTTTCTAGAAGCTGCAGTCTTCAACTACAGATTCTCAACCTGTTGATTTGATGCCACTTGCTCTCATGTCTCGCAAAATACAAATACTTAGTAGAATACATATAAAATGAATTCTCCAAACAGAACAGTTTTGTGCCACTTTTATGTCCGCTTGTCAAATGAAAAATCAAAATAATGACACTATATCTTATATTTAGCACTCTTATTTTAATTTTGATCAAAATCCACTATGTGATTGGAATGATTGCCACTGAAACACAAAGGGAGGTAACCCTGACTATTAACAGAAATTGAAGAAAATTGTTGGTATAGTCGGGGAAACAAAAATATCCCCAACTAACAGCAAAATCGTATCCTTTCTTTGTAGAGGTTGCTAGATGCTGGAAGAGTTTCTACTCTGATAAATTTTTTCTCAAGCCACTTCTCCTTGGAATTCCTTTCTTGTTCACTATTTTCCCAACTTTACTAACATGCAGAGATTTAAATCTAAAAAAAAAAAATCAAACAAAAAAAGACATCTTGCTATCCAACTCCTAATCCAGGACGCTCCCTCTACAAATCGTGTCCCTATCACAGCAGTCCCTTATGCTTCAATGGAAATATACCTTGGTTAGAGTGAACAAAAGTAATAAAATTCAATGAATGCCTTTCATGCCACAGAAATCCCTTCAGTAGGGAATTCAAGCAAAAGCTACAACCGAGCATTTAGTCAGTGGATGAGTAATCCTTCTAGACTGAGGCAATTTGTATTATTTTTTTCTTGTTCCAATCAAGAGTACCTTTTTATTGAAGATTTAGATTTTTCCTACATTAAAAAACGATCTTGTGTCAAACTTTGCCCTTCTGAGGAAAATTCTGTAAATAGCACACCATCTCTAATTTTTTTTTTTTTTTTTAATATTTCTTTCGTTTGTTTATAATAAAAAGTTTTATAAATAAAACTACTTTTTAATTTTATTATGCTTATAAAAAATATCTAATATAACTCCACCCTTCTTTTTTTTAATAAAAATCTGTTAAGGCATGTTATAAATGTACGTATTGTTTTGTTTATGATACAATGGGAAGTAAAAGTTTAAGAAATCATTTTCATATCAACATGTGTCCTTTTAGTAGTTACTCATTCTGGGGTGCCTTAAGTATAATTGCTCCAATTTTATTATTAAAGTTTTGTTTGATCCGTAATAGCAAAAGCATTATATAAAAAATAGTAGGCATGTTTGCAACAGGGCATCAAGTTCTTTTAATGAATGAATAGTGGTGACTGCATTGAGAATTGATAACTGAATTTCGTAAGAATACATCAATAAATATGCTATGGTGTGACATAGCAGACCAGAGCATAGGAATGGTGGTTGTCAGAGTTCAAAATTACAGAGTTGTCAAGCGTTAGCATGACAGATGCAAAATGATCATGAACTGACCAGGGATAATTGTCTGTGTTTTCATGAATGAAAGCTGGGAGTCATATCACCAGCCGGGATATGACCCAGAGATGGCTAAATGAAAGTAAACATAGAACCTAATCGCTTGGGATCAAACGATAATTAAAAAACAAAAAAATTGTTTTTGCTTACTCTTTTTCACACCAAAAAAGGCATATTGTCACTTGAATGTAAGCGGCTACTACTTAGGATCATGCCTAACAGGGTACTGAGGAGAGTTGAGCAGCAAGATGTTTGTTCACATTACATTTAAACTTCTGGAGGTTAGTACAGTCAGGGAAGCAGAAAACAAGGAAGAAATTCTAAAATCTAGCAGTCCAAAAGAAGAAACTATTAGAGTAGAAGGTTTTCCTGCATCTAAGGATCTCAATAGCGAATGGGTAGGATTTTGCTGTTTGTCACAAATATTTATATCAATGGAGCACAAGTACTATAAATTAATTAGTGCACATTCCATTTAAGTACTTGCAAAACAGGTGCAGGAATGAACATTGCCGTGATGGGACAGAAGTTGGAGCATGGCCGATAGTGTGGGACTGATTAGATTTGAGACGGTTTTGAATCTTGTTTAAGGAGAGACTAGTGGTAGATACACCACATACTCTCTGGTGTGAGTAATTAATTTTCTAGCATGGTAGAAGGAGCCCACCTTTTTTGCAGCAGCCTTGGTAGTGGTCTCAATGGGAAAAGGGAAAAAAAAAATTGACTCTACTTGGTCCTGTAAGGTTTGGGAGCAATCTATACATTGTCGATGGACTGTAAGGCTAGACAATATCCAGGGATAATCTAATGAAATAGGAAAAAATGTTAAATAGTAAAAGGTACATCCATTAGTACTTATTTAATGATTTAAATTTGAAGGGGAAACATTAGTGCATTAACAAGAAATAGAGGTCAGATGGTTAGCCTTTGGTGGCATTGTTTCCTATTAGAACAGGAGTGAAAGAAAATGTTGTTAGGCTATTATAAGCATAACAAGCAAAAACTCTTGTTTGAAAGCTTGAAACGACGAGGTGATATAGAAATAGATTATAAATAAAGGGACCAGGTCCCATGAATCCATAACCACAATATGTCTCTCCACTAGCAGAAAAGAAGACAATGTCAACAGCCTAATAAAATAGTCTTTCTCTAATTTTGAGGTCTAGTTCTTTGATTTGTGTTGTTGTGCCATCTTTAATTCCAGAACAAGAATGCATCCCCACGGAAAGATAACCACCAGGAGACAACAAAAGATAATCTTGAATTAAATGTTTTCAGTTTTGCAGGACCACTAAAGACATGAGGTATTATTTTATTCTGCTGTTCATGATTTGTTGATTTTCATTTGATAAACATTTTATTTGATTGTGATGTACAAAACATTAGGCCTCCCCTTAAAAGGAAGGAAATATAACAAAGACATTTGAATCAAACTTACTTTATCAGGAATCATTTCTACCAAAGGTTCAAGACACAGTTGAACATACCACAGGCTTCCTAGAAAATACAATTTATAGTCACATTAATTTTATTTATAGAGCAATAACATGAAAACTCAACTTCTTGGAATCAGATCTGATTTGATCTAACATAACAGATCTTTCACGCACAAATGGCTCAATATTATTCAAGATAATTTTATAGCGATTATGTTAAATGAAACTTTCATTTTCGACTTCTGATTTCTGCTTAGCAGAAGTTTTGCTGGTGTACACCAAGGAAAAGTCTTTTCTGATTAATGCTTATGGAATTCCAGTTTAATTTTAAAATTCTACATAAAATAAACTAGACTTTACTTTGAAAATATTTTTTTAAGTTTAAATAAAATATAAGTTTAAAATTTTTTAAGTTTAAAAATTTAATAGTTCTTACTTTTTTGTAATAAAAATATAAATAGTTCTTACTTTTTTGTAATAAAAATATATCGTTTTGATTTTAAATATTTTTATCATGAGATACGGAAAAACATTTCAATATTTCTTTTACAAGATATTAAAAAATATTTAAAAGTGAGGACTATTTTTTTATGTCAACTTTAAAATATATTTTTTATTGAATGAAACGATTCTGAAAAAATAAAATAAACACTTCAAAATAAAGATTAACAAAAACATATTTTGATTATAGAATATTTTATTAAAAATAAAATCATTCAGAAAAGGAAGCATTTCAAAGTAAAGATTAGTGTTTTATGAAGAGTTTCAAAATTAAACTGTAATTATGCAAGTATTGATCAAAAGGAATTTTTCCTCTGTATACACTGACAAGACTTCTGCTAAATAGAAAACAGAAATCGAAAATAAATTTTTCTTTAACATAATCTTTATAGCAATAATAAATAATTAAAAGTGGTTTCTTTTAACACTTTACTGCAGTTTCATGGTAGGCCTGATTGTCAGAAGTGTATTCTTATTCCACACATTTGTATATATTTGAATTTAAGCTCACACTAGCCAGAATCGAGTTTTAACTGGACAGAGCTAAGTCAGTTTGGAAATTAATTTCTAAAAGCTGTCCACACATGTCAGCATGTCAACTGGATGCTAAATAATCTTGTCAATAAAGCCCACGCCATTGTTAAGCTATGGCCATTTTTCTGTTGATTGTGGTATGTTGCTGATCCAGTGCAGTTCTAGGAGGTCCACTCTCTCAGGTTTTGCCTTCTTCCTTTGAGAAAGGGGTTAGTTTATTGCTAATCACCTGAAGAAACCCTTACCATGAAAGGGCTGCCCAGGCATTTTTTACAGGCTAGACTGAGTGCTATTCCATTAGGATGCCGACGCTTCAATCCCACTTTCTGACCCTTATGTTACATCTTCCTGCCATGAGAGGGAGATAAATAAGAGGCTAAATAACATGATGATTTTATCAATGTTCGTTTTTTTTTCTTTTGTTTATTATTAGTATATTAAAAAATCATTTGGCTTTGTTGTATATATGGTTATATTTAATAGAAAAAAAGTAAAAACATTTTTTTTTAATACTTTAAATTTTTCTCTAGACATATTTAGCATACTTTACGATTTTGTGCCTTTAACCAATTAAAAAAAAATTATAACAAATATTAATTACTTGAAAGATTCGAAAATAAAATTAAAAAGAAAAATATTTTTAGCAAAATCTGATAAATTACGTTTTTTTTTTTTGCATGACTCTAAATCAAAAATACCAGGTTATGGTGGTTGTATTATTGTAGGAACGGGAGTAATATTATAATCATATTTGCAGAGTTGAAATATATAAGGTCAAACTCAAACTGCTAGAACTCCAAAATATCCAACTTAGCCTCTTTATTTTAAATGGCTTCCAATATTCAGACTGTTTGGTTATTTCTCCAGAGATTACAAAAATCTAATTCTGAGCATCCTGGCTTATCTGACTTCTTCTGATACTGCACCCTGGATTATAACAAAGTAAATATATGTAGTGGATTCTTTTGTTTTATGGCCCATCAGCTTCCATTTATATATGGTAGAAATAAAGAGAACTTGGGAGTAATGGACACATTTCTCGTGTGGGCTTCAATGATGTGAGCAAAAACCAAGTGAGAAGTGTGTTTTATTAAATGCAAGAAAAATTTATTGGTTATCAAAAAAAAAAAAAAAAAAAAAAAAAAAAAATGAACTATCAATAATTACTTACCCAACTTGGCATCAATAATGATATCAGGCTGGAAGACAATCCAATTATCAGAATCTGTGTTGGATTAAGGCAAATTTATTTGAAGAAAATGAAAAACAAAATACTTTAACAAACAGAATGAGAGATTTTAAAATGTATCTATCTCTCCCTCCCTTTCCAATTAACAATTTAATTATGAAAAATTATTATAATAATTACATTTAAAAGCAAAGATAATATATTTAATACATTTTTAAATTATTTTTCTCTAGGCCCTACACACATGCTAATATATATAAGCTAGATATGTGTATATGTTTATATATTTATATGTATAACATTTACTCTTAAACTAGTTAACCACTCATCATGAATTTTGGAAAACAGTTGTTAGACATGACAGGGTCTCAATATGGATAATACTTAGTTTTATATGACCTGGCAAAAAGAGGGTGGAAACCATTTCTGAAAATTCAAATACCTCTAATCTTTGTGAATTTTAACAATAAATATTAGAAAGAAATGATTAAATATTCTCCAAATTCCATTTTTTTTTTTCTTTTTCAAAATATTTTAAAGAGTTTTACGGACATAATATGGGCACAAACTCCCATCTAAAAATTCAAATATATTAAATTTCCATTAAATCTGGTAAATAGTCATAATACATCAATTAAAAAAAGGTTTCCTGAATTTCAATTTCTTCTTAAGATTCTTTAAGCTTAATTAAGCATTAAATTTGAGATATTTTCTAGAATAGGAATCATATAATAAATTTTGATCAACTCCTTGCACAAAGACCTGTGCCGTAACAAATAAATTGCTAAGTAATGATCAGTTCTAAGTGATAGTCTTCTAGAGACTAATGGTTCAATCCTCAAAATGGGCAAAACTAAAAACTGTTGTGGCTGATGGAACAAGAGCAAGCTACCCTTGTGCATTAAATAAAAGGTTCAATTCAAAATTTTGCACAGATTCCAGTTTGATACGATACACCTTAAGAAGGTTGGCGGTTACATCGGACGAAACATAGTGGGAATAACATCTGAGATGATAACAATAGTTCAAATAATAAAACTTATCAATCCTCATCTCATCCATCCTGAAACATCAGGTTTAGTAGCATTACATCTTGATTTGAATCTTTGTGAGGGGGGGGGCATAAAAATGGTGCAAAACTGTTCTGTTCAGGGAATTAATTTTACTCAACCTCACATTTTTCTGGTATAATATAAATGGACTCTTCAGTCAAATTCTAATGTATGAGGTTCAGACAACAAAGTTGTTTGAAATCCGTACAGATTTGTTTATAGTGGTGAAGACAGAGCAGACAATAGACCTCAGGTTTTTTTTTTTTTTTACACCCGAGATTTCCTTTTCCTAGGTGCATGTTTAACCAAAGACTAAGAGTGCATCTTTTCCAGTGGTTTTAAACACACCCCTAGATACTAATCTGTAAATTTCTATGTCCCAGCGCAATACATACAGTGTCTAGTATTGCCAAAACGGTCACCCATCTGGTACTGGCTGGGGTCATTATTGCTTAACTTTGGTGATCTAATGGGAACCACTGTGTTAATGTGATTATATATATATATGATAGCTTCCTTCAGTCTTGAGAGATACCCACTGTAAGGATGCCTATGTGTGGAATTTTTGTGGCAAGAGTCACACAATTTCCACCACACCTCTCCTGAGTTAGCAGTGTTAAATACTAGTGGCAAGTGGAGGTTCAGGACGACTGGAAACAAAGCTGAGAGCACATATAGCACCTAGAATTCTTAAATGGTCACAGAAAACAGGATATATTTATATATATATATATATATATATACACACACAATGTATACAAGAAAAAATTAAAAGTGAACGTGTCTGTGTGTCTGTACATTTTCCTTCGCAATAACTCTGTTAATTTTCAGTCTACAGACTCGAAATTTGATATACAGGGTACTGAGATTTGGGAAAATCTATGTGATCGGTTTTCGGACAGAAATTTGGCTGTTAAGGGGTCAAAGTTCAATGATTTGACCTTTGAGAATTCTACCAAACTCCTCCGACAATTTGGGGTCTAAATACTTGAAATTTTAGATTTAGGTTCCTTGGACATGGATCTAACTTAATAACTTGATTTGAGCCCAAAACAATAAATGTTAAGGGGTCATAATAGGGGTAAAAGCTAAAAAGTTGACCTTTTTTTTTTTTTTTTTTGCTCAGCATACATCTCCAAACACCCAGGCAACGCCGGGCCGAAATGCTAGTATATATATATATATATATATATATATATATATATAATATAAAGCTGAACATCTGTGTGTCTGATCACGAATAAGCTCCTATATGGTTGACTATTATAGAAAACTGATCACATAACGATAGAAGATGTATCGAGACACAGGAATGGGTATGTTTGATCTGGCATAATGATGATTCATTAAAATTGTGGGGTCTGCATACGCGCCTGGTCAACAAAGTATGGAATTAAAAAATTTAAAAATGAAAAAAAAAAACATTTACAAGTGTTTTTGATATAGATGTACATAAGACTTTGATAAGTATGTCTTAACTTAAATAGGGATGGTATAATAAAATTGTAGGGTCTGCATTCATGCCTGGCCTCCATAGAATGGAAATAGGCACAAACTTTAATAAAGACTTTTCATATCTATCTGCGTAAGTATGCTTTGATAATTATGTTTCAGTTTGAAGAAATATGGTATAATAAAATTATGGGGTGTTCGTTCGCGCCTGACCTCCATAGAATGGAAATATGTCACAAAGTTTAACAAGGTTTTTTAATATAGATCCACAGAATATTGTGATAAGTGTTTCAGTGTGAACAGGTATGGTATAATAAATTATGGGGTTTATCTATTTTATTTTTACTTTCATCATATTTTGCTTTGGTTTTGATACCCCCAAATTCGAAGCTATCTCTTTACAACCCTTCCTTTTCATAATCTATCATACTTTCATAAATCAGAGTCCATTTTCTGTAGGCTGTTTTTGAACCCAGTCAACAACAGGTACTTTTCTAGTGTATATATATATATATATATATATATATATATATATATATACATACACACACACCAGGTTAAAAGTATTCAAGAGTGATTAATGAGTTTAACAAGGTTATTAAGAGTGTTCAATAAAAGATATATATATAAAATTACATCGGCTCATTAGAAAATCTTTTCATCTAACATCCATCAATAAAATATCATTATTGCTTTCAAACCTGAAAGGGGAAAATTCCTTTACAATGCTTGCAGAAAGGTTGTTGAAGAATTCAATTTTTTGTGGTACTTGTAGACAATAAATGCAGTAGAAATACAGGTAGGTTAAGACATGATAATCAGTTTATATACAAAAAGACAATGGCTCCACCCACTAGCAGCATTCTTGTCACACCAAAATACACTTGGGAGTCTTTTTTTTTGTAATATTTGTTGCACTCATTTTATTTTAGTATAACTTATTGGTGTTTATTCAAATTGGCACTTATGGTGGCAATTAAAAGTAAAGAAAATATAGAAAGGTCTGCAGGATGTACATACTAGTCACGGAATGGAGATTAAATATTTAAAAAAAAATCATGTAATTTGATCAAGTAGTATTTTTTTTATTCAAGAAAACCAAATTTTACTGTCAATAAGGTGGCAGGGAGGATAGCAGCTCTAATAGAATCAAGGAATCAGTGGTCAAGGGCAGACAACCGACTTTCATTTCAAGTTTTTTTTTTTTAATAATGTCAGAAAGACAACAAAAATGTATGATTTAAAACCAGACAATAATTTATTAACATAACATGTACTTTTTTATTCATTTTTATTTTATCAGTTTTTTTAGAAGGGTCAGTTTATATAAGTTACAAACTACAAAGAATATTAAACAGGATAATTTTCCAAATAATTGAATTAATGCCTGTGGAAGCTGTTCAGTTAATCACTGATTACCTCCCCTTAATATCTTCTCCAGAAAAAATGACTTTGGCCTTCATTTATTCGTAAAAAAAACCGGCAAATTTGTTTTTCGTGAATAAAAATAACTACGTGCGTGACAAATTGGTACATGAAAAAATTTTTTCTTCATTTTTGCTCATCACCATAAGTGCCAATCTGAATAAGCACCAACCTAATTTTTGTGATACCTGTAGGCAGTGAATACACAAGAAGTGCAGTACAATTACAGGTAGTTTGAGAGAGGACAACAAGCTTGTGTAGAAGAAATGCGAAACAATAGAGACAGATGAGAACTCTGTGGAGAAAGAGTATCTGGATGGCAAAGCTATTGAGGTTGTTTAGAAGCTTTGTTAAATTTGGTGATACCATCGGAGCTCAAGGTGGAGCTGGTGCTAGTGTGATTACAAAAATAAGGAATAAATGGAATAAAAAATTAAAGAATCAGCCAATGAGTGAGGTTTGCTGATCCTCGTGATCTGAGAGGCAGATCGGGAATATTACAGTCTATGTAAGGGAATGAGATATAGCAAAACTATGCATGCTGCTACCAGTTGTATATGTATAGCTTGAGAAACCGATCCAATTATTGTGGTGGACATTCAAATAACTTGGGCACTAGTATTGAAAGAGAATGAAGCATGTATGATCAGGGTACAGTGCTCGGGAGAGAACAGTAGAGGAAATGTAACTAACGCAGTGTTATAAGGTTAGTTTAAAGCACATAAAGACCTGATTGTCTGATTCTTGTTTGTGCTCTCTATATAAGAAGTGCAGTCGAATTACAGCTAAGTTAATAGATGATAGCCAGTTTGTGTGCAAGATGTTTAAAACAATGGAAATGGATATGAACTCACCTATGCTACTGAACATTCGAGATTCCAAGATCAAGCTTCTTTATCCCAGGAGCTTGGTACTGGCGGGATTGTTTTTTTATGACATATGTGCTCGGCATCTCAGGTGTACATACAGTGTGCCATATCATCAAATAATAACAGCACCAAAAAGAAAACATCAAACAACTTTTTCATAGTGATGCTTTAGGGCATTTTTTCCTTTATGGAAATAGTTTCAAGCAATTAGAGCTCAGTCGAGTACCTTCTTCAGAAATAACAATAGAGTAGCGAGAGACTAGCAACATCTCTGTGAGAAAGAGGTTGTAAGAAAGAGAAGAGATCACCCTCACTAGGATTTTTTTTTTATGGAAATCGCTCCAAACATGGCATGAAGCTATTTGATGTAAAAAGCTAAAAACATAAATATTACTTCAAGGTTAAAAACAGAGCAACAATAAGTGTTAGATGGATAGGTTTTGATCTGGAAAACAGAAATTCTTTCCCTTTTGTAAGAAACATTGCTCATAGAATATGAGAACTAAAGGACAAAATAAGAGAAGCTAGAGTAACAAGACTCTTGAGCATAAAATCGGGGTTCATTTTCTACTGTCCTTAAAGCCTTGAATGAATGCTATAGAAAGTAAAATTCTGAGAGTGAATGTTACCTATACCAAAGTGATGATTAGAGGCTGTAGTGTTGGAAAGCACCTGGAAAGAGGAAAGTTCTCCTGCACAGTTTCTGGAAAGCAAGTCGGTTTTTTATAATATCTGTAAGCATTTGGTATACAGAAAGTGCAATAAAATTACAACTAGTTTGAAAAATAACCTGTTTGCGTGCAAGATATGTAATACAATGTTGATGGATGAGAAAGCAGATGTTATCAATGACACCATTTTGTTATGATGTTCTAAATATTTTAGTTCACTTAGCTGACATGCTAATAAAGTGTCAGAGTATTGTATACAGGCTACCTTTTTTTTTTAACTAAAGAGTCACCACTTATTAAAGCTCAAAAGCAACACCGTAATGATGGTGGTGATTGGGCAGAATTTGATTATTTAAAGAGAGTTGCCTAAAAAGAATCAATTCATATTGGATTTGAAAACACTGTTGTAGTCAGTTGGGAAGCAGCCCTATGGTATTATGTTCAATAGACAGACAGTTCTAGGAAAGAAACTTTGCTTATGGAATTTTTGTTTAGTTTTACGTAGGTAGATAGATAGATAGGTAGGTAGGTAGGTAGGGAGAGAGAAAGGGAAATTATTGACAGTGGTTGTAGCCAGATGAGTTTTTGTTATGAATGTTTTACAGAGTGGGAAAAGGAGGACCATAGATTTAAGCTCATCTGAGCACCTACCAGGAATAATGATAGAGTAGAGAATGACTAGTAACTATGAAAAAGAGGTAGTACATAGAAGAAAAGGGAGATCACCAACTAGATTTCAAAATCATTTTTGTACTCTATCAAAACAGGAAAGGGTCCTCTGAGCAGCACCTCCTCAGATATGACAACAGTACTCCATTTTAGGACATATTTGGCTCTTATACAGGTACAGGATCATGTCAGAAGTGAAATACCTTCTGGAACAATAGAATGATAAAATCATTTTTCCAGCAACCTTGGCGACGGATTTGATGCAAGTCTTACATTTCAAGTTTGGAGTGAAGGTTGTCAAACTAGAGAGCTTCATCAAGATGGGAAGCATTTATTTCAGTTGGAATGAGAGCATTGGTGGTGAAAAGAGGTCTAGGCGATAAAATCTGTTTATGCTACTTACTGTATTAGTCAAGCTAACAACATTACAGTTAAAAAGAGAAAACAATAAATAAAAAAGGATACACAATTCAAAAGTAAATTCTGTCTTCTCGCTTCCAACTGGTAAACTTGGTGCTGAAAGATAAAAATCTACTTGGCATAAAATAAAATCTTGAATATTAAGAAAATTGAGCAAAACAGACAAAAATGTTATTCTTACATATCAATTATAAGAATAATAATAATAAATACAGATCGTTTTATATTAGATCCTATCTTGATAAAGGGATGCTCAATATTATAAATAAAGCATTAAAGTACGACAAAATATTAGGTTGTTCCAAAAGTTTGTAAACACTTGCAAAAAATTGAATTTTTATGCAATTTTTAATTGTTTTTTGCATTTATATTATTATAATGATCTTCGTCTTTCTATTCTAAATGGCAATTGATAAAATTGAGCTAGGAGTTTTGATTCGTTGAAGCAACTTGATTTTGTTCACAAGTTGCATCAAGATCTGCACAAACTCACCGAAGGATAAGCCAACAGAAGAGTTGAAATTTGCAGTCAATTCCTCAGCAATCCATTGCATGAGCGTTTTTGGAAGTGCATTGTGACATTGGATGAGAAATGGGTCTAATCAATCAAGAAAAGTGATGGGTTCAGAAAGGGCAAGAGACACTGTTGATTCCAAAAGAAGATCGATTCGGCAAGCAAGTAATGTTGTATGTTTGGTAGAACTTTGAAAAAATCACGCATTTTGAGTTGGTTCCGAATGGTTGTGTCATCAGTGTTGAACTTTACTGTAAGCAACTGGAGTGGGTCTACGAAGTACCTGGCTCTGATTAACTGAAAACACACTTTGATGTAGCAGGAGAATGCCAAGTCACACATTGCCAGGAAGACCAAAGAAAACTTTTAAGAGCTGGGCGGCATTGAAGTTCTGTCACATCCAACCTACAGTCCATCAGATAGCAGCCTTTTCTGCTCAATATAACACTTTCTGAAGGACTGTTGATTTGACACGTTTGATGAAGTTGAGGAAGCATATCAGTGATTCGATGCAGGCTGAATGGTACTTTGGCCAGATCCGAAAGCTTGCAGATTGATGGCAGAAAGTCTTGGAAAATGATGGTCTTTATTTTGAGGATTAATTTTTGATTTTTGTTATTACTTGGTTAGTTAAATTTCAATTTTTTTGCAAGTATTTATGAACTTTTGGGACAACCTAATAAAATGTAAAATAAAATCTTACATTATTAATTTACCAAAAGTTCACAAACAAGGAATATAAATGATTTTCCTTATTCCATAAAGTTTAAAAAAAAAAAAAAAAAAAATCAAGCTTTTTCCTTAAGAGGAAATAGCTAGAAAGGCAAGAGTATAGAAATGCTATAGAATTAAAAACTTGGAAAATTAAAATGTTGTTGTTTTTTTTTTTTTTATATAGTTGAACATCAAAAAACGACATTATTTTTGCACCAACCGTATATATATATTGTATGCACATAATAAATTTTAACTGTATTTATATAAGAGTGCTTAATAATAAACAGAGGTGTATATTTGGTATAAATTTTTTTAATTTTTTTTTTATTTATACAAAACATTATTTGATTACATATTTGCAATTATTTTTGGTCAAAGCTAAAATATAACCAGAATTCTTTGCATCAAAGTTATCAGCTATGGCTACAAAAATCTGAATAAAAATTTATAGAAAACAATTTAAACTGCATAAAACATCCATTATTTTATCATTATGTTTTTTAATCTACTTTAATTTTTTCTTAATTTATATTTCTTTTCATTTTAAAAGAAAATCGATTAGATATGGTGACTCCTAATTGTTGAATCAGGTGTTACAAAATACACATGCCGCAGCTCGTACACTCCGGCACAGACGCATAACATGGAATGCGATTATAAGCACATATGCAGAATTAGCGTTTCCTACAAACACACACACACACATAGATGAACAATGTACATGCAGCTAAACAAACAATATATAATTTATAAGAATAAAAGATGAATCTCTACAGTAAACCATACCAATTTCTTTTTTGGGGCTTCATAAATGCACACACAACCACAGTGTGTGTCAAATTTATTTTTAGCTGATAAATATGCATATGTTCAGCTACTGCCATCTACTGTGTTGGGGTGATGGGAGAGGTTCTTAAAAATTGTGAAAAAAGATATTGACATCCTTCTTTCCCTCCCCCCCTTGACTGTCTCCTGAGAAAATTTTAGATTTATTTTACTTTCTAACTGCTAGATTCATTTGCAAGTCCTGATGAGGACATGTAAATATCAAAATATTGATCAATCTGCATAGACTCATACTAGCACAAGGTGCCCAGCTTTACTGGGTCGTAAAATATGCTTAAATATATTTTAATTCATGCAGATTTCTTATTTATTATTCCAAAGTCAATTCTCTATTGAATATTATATTGTACTTGATATATAGTAGTTATTTCAAAAGTTAAAAAAAAAAAAAAAAAAATGATTCGGGGTGCCATCAGCTAGAATTGAAACCAAAACATTTAGCACTTCAGCCATATCTCCTACCGGTGTAGCTATCAAGAGATAGGTAAGAAAGTTTTAATATTAAATGATTTAAAAAAATGGATTGAATTTGGGCATGCGCAGAACGAAGTAAAAAAAAAAAAAATATGCTTACAAGTTGAAATGTACAGTTTGCATTTCAACTTGCTAATATACGTCTGTATGTGTGATTCATCCATCCAAACAAAGATTTTACTCTTTATAAACCATCTTTGGTGTAGGATTCCTATTTCCTGTTTATTTCAATGTTATGTGACCAGTAATTTAAGAGTTTATTGATTAAATATTTACAGACACACACACACTTCTACTGTTATATCTAATATATAAAAATATGTTTGTCAAGAGATTGGATTTTTTATGGGCCATTCTTTTATGGGTCTTTCGCTGATTAAAATAGTTTTTGAGGTCTCAAAAATTGGGTCAAAACTGCAAAATCCATTAAACATTTTGTACATTCATCTTAGTTTATTTTTTATTTTTAATCACTTTATATGCGTGCCACGTTGGTACAGTGGTGACGTCACCAGCTTTGAATGCTACAGTTTCAGTTTCGGTTCAAGCTAATAACACCTAAATACTTTTTTTTTTACTTTTTAAATCATGACTCTAGAAAAATATATACAAAATGTGGACAAATTTAAATACCATATTTAAGCATATTTTATGCCCAGGAAAAGCCCCCCCCCCCGCCCAATATATATAAGAGAACATTTGTTAGTTATAGAAATCAATATGGTACTAATAAGAGCTCACAGAAAAATAACATTTTATAAAGAAGTTACTTTCACCATTAAAATTGACCCATTCACACTCAGAACTATTTATGCTCCAGCCACAGATTTTCCCTTGATCCCAAAGCCACTAGAGTCTAGGCCATTGTTGAGGTGGTTTTTTTTTGTTGGGTGAGGTGTATGGTCCTGTGCAGTTCTAGGAGGTCTACCCTCCCAGGCCTTGCCTTGTCACTCTTTGAGAAGTGGAGAGCTTATTACAAATTGCTTGAGGCACTTGTACCAGGAAATGCAAATGAGACTGTCAAGACACATTTTGCAGGCAAGACTACTTTTCCTCTAGGGTGCTAACTTTTAAAATCCCACTTTCTCCGACTTTGTGTCACATATTCCAGCCATGGAAAGGAACGTAAACATCTACTCAGGCCTGTTTACTGAATATTGCAGTACGACCAGCATAAAACTGTATCCATAATTTCAGAAAAATCAGAAACAAAATAATATGGAAATAACTGCTGAAATAATTTTTTTTTTAGTAATTCAGTCTTACAATGAATATGGGATATGTGTTATTATAACTGAATTCTGTGATTATTTGTGATTATATTCGACAGCTGGGCAATGGTAGGTATATCATTTAGTATTTATATATTTATTCTTACCTGGAGGCAGCAATAGACGGAAAGGTTTTATTGGCAGAGGAGACAGAACGGGATGATGACATACAACATAATTATCAAATTCTCCACCAAGTTTGATGTCAAAGATCATGGATGTCTGGAAAAAAAATATAGGAGACATTATGAAATGGTGAAATAAGGAGTTTTAACTTTCAAAATATCAAAGCAATTTCATTAGCAATTATAAAGATAGAGTTAGAAGAAAGATGAACATATCTTAAGAGAAAACAAATAATTTTAGGATGTGCCTGTAGCAGTTACATGATTACAATCTAGTTTCTTTTGCATTTGTATGTTCTTACTCGTGGATCGATTGATGCGTTTTTTAGCCAGAACACTTGTGAGAAATAGCATTTCAACCCAACTATTTTTCTTGCGATTTATGAACAAGAAAACTCTGAATCTCATGTTGACAAGACGTCGTATCTTTTTCTCACCTCTTGCTATAACTTGGGTGAGAGACGAGATAAAAGATCTGAACTCAATCCCAGTTCTAAAGTACAAGCACGCCCCTTGACTTAATGTACGTCATATTCCTGTTTGCATAAATCTTTCCAGATGATTTGTTGTGTTAATAAAACTGATTTAAATTGTAGAAGTTTTTTTTAACCAAAACTTAGTCTGTTTTCTTCATAACGCAACAAGGCCAGAAGGATAGTTTGGTTGCTTTGTTTTATGGCATATCGAGTCATTTTTGGGTTATTTAAAGCCGAATCCAGTATTTTGGTTAAAGCTTTTATGCTTCAAGTTCTTTATATATTCAAATATTTATCCATGGTATTTGGTTTGGTTGTTTTGTTGAGGAAAAATGTTGTTTGCTTTTGACTTTGTAGAACATGATTGAGTTTTTCAAAGGAAAGGGAAAAAATAACATCAATGTTTGGTGCAGTTTAGATCAAGAAGCCAGTCCAGAAGGATAGATATGTATGCAGCAACCGTTACTACAAAATGACGACCCTAACATCTCTTTTTCTCTCTCTCTCTCTCTATATATATATATATATATGTTTGATCAATCTTTATATTTATCATTGAAAATATTTCAAACTTGAAACCTGACAGACTTAGGAAAATGTTATTTTAAATTTAAATGTAGTAGACTAGAAAAAATGTAACAAGGTCAGTCGCCAAGAGAAGAACAAGGAAAACATGGGAGGAAGTGATAAAAGAAAAAAAAAAAGGATTAATAAAGCCATGGCTACAGATAGGTTATTTTAGAAGTCAATTTCTAAAAGCCATCCAACACATTAGCATTTAAAACCAACATTAAACTGAAAATAAGGGTATGATGCAACCTAGGAAAATATTATTTCAATCTTAAATGTGTCAAACCAGAAAAATACTATTTTAAGCTTCCGCATGTCAGATGGAGTGACAACTAATAATGATGCTAAAGTCTAAAAAAAAGTGCAGCTTTTCAATGTTTTTTATCTGAAGATAACTAAAGGGTTCTGTTTATAATAGAAAGACATCAAACTGATCCCTAACTTTTTAACATACAAGTAGTTTTCTTTCTTTTTTTTAAGGGACTTAGTCTATTTGCCTCCTGCTGCAGAAAAATCTAACATGAGGTCAATTTTTAGTGAGGGAATCCATCTTTTCCAAAATCTGGGAGTACTCCAGATGGATGCAAAATGTTTTGTGATCCAACCCATTGGTAATAAACCAACTTTTATGACAATATAAGAGGTAATGCCTGGGAAGATTTCCTCTTAGAATCAAGCCAGGATCATTCACCAATCTGAGATAAGATTGAAGCTTCTTATTTTGCATTTATCTCAATATACTGTCTAGATTTAATATTCCTTTGAGGTTATCAGATCTAAGCCTGTCTCTAAGATTTACATTACACATTCATCATATCATTCTCATATTATTTCTCTCCATGCAATGCATGTCCTCAACCTTCACTGGCCAGGTTTCACTTTCATACATCATAACAGTGTACACATGCTTGATAAACTCTTTCCTAGGTTGAATATTTATAACTGACACACACACAGAGTTTCATCTAGATATATATATATATACATGCATGTGTGTATGGATAGAAGATAGATTACATATATGTGTGTGCGTTTCACATTGAATCTATTTTAAATTCTCACCCGTGAAGCCTGATGATGGACTATGAGAAGGTTATCCACAACATTAACCGCAAAACGCCCACTCATATCCAGTCGAAGGATATCTGTTTTTTTGGCCGGACTCTCCCTAGAATGAAGAAAACAAAATATGACAAATATTAATGGAAGCAAGAAAATATATTTCATAATCTATTCATGCGTTTTGACGGTAGAAGTAAAACATTTTAATAAGTAATAATAAAGTCAATATCAAATTCTGACCAACCAATAATATGGATTTAGGCAAGCCCATTCCACAACAAATATCCTAACTGTAATCTCTGAACGTATATACCATTCACTGGACAAAGCAGGGGAGGGTAGAGCAGTAGCTCTAGATATATCTAAGGCTTTTGACAGGATATGGCATGAAGGTCTTCTCAGGAAAATCAGATCATACGGTATCACTGGACGAATACTTAACATAATTAAATCCTTCTTAGATAAAAAAAAAATCCAGGTTATTCTTGACGGTTGTACATCTAAACAATTTGATATAAATGCCGGAGTGCCTCAGAGGTCTATCCTTGGACCTTTATTATTCCTAATATTCATAAATGACCTCCCTGACAAAATTGTCTCTGAGATGGATATATATGCTGATGACACCACGCTCTATAACAGGCACGACAGGAGTGAAAATGTAATTAAAAAAAAAATACAAGTGTTATTTTTAGTAGCACTTCTAAATTGGTATATTTTAGATTATGCTTTAAGATTCATCATCATCATCATCATATGAATATCATTGGTTTAACATGTTTTACATGCTAACATGTGTTGGACGGCTTTAAGAAAACAATTTTCATAGTAACCTATTTCTAAAATTATCTGATTTTAATGGAAAATATGGGAGGTATAGTGGTTAAGTGGTTAATGATACAGACTGACAACCTGAGTGTTCCAAGTTCAAATTATGTTCCTTTCACAAAATCACATTTACTTAGGATGTTCATGTTGCCCCTCTTGTAATTATCTGATGTTTTTTTAGAAAGAATTCTGGGAAACCAATGCCAACAATAGAATTTTCAAATTCATACATAATGATGATGATGAATGTCAAATATGCTAAGTGTTCTATCTTTCTTGCTAGAAATATTGAAGCACAACTTTTACTTGGACCAGTTTTTGCAAGAGGTGGGTTTAACCTGGTGTACAGAACATACAGGAGGTATAGCACATCTCTGATCACGATGTTCCATTGTAATAATTTACAGCCAGTCCCTTGTCGAACGATGGACAGTATATACACAATGAGGTATACTCCTATGCAGTTTTAGGAAGTCTACCTTGCCAGTCTTTGCCTTTTCACTCTTTGAGAGAATACCAATGGGCTGCCCAAGCATTTTTTGCAGACCAGAATGCTCTTCCTCTAGAGTGCTGGTTTTCTCAAATCCCACTTTTCCAGCCTTGTATCACATCTACTCACTGTAGAAGGGAGATCAACATCCTGTATACACAACGACTAGATATAATTTCTGTGTATGCTTTGACTTTTGAGAGACTTTCTTTTTTTTTAACAGCTCACCACCTCTATGTTTTCGCCATCTAGGTCTGGGCTTGAGAGCCACAGCTACCTATCTAAAACAAAGCAGCTATTTTTATTTGTTTCAATTGTACCTTTTATATTTAACAAAGTGAAATTGCGAATATTTTTATAAAATTATCAATATTTAAAAAAAAAAAAATATTTTATTTGAAATTTATCCAGAGTATTTTGTCATCATCATATTGTATGAATCCAAAGATTCTATTGCTGGCATTGGTCTCCCCGATATTTTTCTAGTCAGAATTCTTCCTATAAAAACATTGGGGATTATAGGAGAGACCACATGAAGATTGCCAACATCTTAAATGAAAACGAGTTTTGTGGAACAAACTAGATTTGAACTTGGACTACCCAGATCATCAGTCCATGTTGTTAACCACTTGATCACCGTCATTTCTCAGTATTCTTTGTTTATGCACTACACATGTACATGGGCGTAAGAATTGAAGGAAAAAATAAATGTCAAAGTTTATTTGTAATTATGCAAAATCATTAATTTTGTAAAGTAATTTTTCCTTTCAAATAAAGTATCTTTTTCTCAGTATCCATTTCATTTTGAAATTTTGAACACAGAAATAAACAAGTGAAAAAAATATTATTTTATATTTTGAAAATAGTAAGATACACAATTGCTAAAAAACTAATTAGTGACTTGTATTACAAAATAAACATA
Organism: Euprymna scolopes; assembly: GCF_053919585.1. Classification (NCBI taxonomy): domain Eukaryota; kingdom Metazoa; phylum Mollusca; class Cephalopoda; order Sepiida; family Sepiolidae; genus Euprymna; species Euprymna scolopes. Next base: position 80,750,149 of record NC_136488.1, on the reverse strand, counting down.
AAAATCAGTGAGCTTACCACACTACAAAAAGAACTAAAAATTCCAAAAATTGGAAATAATCGGTGAGCTAAAAAGTTTCAAACTATGAAATTCTGTTTCAGCCATAAAACACAAAGAAATCATAAGAAAATTGTGGGTACTCTTTATTTGGAATATGATTTGAAAATAATTTTAACCATAAGCATATACATTGCTCTTCATTATAGAGTTCAAATTGTTATGTTGTTTGGAAGCCTCAATAACATATTCGAACACTTGTTTTTACTATTAAATCTTTAATACAAAGACATACAATTTGATTCCTGACTTTTGTGCTGGAATCAGACTGTAGTATTGGTTCTCTTCTCACATAAAGAGATTATTATACAGCAATATATAAATGGAATACTTACTTTTGGAGTTGATATAAAACAATTTCTGCACCAGTTGTACCTCCCCGGGGTTGGTGACGCAAGACAATTATATAAACTACACCATATCTGAAAAGAAGAAAAAAAAAACAAAGTTTGATATAAACTATTTTTTTTTTTTAAAGAGTATACATTTGGTCGGTATATAATATTTCTGGAAAATCAACAATTACATAAAAATATATATAAGTTATCTTATTTAACTACTATACATTACATTGTCCTTGAATGAAATCTGAGTTTTATCAATCTGGTCATCCAGGATTTAAGATAAAATCTGGTTGGCTATCGCAGAAAGATTCATTGGTCTCCATTTGGTATTGCAGGTACCGAAATTGAGTTTAAGAACAGGTAACTGATGAAAGTCAGACCAGATTGGCGAAAACAAAATAATTAGCTCTTATAAAACCTATAATCAAGGACACTATTGTCTTTTTTCAACTAACATGTAACATGTCTCATTGATTGTAGAACAGGGGTAATACCTTTCACATCATTGCAGTTGCCTGTGATAAAGGTTGCCAACATTTTGTCTTTACGAAACTATTGAGTAAATGAAAACATTTTCAAAATATCAACTACAACAAATATTTGAGTTTAGTTTTTAATCCTACTCAAATATTTAAAAGAATGGTGAAAAACTAATTCCCTCTCTTTCACTTCATTTAATCTCGCTTTTTTCTTATCCAAGGCTCAGCTGTATTTTTTAAAAAAATATTTTGAAAGCTAACTCTCTAGTCCTATAATTCAACAGGTCAACTGTCTCCAAATTCCAATATGTACAATCGTGTATAATCACTTGCTTTCAGCAAATCCTCTGATCTAATGCGTTTGGCTTTGGCAGATTTCACATTGCAAATTCATCTAATCATGGATCTGTAATTATGTTTTAGTTAGACAAAAAAGAGCTGGATGACGGTCCAGCATTTGCTGCTATATAAGACAATGCTCCTGACACAACTGCTTTACAAGTTACCCTGGATGTAAAGAGGGAAAATTTAAGTCAATTAACTAATATTATTTATACAATTATTACTGGTAAAATATGATGATAATTTAATAACATTAAGCACAAATGCTAGCTCACACTTAAAAAATAACTTATTTTCTGTGTTTTTAATGTAACAGATATCTGTAACTACACTAGAAATAGAAAAATTCGAAATTTTTAATATTGAATTTCAAGGTCTCTACTTAATTGTCATGTTACAGTAATGAATATGTCTAAAAATTATGAAAAACGATAAGGTAGAAAAAAAAAATTATTTAAGAAAACATTTTTTGGTGAAAATTAGCAAAAATAAAATGTTTGACTAAAAAAAAAAAAAAAAGAATTCAAAGGTGGAGGTAAATAGTATGTAACTATTGTCAAATTTTTAATAAATTGTGTGTTAACAATCATAAATATGAGTTACTTCCCTTGTTTTTATATCATGTGTTCCCAAAGAAATATGGAGAGGGTTTTTTTACAATAAAGATCAAAAACTCATGTTTTTTAAATAATGCAGTAATATTTAAGTACATCTGACATGCCAATCAAATAGATATCATTGCTTTTAGTTGAAAATGAAACAAAAAGTAGCAGATACCATTGTTTTTGTTTTTTTTAAATTGATTTTTTGATTTTTCTAATTTCGCTATTATAGTGTAATTGCACTCAGATATCTTATGACTTTTGGCTCCTGACAAAAAACACACCCCAACTGAGTGGTTGTATATATTTTTTTTCTTCTTTCTAAAGATGAGGTTTACCTTGAAAATTTAAAGCCCATAACACCACTGATACCATCTTGGTTCAACACATTTCGTTAGTAAATAAACAATTAATAATCAAAAATTATTGAAATCTTTTAATATTGCCATTTATTATGTTTATCTCGTCTATTATGTTTAACTCGTCTCATATACAACTGTTTTTTCTACCAAATTGCATTTCCCTAGCTTTCAAACACAACTCCTTAATGATTTTTATATTTCACAAACTCACTTTTCTAATCCTCATGGTTCAACTGATTCCAAATTCTACATTATATGGCCTTGTCTAATCATTTTACTCCAAGTTTTCCTTGGCTTAACAACCTTCCTGCAATTCAAGACATCTATGCTTCTGCAACAATTTATCCAGGAGGATGAGCACTCCACATGACTGTACCAGCATAATCAATTCATCCTTAGGATAATTTCTATGCTGGGTAAATGTAGTGCTGTCAGCAAATACTCCAACCTAATGTGTTTGACTAGGTCAGGTTTTACAGATAAATCTAATCACGGATCACTCATTATGGTAACGTTCAATGCTGCCAAGACTAAGCTTGTTTTTTTAATAATTACAAGAAACCTTCTCACCCACCATTACTTCGTTCAAACTCCTCGGCTTAATGTTCACAGGGAACAGAAGTTGGAACAGATACATCAACGGCATTGCTAATGCTGCTGTGAAGAAAGTGGACTCTCTCTACCGTGCTAGAAAGTTATTTACGCCTGAAAGTATCCTGTACCTCTACAAGGCCACCATTCATCCAGGTATGGAGTATTGTTGTCACATTTGAGCTGTTGCCTCTGCTACTAGTCTCACTTCTGGACAGGGTTCAAAAGTGACTCGCCAACCTGATAGGTCCTAAACTGTCATCTAAGCTTCAACCTCTGTCCAATTGATGAAATGTTGCATTCCTCTGCCTGTTTTACAAGTATTTTAATGGTAGATGCTCCGACAAACTACAAATATTTGTACCCCCTTGACGTAAATACCACCGACAAACCCGACAAGCAGCAAAGTCCTACCCCTACAAAGTAGAGATCCCTAGATGTAAGAAAGCTTTCTACTCTGAAAGCTTCTTCCTCTGAACTGTTAGACTTTGGAATTCTCTTCTGAGTTCCTGCTTCTCCAACTGTACCGACATGCAGAAGTTCAAGTATAATGTAAACAGACATCTTGCTGCTCAACTCCCTTACATAGTATCACTGCAACTTATGTCCCTGATAGTAGCCTCCTACATCAAAGTTGCAATGTGCTTTGTTTGGGGTGAAAATGTAATTAAAAAAAAAACATTTTTTTAAATGTTACAGCCGAGCGAGAGAGGATGGAGTAAAGGTCCAACTTTGTGCTGTCATATAACATAACACTTCTGGTATAACTTATCCTAGATATAATTAATGACAATAAGGAGATTCTGTTCTAGTTATCTTTCCTCTAGAATTGTACATTTCAAGGTGTCTCCACTAGGTGGTGCTAGTGAGTAACATGATTTACATAAGTGTGACATCAAAGATGGTTACTCACAGACAAGCCATAGTAACATCCCTTTGAAGAAGAGCCAATTTGGGAGGTTTGGGGACAGTGGGTAAATCAACATCAAATTTGGGTAGTCGATTCACTGTGCTGGGCTGAAAGAAAGAATAAAAGAAAACTGGACATAATAGTCTTGGTTGAATAGAAAAATCAATTGAAAGTTTCAATGATTTTTCACCATACAGAGTAAAGGGACATAAACTCCTGGGCAAAATATTTGAATTTAGATAATTTTGAATATATAATTTTTTTTTTTTTTTTTTTGGGGGGGGGACCAATAAAACTGAGCTTGGTTGATTTTGTATTCTTATTTTGAATAAATTTTACCAAAATACACATTAGCAAATTCACATATAACTAATACCTGATAGCTCCTCCATAAACCTACTAAAATAAAGCTATTCATTTATGCATGTTTTTTGTGACCTTCTTAAATTGTTGCAAATTTTATATTTTCCCAATCTTCTTTAAACTGTTCTTCACACATTGGGTTAAAATAAGATTTTGTACAGGCTAGAACATTACGTGGAAAAAGTTCAATAGGTTTCCTGACTTTTTTGTACAGATATTTAAAATTGTCGTAGACTCTTGAAAATTCAGTATGTTATTGCTCTACATCTTATGAGATGACCGACCAATTTTTATGATTTTAGGTTCAAATAAAAAGCTACAACAGGAATTGGAATATATCCTACTAAAGCCTGATTGTCACAGTTCGTGAATTTCAAAAAATGCAATCTGGAGATGAGGACATTTTAGAAGAACGAGTTGCGATAAAATTCTGTTTTAAAACTTGGAAAAAAATGCCACAGAAAGGTATGGAATGTTTCAGACTGCCGTTGGATCATCTTGCATAATTTGAGCATCAGTTTTTGAGTGTCATAAGAGATTCAATGAAAGACAGCGAATCTGTGAGATGATGAGAGGTGCGGGACGAGTAAGGAAGTCAGAACACCATAGTTGATAGGCCAAATAAAGAATTTCATGGACAAGAACCGTTGTGTCTATAGGAACAATAGGTGAACAGTTTGATGTCTGTGTAGTAATTGCACACAATTATTCACGAGGAACTGAAAATGTGGAAGATTTGCGCAAAGTTTATTCCAAGGGTGCTCAGAGAAGACCAAGGTGGGCATCAAGAAAATTCCTCATTCTCCCTATAGTGGAGACCTTGCTCCCAGTGACTTTTGGTTATTCCCTAAGCTCAAGGAAAACCTTAGAGGCTATTGTTATGAAACAATTGAGGAGATGAAAAGCTGTGACGAGGGTCATTGACATGCTCACTCAAGAGAATTTCCATGGGACTTTTTGGAAGTTGTTAGAACAGTACAAATGCATTGCAGCCGGATTAGATTACTTTGAAGGGGACTAGAGTTTCCTGTGTGTGCTATCAATAAAAGTGCCCATACGAAAAAAGTTTGGAAACTTATTTATTTAAGGCACCTTGTATCATGCAACCACTTTTGCTTAATTTTGCAGTGTGAATTAGGGCATCATTATGAAGAAACAAGACATTTTCTTGGAAAGAGTTTTGAATGATTGGAATTAAGATTTTTTTTTTTTATAAAATACAGATGTATTCTTTGATTGTTGATACTCTCATCACACATAATAAAGTATCTGAAGTGGTAAGAATGCATCCAAAACCATATTTCTCCCATTTCCTGTAATTTAAAGACAAACCATTTCTGAATGTTTCACAGGATCTTCAAAGGCATTGTTCAGGTGCGTTATTCACAAGAAAAACCCTCAACATATCTGAAACCATTCAAAGAAAATGATGTTTTCATGTAATAAAAAAGCTTTTTGTGAATTGTCTTGAATCACATATTGATTTATGACCACTGACAAACAATGCTAATAACCAGTATAACTTCTAAATATAATGATTGACAGAGGGACAGATGATGCGATTGATGATGCAACAGTGTAACTGTTGTAATGAAAGTGAATAACTCCATAAAAGAACTTGTATGTTTTGAGACATTCATTTAAAAACAACAAGATGATTAAAACATTGCACCAATAATAATGGACAACAACTAATAATGTATTTATTTTAAACATCCAGGTCAGTGAAGGCGGAGTGTATTGAATTATGGAAATAATTTGTTTTGCATATACAGTGATTAGCAGAAAATTTGAATGAGTCAGCTTTTTATATTATTTGGATTATCCAACCTACTGTTCTCATCTTGAGTGTTATTTGCACAACGTTTTAGTCAATGTAATCTCCGAATGAGGTGAACCGTGTCGGATTTGAAAATATTGCTGTTGAACTCAGGAATTTGCATAGAATTTGAAATGAAACTCTTTATTTAATCTACAGGGCAGCATGCTAATTTGACTACAATTCTTGTTTACCTAATGTTTACAAAGATCGCAAAAAGATTTGAGTTATTCTCAACTCACTTACCCACAAACTGAACAGGGCATCTTTCCTCTTTCTGAGAATTTCAAACATGACAACCAACTAATCATCACTTTGGTCTTGGTAACATTCCCCTCCAGACTTTTCCTTTGGTAACATTCCCCTTCAGACTTTTCCTTTGGTAACATTCACCTTCAGACTTTTCTTTTGGTAACATTCACCTTCAGACTTTTACTTTTCTCAAAATCTAACACGAAGAAGACTTTAATAAACGTGACAGATTTTATCTCTATTTATTCAGTTCTCTTTGTATATTTGTGTCTCATTCTTTCTTTTTTCGCTACAAGATGCATTTGCTTGATTTTTTTTCTCTTCCAAATGTTGAGCTTTAATTGTTTAAATAAATCATAGAAAATGGGAACATTTTATCAAATTATTTACTTTTTAATTTTTTTACTCTTTCACTAAATTTTTAGTAGAAATTTAGATATATCTTTTGAAGATAACAATTCTCACTCAAAATGACAATACCAATATTTCTAAATTACATCTAGTAAATTATTTTGCACAATTTTTTTTTTGTAACTAGCAAAAACATGCGACTGAAGGGAATTATCACCTTATACATTTACATATGTGCAAATGGGACAGGCATTATACACATGTGTGTGTATTTATGTATTTGTTTTATTAGTGAAAGAGTTATGTACAGACTTGTATACAAGAGAGTTTGGCTAGTTGGTGTTGTGTTTAGTAATCTGTGAAAGTTAATTTCTTAAAGCCATCCATCACATGCCTGCATGTAAAACGAATGTTAAACCGAATACGATGATGACAATGACGATACAATGATAATGACGAAAAAAAAGAAAAAGAAAAGAAGAATTACTTACCTTGAACAAAAATGGATTTAGGGTGTTTCCAACTGTTCCTGAAGAAACTAAGAGAACACAATTGATAGGCTGAAAGGCAAAATTGATATTCAATTTTATAAAAACCAAAATTAATCATTTTACAATTTTGGTTGATAAAAATGAAAACTTTAATGATTCACAATGTTCTAGATTAAAATGCTACAAATATTCCCGGAATAAAATTAATTTTAATAATTATCCATTTCAATGGAGACTTTTCTTCTTGAAATTCTGTGTTTACACAGCAAAACAAAAAAAAACATTATTTGTCAAATAAAGTTAATTTCATATTTTTTCAATACTTATTTATATTGAGGCTCAAAAGTAAAAAAAATAGCAGTTCAAAATAACATAACAGGAAAACTTATGAATATATTTACTTATCATTGAAAATAATTAGTGTATACCAACAATTATGAAAAATAAGAGAGTAGAATTTTAATAAAAAATAAAATTTATCATGCAGAATTCACAAATTTTCCCCACGTGATGTTGAAGATTATCTCCCTTGTAATATGAAGATGTTGCAAAGTCTTGTTTGTTCAGAATTTGTGGACTTTTTCATTAAAATTCTACTTGCTTATTTACCATAATTTTTGGTGTATGCTAATATTTTTTACTGATAAGTTTTCCTATTGTTTCATTTTGAAAAAGTGGTTGGCGCCTGGCCTTGTCAGGTCGAAAAAATATGCTTAAATATATTTCAATTCATATTTATTATTACAGAGTCAATTCGCTATCGAATAGTGTGTGTGTGTGTATATATATTACTGATTTCAAAAGTTTAAAAAAAAAAATGAATTGGGTGCCATCAGTTAGAATTGAAACCAAAACATTTAGCACTCTAGATGTGTTCACTACCGTTTGAGCTAACCCAACAGATAGATAAAAAAGTTATAAAATTAAACCACTTCTAGCTATTAGTTTCATGCATACTCAAATTAATAGAAATGTCAGCAAATTGAAATAAATATTTTACATTTCAACTTGCTGACATTATTCATCCATCCAAACAAATATTTTGCTTGTTATAAGCCATTGCTGGTATATAATTACTATTTCCTGTTAATTTCAGTGTTATGTGGCTAGTAGTTTAAGAGTATATCAGTTAAATATTTTCACACAGACACACATACATAAATCTACTGTTTTATTTACATAGATTGTTATATTTTACTGGAGTTTCAATATAAATAAGCACCAGTTTTTTGTTTTTTTTCCATATGATAGCATAACAAAATATTTTCATGATAAATTTTCAATTTGGAAATTATTTGGGGGGATGGGGGGATTTTTTAGATGATGATCGATGCTTTGTGTTTGGATTATTGAGACTACTAATCTCATCAGAGATGTTATTCCCACAATGTTTCAGTCGAAGTAAGATTCAATCTTCTTCAGGTGCAACTCAATATATGAATCTGAAACCAATTCTTTAATCTATAGGGGTAGATTGTTCTCGTTTTGTCAGCTATGATTAAATAGAAGTAATTAATTTTTATTTTATTCTTACTGCTACTTGTATAGAATATTGAACATTCAACTTTCAAAAGACTCACTTAGAACTAATTCTTACTCAACACCTTTATCCACTGTTTGGTTTGTGGCATATCAACCATCTAGTAGAGATTATATAATGTTTAATAAACTAGTAGTCAAATATAATTTTATAGGTAAGATAGTTATTTTATATTCCTAGAATATATTGCTCCCAAAGTACATTGCATTACTCTTGGAAGGAAATTTTTACAGATAGAGTACCATTATCATTTTGAGAAAACACTACTCCTACAAAAACATTATTCTTTGAGCAGATTACTCCTTGGCATTGGTAATCTTTGTTCTCAACAAGATTAAACTTCAGTCACCACCTTGTAGTATCTATTTGTGAGGGAAATATCGAGAACAAGGTTTTTTTATTTTTTGGAAAAATCAGAATAAATAATATGATTGGGGATAATACTAGAGCAAGACATGACCAGCCAATTGATGCGTTGGGCCTCTCTGATCGCCCGTCTAGCTGAAATATGAGCCAAAGTGAAGTATTGCAAGTCAATGGACTATGGACTGTTCAGCCAGCACAACCCCGCTCTAAGACATCATGGGTTGCCACCCATGACCTACAGGTGGCTTCATTTTTGCATGGGGTTGCAGTCAGTGAATTCATGGCCTCCATCAACAGGATGAACTTTATTCACTCTGACACATGGATAATTCTAGCAGGAGCTTTATATCTAATTTCGTTTTATTTGTCTAATATTAGTAATATATATATATATATATATATATAATTATTTTTTTTTTTACTATAATAATTAAATACCTACAGACACTAGTGTTTCATCCTTTCAGGATTCTTCAGTGCAGGGTGTCACGATTACTACCAGTCGAACGATTCAAACCCCGCGACACGAGACATCTCTGGCTCGATTAGCGGAGGCCGTATCCATTCGGCTACTATTAACCGTGCGAAATAGCGTTGAATTTTAAACATTTTAATTTAAATGTTCATTACGTCAGACAGACAGTGATCAAATCGTTATACGATGATCTACGCATAAGAGCTAAATTGACCGACTTTTTAATTCAACGGAAAGTGCTCAACGATAAGAAACGAATTTCTTAAAGGGGCTGTCATAATTATTTTTTTTTTTTTTTACTATAATAATTAAATACCTACAGACACTAGTGTTTCATCCTTTCAGGATTCTTCAGTGCAGGGTGTCACGATTACTACCAGTCGAACGATTCAAACCCCGCAACACGAGACATCTCTGGCTCGATTAGCGGAGGCCGTATCCATTCGGCTACTATTAACTGTGCGAAATAGCGTTGAATTTTAAACATTTTAATTTAAATGTTCATTACGTTAGACAGACAGTGATCAAATCGTTATACGATGATCTACGCATAAGAGCTAAATTGACCGACTTTTTAATTCAACTACTTCATTTATTCACATAAATTTAATATACGAAAGTATAGATTTATGCGTAAACTTTAAGTATTTACTTCAAAAGTGCTCAATACGTAGGTAGAGCTAGTTAGTAATTTATAAAATTAGGGTTGAAAAGTCAGAGTGCCCCAGAGGAGGAGCACTCTGGACTGCAGAAAGTGTCTGGGAAGCTCTGTCAGCATTCCCTAGTAAGGATACCTCATGCAATTAGCAATAAACTAACCCCTTCTCAAAGGAGGGTAGACCTCCTGGAACTGCACAGAACTAACATCTCATCACAATCAACAGGAACCAGATCATTACAGGAATTCTCTAATCTCTGTTGATTTTGGGATTGAGAATAAAAATCTCTTAGCAGGCTGTCAAACATTACCCAACCATAAAATACACTTAAATAGGATACTTAAATTGATGTAGATTTCGTATTTATTATCATAGAGCCAATTATCTATTGATTATTATATTGTACCCAATATATAGTAGTGACTGCCCGGTGTGGCCCAGTCATAAAATATGCCTCAATATGATATTTTAATTTATGCAGATTTTATATTTATTATCATAGAGTTAATTCTCTATCGATTATTATATTGTCTCTAATGCAGAAGTGATTTTAAAAGTAAAAAAAAAATATGACTTGTGTGCCATCAGCTAGAATCAAAATCAATGCATATGGCGTTCCAGCCTTAGTCATTACCGTTTGACCTAAATCCATATGCATACAAAAACTTTTTAAAAAAATAATGTTTTAACTTATAAATACATATTCGCACATATATACAGAAGCACTTTAAGTTGACTTATGCCTGTCAAGTTTCAATTTTTTTTTCAATTTTGACCCTTAGCAACTATTTTTAGCAACTAAAGACTAAATCGGATTTGTTCCAGTTTCAAATCCCCTATATATCAAGTTTCAAGTCTGTAGACCAAAAATAGACATAAGAGTTTAACAGAAACCATTCTTCAGACAGACAGACAGGGTTACTTTATATATATATATATAATCATGTATTCATATAAAATGTTATAAGGAGATTTTATGTGTTTATTTTCAGTATTTACTTCAACAGTGCCCAATACATGAGTAGAGCTAGGTAGTAAGTTACGAAACAGAATTTTCCATGTTTCATCTACACAAGGTCTCATCAGGTTATAATATGAGGATGAAACACAGAAAATTTTGTCTAGCTTAATTGCCATATATATTTTAATAACTTTCTCTCTCTCTCTATATATATATTTTCTCTCTGGTTTTCTATCATTAAATTGAGTTTTTCATGTTTTTGGCTTAATATTCTCAACTTTTTTAAGCACCTTTCTTCCTTTAGTCTTGTTTTGGAATATTGTGTCACTTTTTTACTGATATTTGATAATCTCTGACAAGCAGCCAACAGTGTTTTTGTTATGGGTTGAAAAACATGTGTAAAATAGTAAAGAAAATATAGGCATTTATTGAAAATTAATATATATATATATATATATATATATATATATATATGATTGTGGACCGATTCTTTCCTTCAAACACATCAATGATATAATCTGAGGTTATATATATATATATATATATATATATATATATATATATAAAATGGTGTTTTAATCTACCATAATTATTGGTTCCCATGTTGTATTAAATTGTATACTACATTTATTAAGTTCTTGCTAACATTAGTTTTTCTTCAATTTCAAAAGAGTAGACGGTTTCCCTGTTCTTCTAGCCTTACTTTTAGTAGGCAGCACATCTCACTTTTGTATGTTCAACATAACGATTCCTGACTTCAGTTACATCAACAAACATGAGAATAACATCAAAGATTAGAGTAGTACAAATAATACATGAAATTATTTTAAATTAAATAAATCATATTTTATAAGTAAAATAAGTCATTTTTTGCTGGATTAAACATTTCTTTATAAATTTCTGGCCATAATTTTACCTTCTAATAATATATTTTTCAAAATGTGAGAAAATTATTCAATCAAATTTACTTTGATGTTTAAGTTTGTGAGAAATTTAATTAAAAATTAACCTTTTTATTTAGTTTGCAGTACAAAATGATACTTTATGAAAAAGTGTTTAAATTTAGCATAATTTTTGTCACGTGCCTTATAAATACTCCTTACTGTGCCCCACAACATACTTCTTATCGGTAGACATCCAATTTTTGTGAAATTGGAATAAATTGAAAGTTTTTAAGCATCTTAAAGAGTTCTTAGAAGTTGTAATGTGGATACAACCTTTCATTTGAAATTCCAAATATTTCAGATTTGCACTAATTTTCATCCATAGTCATTAGACAAAAATCAACTATATTCTTTGAAGTTCAATGTCCTCTTCAATGTGTGTGAAATGGCATTCGAGTTTAACTGGCTTCCTCTGAAGGAGGAAGTTCCATGGGAATATGAAATTCACAAGTGGTCCCCAATCGCATGTATATCCCCGTTAGGTGAGATGACGACATTAGGTTTTTTGCAACTCTTGCAGGGAGGTGTCAATGTCCTTTTACATACAGCGCCTGGAATTCACAAATCGGTCACCCATTTTAGTAATGACCAGGCTCAACTTTGCTTAACTTTTGTGATCTGATGGGAATTGATGTCTCAATGTGACTATGCCATATCTCTTAAGACTCCTTAAGTTTAAACCTTAAATTTTAGACATTTTCTAGAATAAAAATCGTGTAATATCAAAACTAAAATAGAGATTCTCGATATAAGTTTTAATATCATTCTATTTTGATTTTATGTGAGAGCTACAAATCTTGCGCTGTTTGTTACTAAATCAAAACCATTTGGCTTTCTATACATTATTCGGATTACTGTTCTTACATTGGACTTGTCTATCCTCATTTAAAAAATTTCAAAGCAAACAATTTACATCCACAGCCAACAAATATTATTAAAAAAGGGTTATGAAATCTCAACTTACCAACCATACGAACCAGTTAATCGAAAGAGAAAAAGTTTTCAGGCATTTTAAGGATTTCTTTTCTGGAGATATCTAAAAATGAAAAATATTGATAGAGATGAAAAGAGGGTTCTTGTCCAGAATTACAATTTTATTAAAAAAAATAAAAATAATCTGCATGATGCATTTACCTGTGATGAACCCAAGATTTTTAAATTCCCAAAATTCCGTAAATTGATCAAGTATTTTTTTTTTGTATAAAGAAAATCATTTTTAAGCAATTAATGTGAATTCATAGAGATTATAATATAAATCTCGCAAGTTAAATTATCAAGTTATCTCCCTTTGTTTTTCTTTAGATTGTTTTCAAAATGGTGGACAAAATAGCTGCTCTTCTGTTACTCATAAAATTTGATTTTCTTATTTAAAAATAAAAGTACTTGATCAATTTATATGACTTTTTGGAATATGATATTTTCATTTCTCCATGGCTACATGATCCTCCAGATTTTTCTTTATTTTTGTTTTTTTAATATAGAGGGAATTCTGGACAAGAACTGGAAAAAGAATATGAATATAAGATGCTCAATATCAATGAAGGTAGAATCAACATGTAGTAAAAATGATGGATGGCTAAATTCCTAAGCCCTGAGCGAGTGTCATATTCACCAAAGTTTGCCACTGCACTGAACTTGACAGAGTCTCTCTTCTTCACCATGGTAGGGATGGTAGCAATGTGATAGTGTCAGATTTACTCCGCTGAGCCTGATGAAAATCCAGGAGAAATCAGAATGTGTCATCCTCCGGTTGTTTCTGCTTTTGCATGTGGCAAGCTAAGATGTGTCAAGCATGGAACAACAAACCAATGCAGTCAAAGTGGAAACATTGCTGCTATGCCTGCATGAATAGTTGTAACTAATAAAGAGGACTTTATGCAGACCAGATTATTCAGAGTCATGATCTTGATGAGCTCTATACAGAAGTACAATTCATGCAACAAAAGATTAGGTTTGTTAATGGATAATCAAGCTTCCTCTACATTAACTATTCTGAGAAAGAGAATTATTTATACAGACTCACTTTCAAATAATGTAAATATCAGTTGCTACTTGCAACGTTAATAATAAAAAATATGTAGAGTTACTTTAGATAAACAATTACATTTGTTTAAAAGATATATTTCTTAAAATCACTTGAATATCAGAATAGTTGGCAAAATAATAACCTTCTTGAAGAGACCGCACTTGAGGTCACCAATGTTGAAAAGTAAGACATTACCAATCGAAAGAATGACAAAATCTATCCCCATAAAATAATTTTCATTGCTAAATTCTTGTTATGATGAAAAGTAAAGAGTCTGTGATGAATAAACGTTCAAACAGTTCCAGAAACGTTTTAGGGAAAAAAGGAATTTTATTAGGAGAAATAAAGTACATGTTCATTTTGGCTATTGCCTTGTGCATTTACATGTGCATAGATGGTGTAGACGTGTGTGTTTTGTTGGTGAGAAAGTGTATGTATAAACTTGTGTGCAAGAGAGTTTGGTTAGTTGGTGCTGTGCTTAATAATTTGTGAAAGTTTCTTGTTGCATTTTATGAGAGCCTTTGTTCAGGAACTAAGGTAAGCTTTTAAGGACATATCCATGTGTATTGGCTATAGGAGAAAAAACAGGAAAGAGGAAGAAAAACACTGTGTTTGGGTGTTTATAGTAAGCACAAATATTTGAAAATTAATACTTCTTGTGCTGTGATAAGTTGAAAGAAACTGTTGATTTGAGCTTTAGTCCAATCGAGATTCAATGTGTAAAAACAACATTTGCTGTCAATACTGCTTCCAACAACATCTACAAGAATGATGTTCATAAGTGTAAAAGAGCAGCAGACTAAAGACAATTACATGGGAATGTATCAGCTTGGAGAATTCCAGGTTTACGATTTTAGAGACAAAGATTTCATTTTGGTATAAGTTTTAGAAGAACCCACCAGCAGCACTGATTTTTTTTCTCAATGGAAAATTTGCAAAAATGCAACTAATTAATCATCTAATTCATTTATATTACCTGATAAAACTCCACCGCCTGATCTGTGATGAAGACAATCTCATTGCAGTTGCACCAACAAAACCCGCGGATTTGCGTGGATTTACTCTGCAAAACAATCAAATCAAAACATCAATAGAGCAGGCAATTTTTCAAATTCTAATGAGACTATTTCTCCTGAATATATATATATATATATATATATATATATATATATATATATATATTTATAATAAGCTGTCAGTTTTAGTACAATGCAACATAAAAATATACCTTATAAAACAATAAAACTTTTAGCCCAATTCTTCAGTTGAAAACCATGAAAATCTCTTTCGGAATCGAAAAAACAAAACTAACTTTTTTTTCATGACTTGCTCTGTTAGTAATTCTGACCCAATATTGCCTGAGATTATTTGTAATTGTATTTTTTCTTGCAATAAAATATTATTTGGTTTGTTATTTTTTCTTGACCAATGCCAGCACACAGGTACAGCCATTATTAAACATCATGTCATACCAACATATATTTAAAAAGGAACTTTTATCTATTCAAATGATTACATCCAGTTGCTGTCTACTGCTGTTGAAATATTGTTTATAATTTATATGACTGAAAGACGTATTTAGGCCATTAATTTCTGGTTCAGTAAATTATTTTGAGTTGAAAACCAAAAGATGTCCGTCAAGCAAAAAATCTGTCTTTTATTCTCTCACTTCTGACTCCCAATAGCACTTAAATTTGCATAATCACCTTATTCTTATATCTGAAGGGTTTCGGGTTCACCTGCCACTGCTTATGCCTCTCTACACCATTTTCACGGTTGTTAAGCACTTTATAGAGAGGAAGATTCATCGGAAATATACACAAAGATCATCACAGCTTGAGACAACTTGGAATTTATGATATGCAAGACTGTGTGTGGACTATAGAATCACCTGTTTGGGCAACTGACTCGATAAAAAGCAAAAAAAAAACAAAAAAACAGAATATTCCTGGTTCAACTGGATTTTTGACCTTGTTAAGGAGTTATTTGGCTTCTGTAAGGTGGTTCTTTTTGGCTTTGGCAGCGAATGGTTGGCCTTAAGATCTTCATTCAACGATTTCTTCATAATTGCCAAACCAATGTGCATCTCTCTCTTGCCAAGGTTTACATTGCCTGTCCTGGATCTTGTGGCATCTTATTTTTGTAGCTTCCTAATGAATTTTGTTGTACAGACACAGAATGTCTGTTTTAATCCTTTCAGCTAGCCATTGATTTCACATTTCTCATTGCAATTTTCTAGCTTACATATTATTTGCTGTTAAAATTGAGTTGCTATTAAATTGCCCAACTTTTTGAATCCAGCATGAATTATGATGATGCAGGTCACTCTTTTTTTCAAATATTTTGATGCTTTCAAGTCATCTATGATCTCTAACTCTAAAACTAACTAATAGTACACAGAAACAGCTATCCATTGCACTTTACTATAATTTGTTATTTCTCCACCTCATACCATTTCCTTTACTACAACCTCCTACCACCATACTAACAAAGGTCCCTTTTCTCTCACCTACAAAGAAGTAGACTGAATAAAGTCCTTGAAGTGTACAAATGTGCCCAAGTTAACTCTTATTGTTCACTGTTATTATGTCGTTGCACATAATAGAAAACTAGTTGATACTTGAAAAAGTTCTGAAATGAAAGAATATTAAAGAAATACCAAATTTGTCCCAAAACCACAACGATGAATAAGTGATTGATAACCAATATATATAAAACCATCATGTGTAACATCAAACATCAGCAATGAAGAAAAGGTGTACAAGACGTCTCTCCAACCACTGATATCCACAACAAATAAAACCCTACCTGAGGATTCTTCCTTTAAACTCCTTAGCCCAACATTCACAGACAATATGAACTGGAACAAATGCATTGAGGACATTACAAAGGCTGCTGCAAAGAAGGTGGGTTCCCTTTATCCAGCTAGAAGACTACTTACACCCGAGAGTATCCTGCACCTCTACAAGGCCACAATTCGACCATACATGAAGTATTATTGCCACAGCTGGGCTGGTGCATCTACCACTAGTCTCTCTCTTGGATAAGATCCAAAAAAGAGCTTTCAATCTAATAGGTCCCACTTTGTCAACTAAACTCCAGCCTCTGTCCCATCACTGCAATGTTGCATCTCAATGCCTGTTTTACAAATATTTTTATGGAATGTGCTCTGATGAACTCATTGCACTCGTGTCCCCTCAACATACATATCCACGACAAACCCACTTTGCAACAAAATCTCACCCCTTAACTGTTGAGGTCCCTAAATGCCAGAAAGCTTTCTACTCTAATAGTTTCTTCCCTTAAACAGCTAAACTTTGGAATTTCCTTCTTGTTACCTACTTTCTTGACTATACTGATATGCAGAAGTTTAAATGTAATGTAAACCAACATTTTGTTAATCTTTCCTAGCCATGATACCAAATAGTACGTCCAAGTGGCGATATGTCTTGTTAGGGGTGAACGTGAGTAAAAAAAAAAAAGGTGCTACAGAAAACACCTTCAAAACCAGATATATGAAGACTACAAGAAATGCAGAATATAAATAGTACAACTATCTTTATTATGTTGGTAATACTAATTTATTTTCTGAAATTTGTGGATAAAATTGAATACATATAGAGTTTTTTTTTTTTTTTAAATACAAACTTAGGCTTAAGTTTCTTTAAAAAGTTTAATAATTCTTTTCTACTTTATTTGGGCAACGCCAAGACCTGGGTCCTACCAATATGATAATATTGCCATTGTCAAACTATTCAATTCCTAATGATCATATATAAATTACTATTGATTAGAAGAAAAAAAATTGAATTAAAAAAAAAAAAAAAAAAAAATTTTTTTTTAAAAATTAAAATAAAAAAACTTACCTTGCAGGTCTGCGAATACTCTAAATTATCTGGTACCATATCATGGGAAAAATTTATGAATTCCTGCAATTTAAAGAGAGATAAGATTACTGAAGGGAAGATTTTTTAAAAGTATACTAATTTATGTAGGATAATTTAATATGAAATAAAAAATTCTACAAAATTGTATGCACCATTCTAGATTCGCACTTTCCAGTTTTAGGTTTGATTAGTAATTCAATAAAATATTTGAAAAGTAAACTTATCACGTTTGTATTAATTGTATTTTTGTACATGCCTTATAAATGCAACTTTGTCTGTGTGTGTGTGAGTTCGTTCTTTATAGACTCCGAAACGGCTCAACAGATTTTCTTTAAAATTTACAGAACTTTAGTATATAAGTCTGGGAGTGCTCTTAGTTTAGTTTTGACTAGAATACCTTGTTTCTCTTGCTAGAAAACGTGACTCATATCAAATCCTTATATTGTTAGACACCTGTTTTTTTTAGAGATAGTTAGACCTCTGGCCTCCATCTCAAATCATGTCACCTATCTCTGGGTACAATTCCGTTTGCAGCTAGGTCATCCTGGCATGTATTAATATGACCTTTATCAAAATTCTGTTTGTCTGCTTTCCAGCTGACTACAATATTATTGTCTTCAAGTCCAACGTAAACAAGTTTTTGATGAGCCATTCCACTTAAGTTACCAAATTTACCGAATTTCTATTACTAATGATTACTATATTGTCCAATTGACTACTGTACACTCTTTAACCCTTATCCTCGAGTGGTCTCTGGGCCTTGATAAGTGGTGATGCCTATGTAAAAAAAAAAAAAAAAAATTCACACCAGCTAACTTAATTGCTACTTACATAGGACTCCTCATATGTAATATATATAGATGTACAGTGGATAAATGTTCTGAGGAATTTGATTCTTGTTGTATACGATAGAGTTGTAACCTTATTATCAGATAGACATCTGGTTGATTTTAAATGACATCACACATATTAGTTATATATAGACAGCAGATCAAGTTAACTTAAAAATAAGTCTATGACAAAGTTGACTTATGATGTATAGCCATGTGGTAGAACTTTGATTATCATAGCATACAATACCGCAACATGGCATGTAAAGAAACTAAGAATTTACCAGTCACTGTATACATCTTGATGCATTGGTTTTCTAGTGCTACTGTCAAGCTGTCTGAGAATATTGGTTTCACTGATGCTATTTTTTTCTATTCTCTTTGCAAATCTTAATCATTTTCTGCAAAACCAAAAATAAGATGTTTTCTTAACAAAACCAAACTAAACACTGAATACATATTTGAAAATACAAAAAACTTGGAACATAAAACTGTTTTTTTCAAAATTACCTGATTTAGCATTAAATAAACCAAAAAGTGTTGATATGCCATAAAACAAAACAATTAACCAACTATATTCGGTTTTATATTATTTCTATTTTCACGTTCTTCTTTCTATTCCGATTTATAATTTTTTTTTCTTTATAAAACTTTCCAGTTTGCGACATTTTCCTTGATTTCCTTTGCTGTATATTATCGCCATTCTTGGTGGAAGCCATCTCTTTCCTACACAGATGTGCAAAAAATCTTTCCTTTTTCCATCTGTGTACCTAAAATCAAATGGAACTTTAATGAATAGAGTTTCTTTCCAAGAATTATCCAATTATCCAACCTGGTACTGCTTCCCTGTAGACTACAAAATGATCATCTTCAAATTCAATGACAATAAATACTTGTTGAGCCATCCCCCTCCAGCAATCAAATTTTGTCTATTCTCTTCATCGTTTTCAATCCTCTCAGAGTATTCTTCATCATCCAACTGAGAATCTAATTAAGCTTTATTCTAGAGTTGCTTTTAATCTTGGAAAGTGATAACTCATGATATGGAAATGTATATATTTATTTATATGCAAATAAATACACATTGGTCTGTGGAGGATAGTAACTGCAAGAAAATGATTTCAGTTTTTTTTTATATATGAAAACAAAAATCAAATACTATGGTCGTATACTTACTACAGACTTAAGACATCGTTGTATTCCGAGAATTCTGTGGTCAGGAGAAAATTTGATTGATATTACCTCACCTCGATCTTCCATCCTAAAAAAAAAAAAAAAAAAAAAAAAAAAATACTCAAATTACTCCAAATAGTCAAGTAATGAGTACAAAAATTATGGAATCTTTAAACTCATGTAGGAAAAATTTTGTTTTTTTTCATTTGGGTTAGATATCAGAAATGAAGAAGATCCTTCTTGAGGCTAACACTTGATTTCTTTATGAAATACATAGATGCCCAAGTGTTCAATTAAAGTGGTCCTGGATATGACCTTAAACTATATCCGATGGTGAGGCCCCAGCTTGCGGGCTTTGGAGAATGTGGAGCCACCCTTTAATTGCCATTGCTTCCCGGTCCACTCTGACCCGGAGTAGTAGTACCTGTTAGGGTCCCAACTATGGGTTGAATAGAAATTGACTTAAAAAAAAAAAAAAAAAAAAATATACTCTATCAAAAAATTGTTCTTCAAAATCACTGGATTCAGCATTAAATAACCTGAAAAAAGGTTGATATGCCGTAAAACAAAAACAAACAAACAATTAAAGTTCACATTTACCTCTCAAACTTTGAGTTAGTATACATATATATATATATATATATATATATATATATATATATATAGGAAATTTATTACTGTGAGTCCAGAATGAGTTTACAAATTGTTTCAGCTAGAGGAAAATCCTCAAAGAGAGGAAAAAATCCAACTAGCATCGTCTTAGCTTAGCACAAACTCATCTAACTCCAGCATTTTTAACCTACACAAACCCTTCTTTGAAAATGCTTTAAAGGAATCGGGATATTCCAACCCTAATATCACATACTTGGACCCTAATAACAATACAAATAGGAATAACAGATCCCGCAAAGTCCTCTGGTTTAACCCTCCCTATAATAATATGATAAAAACTAAATTAGGTAAAAAATTCTTCATGCTTCTTAATCACCACTTCCCCCCCCTAGTAATATTCTGCATAAAATTTTTAATAAGAACACTATTAAGCTTAGCTACAGTTGCACAACTAATCTAGAAAATAAAATTAAAAAACACAATAAAATACTAAATAACCACAACTATAATAACAATGGTCAAAATAACTATAACTGCCTTAACAAACCCCAATGCCCGCTCCAACAAAATTGTCTCTCAACAAATGTGGTTTACAAAGCAACTATTGCCCCTGCTGAAGACCCACAAAACAAAAAATTTTACATTGGCCTCTCAAGCACCACGTTCAAAGACAGATTTAGAGTGCATAAATGCTCCCTAAATAACCCCAACCACCCCAATAGTACTTCATTAACTAACCACTATCTACTACTTACCCGAAACAACCTCACCCCAATTATTAGCTGGGAAATTCTGAATAGAGCTAGTACCTGTAAATCACTAAACTCCCCATGTTATTTATGCTTAACTGAAAAATTACTGATTACTAATTTTAGAGATAGAGATAAACTTCTAAATAAAAAAACTGAAACCTAACTTAATTGTAAACATTATAAATCCCACCTCTTAAGCAACTTCTCACCCTTCTAGTAATAACTATAACCCACCCCTAAAATCTAACATTAACGAATTACACACACCCTATTTACAACCGAAACTATATAGTCCCCCATTCATTCTAATAGAACCCCTCCACAGAACCCCCACCTATTTATCCCACCATTTTTTAGCTGCATCTCTCTTTGCCTAACTCATTTTTATACCCCCCCTTTGCCTTAATCACTCCTTATGTCATTATTTAAAGGTTCTCGCCTCATAGTTTCTTATTGGCTATTTCCATGGTTAGATCTCGATTTCTAATATTTCAATTACATAGTTATCACAATTGGTATCCTCTGACTTGCCTCTCGGTCTATTATCTACTTGTTAACAACTAATCATTTACTTACCTTCTACTTTAATTAATTATTTAATTTACCATCTACATATAATATATATTATATATTTTTCTCTTATATTTACCTCTTACTAATTCTCTCTATAATAATTATCATATTTTTAACACGAAGCTTATTTACATATATTTACGTATTTGTATTTGTTATTATTAACATTTTATTAATAATTATATTAATTTGTATTATTTAATTAACTTACTGATATCCTTACTAATTTTTACTTTATTAAAATAAACCTATAACGTATAATTCACCTATTTACCCTTCTATTTCCCCTTTCTTTCTTTCAACTTAACGCCCGACAATTCAAAAAAAGTATTAATAATAAATTAAAAAACAAAAAATTAATTTTTTCGATCTCTCCCTGCCCAGCTAATTCATATATATATATATATATATGTGTGTGTGTATGTGTGTATATGTATGTATATGTGTGTGTATGTATGTATTTGTATACATATATGTGTATATGTATGTATATATGTATATGTATTTGTATTTGTGTGCGTATCTTCTACATGTGTATTTGTTTGTGCGTGTGTGTATTTCTGTGTGTATGTGTTTTATTCACTTATTATAAATATCTCCCTAATAATTTTATTAATTTATTATTATTTGATTAACTTACTGATATTCTTTCCTATTTCTATATTATTAAAATAAACTTGTAACTTATAATTCATTAATTTATATTTTTCCTTCTCTCTTTCCTTCAACTACAACGCCCGAAAATTTAAAAATCATTTATAAAATTTTTTTTCAATTTCTCCCCCCCTCCCAGCTAATTTATATTTATATATATATATGTATATATGTATGTGTATGTGCAAGTGTGTGCATTTGCATGTATGTGTATTTATATATATGCTTATATATGTATATATGCGTGTATTTTTATGTATCTGTGTATGTGTGCATATATATATATATATATATGTTTGTGTACGTGTGTTTATATGTATATATATATATATATATATATATATATATATGTATGTACTCAGGCATGTGCTCTTCCCCATTTACGTATGTGCATTTGCTGTACATATGTATGCGTGTGCTTGTATTTGTGTGTTACTTATTAAAAATATTTTTTCTTTAATTTTATTAATCGTCTATTTAAGTTACTTACTAAAGTTTTCACTTATTTTATTTTATTTTATTAAAATAAACCTGTAACGTATAATTTCTAGCACCCCGGCTAATTTATATATATATATATATATATATATATATATATATATATATGTATGTGTGTATGTGTTTATATATATATATATATATGTATGTGCGTGTATGTATGCATATTTTTATATATACGTATGTGTGTATGTATGTATGTATTTATATATGTATATATATGTGTATGTGTATGTATGTATATGTATGTATATGTGTTTATTTATTTTTATGTTTACGTATCTGTTTTTTTTTTTTATATTTACTTAAGCATGTGTTCTCCCCCCCCCCATTTATGTGTCTCCGTACTTTGTACAGGTGTACGCATGTATGTGTATTTATGTGTGTGTGTGTGCATATTTTATTTACTTACCATTAACTATTATTTATTAATATTTTAATTTTTAATTTATTTTATTTGCTTACTGATACTCTTACCTATCATTATACTATCAAAATAAACCTGTAAAGTATAATTCATTAACTTATTTTTCCTTTTCTTTTTTTTTTTTTTTTTTTTTTCGATTTTATAAACAATAAATATCTTTCAATCTCTCCCCGGCCGGCTAAATCACTTTAAACCCTATTTTCAACCCGTTCCTTCACTAACATTAACTCTCCAACCTTTTGCCATGGTGATCCTTTAAATTAACTGTTACTTATGCCGTTATAAATAAAAGTAGTGTCTTTTAAGTTTAAACCGTGATAAATTAAAAAAAAAAACGTATATAAGAATTTACACATAATTAATATTTAATTATAATCCCTCTCTTATTGCATACACTCCTACTACTTTAAATTCCAACGTCCTCTCCCTACCACTCCCCCTTCTTTTCTAACTCCTCTTTATCTACGATTTTTCCATTCTTATTTGACTTTATAACTTAGTCCATCTATGAATTCTGACGATGCTAGTTGGATTTTTTCCTTTCTTTGAGGATTTTCCTCTAGCTGAAACATTTTTGGGGGATGAGAGGGGGGAATAACTATTTATCAAGGCCCAAAGACCATTCTAAGATAAGAATTAATGAATGTAAGGTGGTAATGTAGTAATCGTTAATGGTGTAAATTGGGTAGAATTTGATTATTTATGGGGACGGCTCAACAAGAACTTGTTTACATTAGATTTGACAGTTACCATGTTGTATTCAACTGGAAAGCAAGCCAGCGAAGCAGTGTTTCACATACAGGCAGTTCTGGGAAAAAAATTCTGTTAATGGAATTAGCATTTAGATTTAGACACATATAAAGAGTAGGGGAAATCTATATAGTGGTTGCAGCTAGTTGAGTATATTTTTGTGAAGGCTTGGCAAGGGGGTGGGACCATAGATTGGACTTCAGTCAAGCATTTGCCATGAAAGAGACAGGCTCATGTCTCCTCTGTGGGAAAGAGGTTGAAGGGAAGAAAAAAGAGCATCACCTACTAGGTTTCGAACTCTATCAAGGCAGGATAGAGTGCACCAAGTAGCTTCTGTCCCGATGTGGCAACAGTTCACCATTTTAAGACATACATAGCTCTTATACAGATAGAGGATTGCATCGGCAGTGAGATACTTACTGGAGCGGCAGAGTGATCAAATCATTTTTCCAGTGATCTTCGCAATAGATTTGATGTACGTGTTCCATAAATTCTTAAAAAAATCTTTTTGGGGTTATCATTTAATTTTTATATGCAACTAGCAGGGCTACCAGGCATTGCCCAGGTCAAAAGTGTAATATATTTCTGTTAAAACTTCTATCTCTCTATCCATTCATCCTTCTCTCTTTTCCCTCTTTCTCCACTCTGTAGACATGCACAGAGAACTCGTTTTTATATATTCCTCAAGGAATGAGTCAACATTAGGAAATTAACCCATTTAATAAAAAAAATCAGTTACGTTCTTTTAGTTTGTACATAACCTGGCTAGAAAATCGCCCCCTCCCCCCATGAAATCTGCAGCAGTTTTGGGTCAAAGAATGATTATTATTTCCTAAATCTTAGATATTATTGGTACGGGGAAACAGCAATCAAGGAAATACCAACTTTGTGGATATTTGTTTTGTCAGTTTTTACTTTTAGCCAACCACACAAACAGATAACCATCATTTATATTATAGATAATAGATATCTGAGAGTTCAATCAAGACTCTTCCCTCAAATGCTGAGCTAGTAAAAAAAACAAAAAAAATGAAGAACATTAATTTTCCTTTCCCAAATTGATTGCTTAATTATGTTACAGTTTCCAGAATTCTGGCGGTAGATATTTTTTGTCTTGCCAGATTCCAGGACCAGAACTTATCTGGTCTGGTAGAGTATCCAGCTGAGTGCTACTATTTAAGGTAACATCACAAGATGTGTAGGTCAGTATGTAGCTATACCAAGAAGGTTTTATTTCAATAATATTTTGTCAGGGTTTACTCATAGGGAAAATTATCCTCATGTTAGGATACCCTAACAAACCCCTGTACAGAAAGATTGAAGACATTCAAGGACGGTTCTGAGTAGGCATCCTGCTCGGCTAAGCATCTAGAACTAACTTTCACTCCACACCTGAAAATGGAAGACAAATTTGTTACCAAGTGAAATGGGAAAAAGATTGCATCAATCTACCACTACAGAAATTACTTCATTCCTGACATAATCCTCTGCCTTTATGTAAGCCAGATATGTCATAAGATGGAGTACTACTGACATATCTGGAGATATGTCAGCTGTACTGGAGAACAAAAATTCCCTTCAAAAACTAACATTATCAAAATTATCTCCCTTGATTCGGATATGCACTCAGCTTATGGGGACTATTTGTGAATTCCATATCCACCAAAATTTATATGGCTCCCAGGCCTGTGCTAATCTTGTGCTCATATATTGAATTGAATTTCCTCTACACAATGCCAGGTAGCCATTTCAGTTGTAAATATTGGAACTTTTAATAAAAATTTTTTTTTTAATTAAATCATTACCTTTTCCACCACCAATTGTCATGCACCCTACCTGAGAATTCATTACTCAAACTCCTCAGCCTAAAGTTCACAGGAGAGATGAACTGGAATAAATACACAGAAGACATTGCTAAGGGCTGCTGTTAATAAAAATTCTAATTGAATTTCACAAAGTATTAAGTCTGATTTTTACCTGAATGTCAAATTTGTTTTTTCATCTGGTCCCTTCACCACCACACCTGTTGTGCCACCTGCTCGTACTGCAAACACCTGAAGACATATGAACAAAGATATATGCAATAAAATTTGAGATTCGGAAAAAAAAAAAAAAATCCAAAATCAAAGGAAAAAAAATTAAAAAAAAAAAAAGAAGAAAAATATGTAGCTCCCCCCTCCACATGTTTACTTCAACTTCCAGAAATATTGCAACCTATATAAAATAAAATAAAAGATTTTCCGCATCCAGTTATTAATATTGAACCAAAGAAAAAAAAAAAAAAAAAAAAAAATCGCATTGGTTTGTAAATTGATGAATAAAACAATGTAATTTTTTTTTTTTTTTTTTTGCTTAAAACTAAACTGTGACAAATGAAGAGTGGAAAATCTCCTGGACTCAATGGACTACCACCAGAATTCTGGAAAATACAAAAAATTAAGAAAACTCTCTGTACATTTTGCAACACCTAAAGTGGAGACTGACCAAAGGAATGGGACTTCTCTAGAATCGCCTCACTACTGAAGAAAGGAGACCTGACGATTACAGACAAGTACAGAGAGTATTTTTGTTTGTTTGTTTACTCCTTTTCACCCAAAACAAGACACAGTGCCACTTTGACATAAGGGGCTACTATTTGGGACACTATCTAGGGAGTTGAGCAGTGAGATGTCTGTTCACGTTACTCTTAAACTTCTGCATGTCAATACAGTGAGGGAAGCAGGAAAACGGGAGGGAATTCCCAAGTCTAGCAGTTCAAGAGAAGAAACTATTAGAGTATATCTTTAACTCAGGTTTCTTCAAAAACCTACAATTATTGACTGCTGAATCAAGTGCGACCAGTCATAGACAAGGTATTACACATAAATCAACCCAATTTCTTGAAGGGAAGATTTACAACTTCACATATACTGGCTCTTCATCGTCTAGTTGAGGAGCTGAATAACCATCATATAGAAGCTGTTTTTACATTTATTAACTTCCAAAAGGTCTTTGATTCAATTGATCATGGTAGAATGCTTTAGATCCTTGCAGCATTACGGATTCCTTCAAAATGTTGCAGCCATTAAAGTCATGTATGAGAATATGTCTGCAGTCGTCATTATGCCTGCGGACAAGACAAATCAGTTTACAATAGATATGTGTGTTTTTCAGGGAGATACTCTTACTCTTTTTGTTCATCTGTTTGAACTGTGCCTTTTGCTCTGCCGTTGGTGTCAGGAATAATATTTTGTTTTGTTGGGTTTTACGGCATGTTAATCCTTTCAATTATTTTATGCTAAACACTTATGGGTTCAAAAGGGTTTCCTTTCTTGTTTTTGCTTTAGTTGATATGTAACTAATGTTTTTTTTTTCTTTTTTAAATAGTTTCGTAAAAACTGTCTTTTTTTTAAGTTTGGAAGTATGATGTAGGTTTTTTTTTTTTCAAATAGATCTTTAATATTTTCTTCTTTAAAAAAGTTATTTCTTGTTGCTATGAAATCAATGCAATCAGTTAAAATGTGTTTAATTGTGAGCAAGGTTTGGCATGGTATACAATGGCTTGATTTTCCTTTCTCATGTGACATGACTGGCTTAAATGTGTGTGTGTGTGTATGGATCATTTTTATTCTTGCTAGTGTCACTCCTTTTCTGTTTAGTTTTATATTTTGTTCCTGCTTTTTTATATTTTGAGGAATTATTTCATATAGTTCGTTTGAGATTGATCTCACTTAAAACATCACCAGTCGCATTCACCAAGCTGAAATTATCAGACTTCAACTATGCTGATGATATCATTGTTTTTGAAAACATTAAATATGTGTAGGATATTCTCATATGTGTTGAAAATGCATGCCAAAATGGTGGATTGTTCCTGATTGTGCAAAAAAAAAAAAAAAAAAAAAAAAATACATGCACCCTAATCCTGAATCGTCACTCTTGCCTCCTCAGATAATATTTACCTCCCTCCTATTGCTTAAGGATGTGACATAAGGTTGGAAGGTGGGATTAAAAAGCCAACACCCAAGAGGCAGAGCACTCAAGCCCACAAAAAACGCTTGATTAAATGTTTGCATTCATCGGTACAGGCATCTCAGATGATTAGCAATAAACTAAAAAAAAAAAGACAAGATAAAGCCTGAGAAGGTGGGCCTTCTCGTCTGCATAGATCTATACCTCATCCTAATAGAACAGAAGCCACCAATCTCAAATGGACAAAACTGTTGGGCTGATTGTCAAGGACATTTTCTTGACTTGGTATGAAAATCTGTGTGTGTACACCAATCAAACTTGTTCAGGACCTCAAAGATCTACAACGATTTTGCTGATTCTAGTTATGAAAGAAGATATGTATTGCAAGATGTGTAGTACAATCTATTCTGTCATCAAAATCTCAAAAGCTGCTATCAAGAATAAGATAACGTTTTCAAGGCATCGACCAAATCCACGCTATATTATGGATCAGACTTTTGGACACCAAATGTTGCTCGATCTAAGAATCTTGTGTGATCATACATCAAAAATGTTCTGCATCATCTACAACATATTTTAGTGAGACCATATAACAAAAAATGCAGTATGGGAAACTTCTAACAAGATTTATACCAATTTCCTTTCCTTACTTTATTCTTTAGTCCTCATATTCCATGAACAACATTTCTGACAAAGGGAAAGAATTGCTGTTTTCTGGTATTGGAATTTTGTGGAACATGTACTTTCCAGAATAGAAAAAAAAAAAAAAAAATGGCTATGGCTTCTAATTACAGAGTGGATTGATAAAATTGCCGCTCTAGAAAAGAATGACATGATTCCATTTCCATTTGATAAAAACCGGTTTTCTTTTTTCGTTGCAGATCATCTACTAGTCGGCCAGTTGTGTACAAATCCCAAAAGTGATAGGAGTCTTCTATCATGCCTGAAAGTGATACCATGTTCACCAAGCGAGATCGAGATGCACCGCTGTACAACTCATGCTTTCTACCGATCCAAGTTATGGCAACAGAACCATTGCAGTAGCACTATCAACCAAAAATCCAACCCCTGTCCCGTCACCACAATGTTGTATCCCTGTGTCTGTTTTTCAAGTATTTTAGTGGAAGGTGTTCTGACAAATTCGCAGCACTTGTACCCTCTTGATATAAATAAACCAATTAACCTAACAAGTAGCAAAATTCCACCCTTTCTTTGTAGATATCCCTAGATGCCGGAAAATCTTCTACTCTAATAATGTATTCCT
Source organism: Euprymna scolopes (assembly GCF_053919585.1). Classification (NCBI taxonomy): domain Eukaryota; kingdom Metazoa; phylum Mollusca; class Cephalopoda; order Sepiida; family Sepiolidae; genus Euprymna; species Euprymna scolopes. The sequence goes on along the minus strand of NC_136488.1, from coordinate 80,720,844 downwards.
TCAAACTGCTAAACTTTGGAATTCCCCCTCGATCTCCTGCTTCCCTGACTGTACCGACATGCAGAAGTTTAAATGTAATGTGAACATAAATCTCGCTGCTGAACTCCCTACATAATGTCCCTGTAAATATGGTTGCAAACAGTAGTCTCTTACGCCCTAATGACAATGTGCTTTGTTTGAGGTGAATACGAGTAGAAAACAAAAGTCAAACATTGTATTTAAAAAAAAAAAAAAAAAAAAAGATTATGACATGGTGAATTGGTGAATGTAACAGTTGTTAAAATCAATTTAGTATTAAAAATGAAACAAAAAAAAAAAAAACGTTTAAATTAGCCGACATGTTGGCATATATCCAACATAGGTAGGCAATATAAAAATAGAAACGAAAATAAAGTCTTTTAGCAGGTTATATAAAAATAATTTATATTATGATTTATGTTGTGGAACAAATATATTTATAGATATTTTAATTATTTTAAATAAATTATTTTTACATAACTCACTTTCGTTTGACCTATTTTATATTGACTACTGGCCATGTTGTATTTATGCCAGTATGTCGGCTAATTTACTAATTTCAAAAGTGTTTGTTTATTTATTTTTCTCCCCATTTCATATGTAATAAGTTGAGTAAAACGCCAATATGTTTAGCATGTCATGATCTTAAGACATTTTCTGAACTACTGCATGTTGTCTTTCTGATGATATGAAACAATGTGATTATTGCAGCGTCCTAGTTTTAATCCCTGCACTAACCCTAAGTCAATGGGCGACCCCCCCAAAAAAAACAACTTTTTCTTTTTAAATATACTAGTTCTGAAAACTAAGATTTTTTTTATATTTATGTAGAATATAGACTGCGTTGAAATAATAACGTTGTCTTTTTTTTTTTCAAACTAATTTGTACTTTCACCTAACAATTTAATAAATAAAAATACCGTAAAAATTAAATTTAACTTTAAAATCCTACCTAAAAAAAACAAAAAAAAAAACAAAAAAAAACATAGTACGACCCGTACAATTTTTGGTCAATTTTTACGACGTGCCTCAGCGTATTATAAGTAACCACCCCAACCTCCCCATGTTAAGAACGACTTTCGGAATAAACACCCCCCCCCCCAACCTCGAAAGTCGTTCTTAACATGGGGAGGTTGGGGTACTTATAATACGCTGGGGCACGTCGTAAAAATTGACCCATTTTTTTTTTAATGGCAACCATTTTGGAAATACAAAAAAAAAATGATTACTCGTTCTGCTCTGTAGTCAAAGTAATGTATTCGCTCAGGAAGTAGATGATCATTTTACGTTACATGTATATCGAAAAGTGAACCTTTACTTTGATTTTCTCCCCCAGATATTTCGAAGGTGTTGTGTAAAATTGCACAAAAGTAAATAAAATCAAATTTTAATTTATTATTTGGGATATTTTTATTTTTAATTGTTTTAGTTGATTTCTATGGCAACTTTATTTACTCTATCCTTTTTAGTTTTTACAATTTGCGGCAAGGAATGGAAGAAAGTCGAAAAAGTTCCGGAAAATCCAACATAGCGTAAAAATAACTAATAAAAATAATGATAAAACATTCACACACACACACACACGACAGACTACCTGATTAAAATAACGGAAATAAAAAAAAAATACCGATCAAAATTGAGTATAATATTTAAAAATGACCAAAAACGTTTAATTTATCAAAATAAATAAATTGCTTCCTCAACGAAAATTAATTTATATTTAATGACCTAGTACATCTAAAATGGCATTTTTAATTTAAAAAATAAAATAAAATAAAATTGAAAACGGTTGAAATTAACAGATAATATCTATTACTATGGAGATTTCATATCTATGTCTGAAACCGAAACTAATTGTACTAACACCATCTTTTAATGATCAATTCAGGGGAGGGGTTAGTTGTCATGAGATCATACTCCTAAGCATCACCTCTGCCTTTGTGAGGATAGTGTAGTATGTGTTAGTTCGACCATCCTCCCATGCATTACATTCTCCTTGGGGGAGAGGAGTCGCGTACGTCAACAAGAAATTGACACAATCGGCTGTTCATTAACAAATTCACGATGTATATATATTAGCAAAAATATGCGACCGGAGATGATGGGTGGGTAATCTTTCCTAGTATATAAAATAAGGCGAAATTCTGCTTCAATGGCCCCTAAAAATTTAACAATCTAGTGTTTGATGTTTGATTGAGAATTTTTATTACCACTCACTCAGCTTGGGATTATTGGTAGAGTTTATGAAAGACGTGTCTTTTTATGACTTTTAACATTTATTGTTTATACTAAAGTTTGATCAGGAACATTACAACGGTTTCATTTTACTACAGTCAAAATATACAATAGAGTGTTCACTAATATGTCGGGCAATATTCTGATTTTGAAATAGATTCAAACAAGAATTCAAAAAATAACTTGAGCATTAAAAAAAAAAAAAAATAGACGACCGTCCTTAACTTCACAACCAACCCTAAGTCTAGTTGGCAACACAAAAAAAAAATAAAAAATAAGACGGAAAAGGAACGCGCGCGCGTGACGTATGTGTAACGGGAGTTTAAAAATTAAATTTATAATCGGACTAATTTCACCATAAAGTACGATAACTCGCAGATAGTCGAAAGATTAAAAGGAAGAAATTATAAACTAACAAAAATTAGGATGTTTTCTTAAAAAAAAAAAAAAAAAAAAAATGAAAACAACAAAAACGAAACCTGTTTGTTGGAGTCATCGAAAAAGACATTGGTTGCTTTACTGACTAGTTCGAAACGAATTGGGTTCTTGCATAGTTGTAGATAGTAGCTACCCTCTTCTGCTTCCGTGGTGGCATTCGACACAGCCATTGTCAGGTTTTAGGGCAGAATAAAATATCAAATAGTTTAAGGTGTAGACAGAATTTACAAAGGGGAGGGAAAAAGGGGATCTGCTTTTAGGAAAATAACAACTTAATACGACGACGGGTTGGCACCGCCATGATTCCAAGGCCAATAACTCTGATTGCATTTACAACAAAGGGGAAGTAACTCTAACAAACATGGCGATTACGTCCTTGTTTCGAAGGACTTTGCTCGGCACTTGTATCACGAAATCATTGAAAACTCCACTTACTAGACAATGGCGACATAATTATACAGGACCTCAGTCAATTCACGAAATACTCCAACGACCAATCAAAGATGCTGAGAACCGTGTTGCTGTATTGTCAACGGGTTGGGTCCGCGCTATACGGAAGCATAAAAACCATGTTTTTCTGCACGTGTCTGACGGGTCGAGTAGTGAACATCTCCAAGTCGTTTCCGGGTCCGATTTATTTGAGAAAAGCCAAGCAAGCTATGGGTGCAGTCTGGCTGTGGAAGGGGTGCTCACGAAGAGTCCCACCGAGAAACAAACATTTGAGGTTGAGGCGACATCGCTGCGTGTCCTTGGCCACTGTGATCCTGTTCAGTATCCTTTCAAAGTTAGAAAGAAACACCGGCTCGATTATGTCAGGGAGCATCTCCATTTGCGGCCTCGAACGAACTATTTCGGGGCCCTGTTGAGGATGAGAAATGCTGCATCAATGGCCGTGCACGAATATTTTCAAAGTAATGGCTATTGTTTTGTGCACACACCGATTTTAACATCTTCGGATTGTGAAGGGGCCGGCGAAGTATTTCACGCGGTTGCTCCCGATGAAAACGTAAACAAAAAGGTAAAAGCGGAAGAAAGCAGTTCGAAATTGTTCTTCAATAACGGAGCTTTCCTCACTGTGTCTGGTCAATTACACCTGGAGACCATCAGTGGCGCGTTTCGTAAAAGTTACTGCTTCGGACCCACTTTTCGTGCAGAAAAATCAACGGGTAAGCTCCACCTTTCTGAATTCTACATGATCGAAGCAGAACTTTCTTTCACGGACCGCGGAATCGAAGACCTGATCGATGCGATTCGAGGCCTTGTCACATCAGTCACGGGTCAACTCTACGCAAAACACGGCGACGATGTAGAGTTCTTCGAAAAGCAAATGCCGGCTGATTACAGAGAAGCCATACGCAAGTTGGCGACGGCTGGCTCTTACCAAGCGATCTCCTACACCGAAGCTGTGAATCTGCTGTTAAAAAACAACATTAATTTTGACTCCCCAATCAGTTGGGGAGGTGACTTGAGAAAAGAACACGAAAAATTCTTGGTGCGTCACTTCGACAATTCGCCCGTTTTTGTTTACGATTTTCCCCGCGAGTTGAAACCTTTCTACGCCAGGGAGAACGAAGATGGTTGGACAGTGGCAGCAGTTGACCTGCTAGTGCCCGGGGTTGGCGAAGTTGTTGGCGGAAGTGTCAGAGAGGAGAGATACCCTATTCTCCGACAAAGACTTGAGGAATTAAGAATGGACCATCAGTACGAATGGTACCTCGATCTGCGAAAATTTGGTAGTGTACCTCACGCTGGGTTCGGGTTAGGATTTGAAAGGTATCTACAGTGCTTACTTGGGATAGAGACAATCAAAGATGCAATTCCTTTTCCGAGATTCTACGGAAGTTGTAAAATATAATTCTATGATTATGTGTCGGAGTTTTTTTTTTTTTTTTTTTTTTTTTTTTTTTAGTATTGACAGTTTGGATTATTTAGATTACTATTCTCACCTTGGGTTTGATAGCCAATGGTCCATACCCCCATTAACAAAAGGGGGGACTTATGCAGAGAGATACCGTGCTGAAATAATGACTTTATTATTTAGAAACCCATTCTTAACATGGAGAGAGGGGGGGGGTTGTAACCATTCTCTATTTTCACCAAACAATTTAATAAACATAAGGGTAATGTTGACACATAGATGTGCAGACTCTGACTGCTGAGTCGATACCGTGTTTATGGCTACCAATTTGTCACGCGATTCATGTTTATGTAAAACTCGAACTGACTGACCACAGGAAACGAAATAAATTTTTTTTTTTTTTTTTTTTTTTTTTTAATAATTAGTCATATAGACGTCGATAGATGATTATTATTTGTTTTGTTTTTTTCTCACCACAGCAACATTTTCTTTTGCAATGCTTTCATTCTGTTTAAAAAAAAACAACAAATAAACTTTATTACATTTATTAAAGAGTTGGAATTTCATTAAAGAAAACTGAGTTATAGTCAACTAAGGTACTTCTAACTTCCAGCGTAGCTGCTACCGGAAGCGGTGACAAGGCAAATCAGTTCCTTCGTTTTTTTTCTCTCACGCCTGTTGAGAAGACTTGAAGCACTTACCTGCGACTCTCAGGAAGAGTGGCAGCAAAAACCTTTTGTGTGGGCGATGCCTCTTTTTATATTGGTAGATGTTACATTTAACTTATTTGATTGGCTAACTGGATTATAAGAGGGGTGGAGTGAACTGAATTTTGGTGGTGATTTCAGTTTGGGATTGGAGTTGAAGGAAATTGAATCGTTACCCTTATTACCAGACCGACAAGGTTCTACAATTTTTACCTAGTCACAGGTCGCAACAAACCATTGTTGCAAAATCCTTGTTAACCTCTACCTTTCAGTGGAGAAATTTTCCACACTTTGCAACATTGATCTGCAGACCTTGTGCATTTTTTTTTCCCCCTTTTTTTCTTCTGTTATTTTTTTATTATTATGGCCGCGGAACAAATGTCTTCCCTTGAGGATTCCTTAGGAATGCAAGAAAAACCGGATCACCTTCTTGAGGCCCTTTTGGATACGGAGGAAAGATATAAAAACATTATCGGATACACATTAGAAAAATTAAAGAAAAGAGTCGCAGTGGATGCATGTGCCTTGAAGAACACCACAGACAACATAAACGAGTGGCTTTCTAAAGTAGACCAAGTTCAGGAAAACTTGGTTAAATTCCTTCCTAGAGATAGGGTGGCACCGCATGCTTATGACCTTATCAAATTCAAAGAGGAGGTGAAAAGAGATTTACAAAACTTAACTGCAGAGGTTCACAAGGATGATTCTCCTCCCTTCATGCTCCCAAATGTAATGCAGCCATCTCAAGTTGACACCTCTATGTTTAGGCCTAAGGTCAAATGCCCTAGTTTTGATGGCCTGGACTTTGAGAACAAATTTGCATTGAGAGATTTTCTCACTAGATTTGACTATTGCACTTCGGGATTAAAATCAAGGAGAGAAAAATTAACCTACCTCAAGACTTGTGTTACGGGACGTCCGTTTCGGCTAATACATCATCTAGAGGAGACATCCAATAATTATGATGCCGCAATAAAAATTCTTAAGGATAATTATTGGGATGAAGAGGGCATTAGAGAGGAGATATTCTCTAGCCTATTCAAACTGTCCACCCGAGGCAGGTATGATATTGAATACCTTAAAAACTATTTGTCTCAGGTTAAATACGAGTTGTCGGAATTGGACTCTATGTTGGGATATGGATTTATGGAAAGAAATTCAGGCGGAGGGGCATTAGCGGCTCATATACTGTTCCAAAGACTGCCCAACCGTCTTAAGGAAGAATTAGTGAGGTCTGTAGGGGCACCGCATCCATCTTTAACTTCTATTTTAGATACGGGCATCAGGATCTTAAAATCCTGGAAGGCTGCACTCCCTGAAGCAAACCAGAGAGATTTGGATTATGGTAGCTCTCGTAGATACATTCATCCAGACAGAAAACCGGAGACAACAACACCAACATTGGAGAACTTCCATATCCAGGAGAGGCATAAAACCTGCAACCTTTGTTTGAGGGATGGTCATTCCACTCAAGTTTGTGAAGAATACCATACATTTCCTCAAAGATGGCGTCGTTGTCGAGAACTCGGACTATGTTATAGGTGCACAAGTAACAATCATTTCAGTGATTCGTGTCCCTGTAAAAGAAGCCCTAAGGGCAATTGTGAGCGATGTTCAGCCCAGGACCATACCGCAATCATGTGCCCTATGTCATATACATCAACAAATGAATGTATCAATACCAGTTTGGGTGAGCAGCAGTGTATTTTGCCGATTACTACCATCGTACTACAAAGAGGGGACAAAGCTGTGAAGCTGCGATGTTTGATAGACACGGGCAGTCAAAATTCGTACTTTAGTGGAAGAATTTTGCAGGATCTGGCTTGTGACCCAAGATCTGTCTCAGAGGTAAACCTTGAGATTGTGACGTTTCTAGGAAGGAAAACCTGCAATTTTCAGCGACTTACCACAACAGTGGAGTTGACGCCAGGGGTAAAGCGGCAGCTACCTATCCTTATTGACAAGGAATTAGACATCATTCATACAGTGGAGCATTTGCCGATTGTGGTCGAGAACCTTACGAAATTGGATTACACCCTGGATACAGATTTAGGAAGAAATGCCAATATAACTTTGGAAGGGTTAATAGGGGTAGACCTGTTACAATTTATGGAACCCCTACAAATGATAAAATGTATGAATGGGAAAGCTTGGTTTTCCCCACGAGGAGTGATACCTTTTGGGGATCCCAGGAATTTCATGTTTCCTCACCAAATTAAAACGATCCAACGCAAGGTTCCAGTTTATGGAGAAGTCATGAGAACTGTTAAGTGTCCGACCTCCATTGTTAATAGTGTTCTTGACGTGTGTTCTTCTTATTCGGACCCCTATAAAGAAACTTTTGAGGACAGTACTGTAGAAAGAGGTCTGGAGTGGATTTACAGTGTGGAGTCTTTGGGGCTATCAGAGAATGATACCTTGTCCGACTATGATGCCCAGAAGGTAGAGGAGTTTATGAGAAATATAGAGTTTAAGGAGGGACGGTACTGGGTGCAGTTACCGTGGCACACTGATAAATTAGCTCAGGTGCGCTCTAATCACCAAGTAGCCCTCAAGGTGTTAGATAGGGTGGTACACACTCTGGAAATGAAGGGCCTCTATGAGGAATATTTAGAGGTTTTTGCCGAACAAGAGGCAGAGGGCATAATAGAACCCTTTCATTGTTCACCTAAACAGTTCCATAAACATGTTTGGATCCCTCATCGACCAGTCTTTAAATCCGAGAGCATAGCTACTAAAATGCGACCAGTCTTCAACTGTTCATTGAAGGTCAAGGGAGGAGTATCCTTAAACGAGGCTGCATACCCAGGGGTAAATTTAACCGGAAACATGTTAAATCTAACTCTACTCTTTCGGACTAATAGATATACATTATTGGGGGACATCAGGAAGGCATTTCTGATGATTAGATTATCAAAGGAGTCTGATAGAAATAAGTTTTGCTTCTTTCTAAAACGGGATGATCGTCTGGTATGTTACCGTTATACGACCATCATCTTCGGCTTTAACGCAAGCCCTTTTATATTGAACTGCATATTGAAGTATCATGCATCGAGATTTCCAGTTGATGATTGCACCAAACTGTTGAATTCAACTTTTTATGTTGACAATCTGGTCAGTACGAATAATTCGGAAGGTGTGTTGAGAAAACTATATCATGAAATAAAGGAAAGATTGAAGAAAGGAGGATTTGATCTTCGATCATGTAACACCAATTGCCCAAAGCTACAGGAATTGATGAGGAAGGATGAGACTTTGACAACTCACAGTTGTCCATGGGAAAAGGTTCTGGGTTACAGATATGACCCAGAGTCGGACTCCATCAGCCTAGTCCAGCGAACTTGTGACCCCAACTTAGCAACAAAACGTCAAATACTATCAGCCGCATCCAGTGTATTTGACCCATTGTCTTTATGTCTCCCAGTCACCATTCAAAGTCGCATATTGGTGGGAGAAATGTGGAAGGCTAATATTGATTGGGATGATCCCATTCCAAAGGAAATGCAGGAAAGGTGGAGATTACTAGCTAGTGATTTGTCGGTACTTCATTCGTTATCGTTTAGAAGACAGGTACTTGATAGCGATACTGTTGCGGATTTGTACATATTCACAGATGCCTCAAAAAAGGCATATGGGTTTTCTGTATATGCAGTTCAGGGAGGTATATCTTCTCTGATTTTTGCTAAAGCAAAGGTGGCACCATTAAAAGCTAAAACCTTGCCAACGCTGGAACTATTAGCAGTTTTTTTGGCAATTAAATGTCTTAGTAATATCTTGAGAGCCTATCAAGGAACGAAATTTGGAAGTTTGTATTTGGCTGTAGATGCCCAAATTGTACTCACTTGGCTGATGTCCAAGCAGACGAGCCATAAAAACATTTTCACGAAGAATCACCTCAAGGATGTGACACAGATGGAAGAAGTGATACTTGCAAATTACAACCTTGCTATCAGGTATAAATATGTGCCTTCCAATCAGAACCCTGCGGACCTAATGACTAGGGGACTGACAGCAGCTAAATTTAAGGAAAATTTCTCTTTTTGGAGTGCTGGACCAAACTGGTTGTCTGGTGGAACTGTCTGTTGGCCTGATAGTACTTTGGATTGTCTTAGTGCAGACAACCAGCAAATAGTTCGTACGAACCTGTTGTACACCTGTAATGAGAGCTGGTCTCAGCCTATCGTCGCCTTTGACAGATTTTCGTGTTTTAACAAACTTCTACGTGTGGTCTCCAGAGTCTTCGAATTTATATCCAAAGCAAGAGGCAAGGAACTGGACTATAAACAGGCTGCTGCTGACTACTTGTTCAAGACAATGCAACAACAGGCATTTCCCCTTGAATTGAAGTTCTTACGTGCACCTCATGATAAACCCATTCCGAACCTTGTGAGTCAGTTAAACCTATTTCTGGACAAGTCTGGTGTCGTCCGCTCCAGAGGCAGGATCAAAAAAAATTTTACTCTACAATATGAGGTTTTAAACCCTGTATTGCTCGGGAAGAATCATCCCTTGACTAATCTAATTGTGAAGGATCAGCATGAGAGGGCTAAACACTTGGGTGTGCCGGCTACACTTAGTAGAATCAGGATGTCAGGATTTTGGATACCTCAAGGCAGACAGGCTGTGAAGGGAATATTGAAGGACTGCTTTATTTGTCAGAAAATCAACTCGATACATTTTCCGTATCCTAAGATGACAGACCTGCCTAAACATAGAGTAAATCTGATAAGGCCATTCTTACATACAGGGATAGATTATACAGGACACCTGTGGGTTCAAAACCAAAATCTTCAATCTAAGGTTTACGTTCTCATATTTACGTGCTTGGAAATCAGAGCGGTGCATTTAGAACTGGTTGAGGACATGACAGTACACACATTTATACTGGCCTTCATCAGGTTTTCAAACATGTGGGGCTTGCCTTCTCACATATATAGTGACAATGCAAAGTCATTTCTTGCTGGAGTTAGTTTACTAAATCAGGCCCTAACTTCTTCCGAATTTGATGAAAAATTTGGGCAGTATAATATAAAGCATGTTAAGATCCCTCTTCATTCGGCTTGGTATAGAGGAGTTTGGGAACGCATGATTAAAACATTAAAGGAATGCCTCTATAAAACTGTTGGAAGGTCTATTTACAGTCAATCTGAGTTGTGGACAGCCATTTCAGATGTCCAACGGGCAGTGAACAATAGACCGTTAACCTATGTGAGTTCGAATGACTCTGGATTGGAGGTAATTACGCCCAATCACTTCCTGCGCCCAGATCAAAACCCTGGACTTCTTCTTAGAATGGAGATTCAACCAATTAATGAAGGGGAACTGCCGTCCAGACAGATATTGTTGGAATCTTTGAAGAACCGGGATGAGCTGCTCAAGGAGTTTAAACGGATATGGAACGAGGATTACTTACTCTCTCTTCGAGAACGTAAACAAGATCGTTATCCAACTATATCTAATAAGGTACGACCTGGAGATATTGTGACGATAAAACTTCCAAACAAGTCTCGACCCTTCTGGGCATTGGGGAGAGTAGAAGAATTGTTTCCGGGAGACGATGGTATGGTACGGTCGGCACAGATACGACGGGGTGATGGGAGTGTGAGAACATATTCTCTTAAACATCTATATCCGCTAGAACTACATGCGGAATATGAACCACAAGAGGATGGTCCGGAACCTAGTTATGATGACTGGGAGTCCATAGAAGGAATTTCTTGGTCAGAAACCAGTTTTGAGGAACCCACTTTAGTACAGGAGAGTGAGCAGGTTTGGATTTGTCCCGGATGTAATAAACCTGATGACGGATCGGCCATGATCTGCTGTGATCAATGTGATAACTGGTTCCATTTTAGATGCGTTGGGATCAGTGCAGCTCCGCCAGATGAAAAGGATTGGGTTTGTCACCACTGCTCTGGGGATCAAGAATGAGGAATATGTATATTGAGAAGGCTTTACAAAATCAATAACAATTGATTTTGTTTTCTGTTGAGTGGGAGGGTGTTGAGAAGACTTGAAGCACTTACCTGCGACTCTCAGGAAGAGTGGCAGCAAAAACCTTTTGTGTGGGCGATGCCTCTTTTTATATTGGTAGATGTTACATTTAACTTATTTGATTGGCTAACTGGATTATAAGAGGGGTGGAGTGAACTGAATTTTGGTGGTGATTTCAGTTTGGGATTGGAGTTGAAGGAAATTGAATCGTTACCCTTATTACCAGACCGACAAGGTTCTACAATTTTTACCTAGTCACAGGTCGCAACAAACCATTGTTGCAAAATCCTTGTTAACCTCTACCTTTCAGTGGAGAAATTTTCCACAATATCTCCCCTGCCCTGTGCATGTACTTTTTTATTATGTTTTTTTTTCCCGGTCGTTCTTTTTTCATTTAATAATCATTGAAAAGTTTTTTTCTGTCTTACTTTAATTAAGAATTTTGGAAGTTAGTTTGTTTTCTTTTAAAGAATTATTAAAAACACTTTTAAAACTATTTTGAGAATATTATGTATTGGATACGTTAGGCACGACCAAAACACTAGGAGGGAGTAAGTATTTTTTTGACGGACTCTATTTTTAAAAATCTACCAAAAACAAAGTAATTATCTAATCAATACGAAATTTTCATCGAATATTAAATGAAGAATGAACTTTATAATGATGTACTGTTTTTCATAATCGATATATATAATATATATTATATTTTTAGGGATACAAAATTTAAATATTGCAATTAGGAAGGGAAGATTTTATGATTCATGATTAAAAGTAAATTTGTATATATATATATATATATATATTCCTTTAATCTTCTCTCCAAAAAGGGGAACAGGAGAGGAAAGAAAGAGAAATGGGGAGCCAGCTGATCGGTTTCGATCCTCGCTTCTCAAAGTATCCCTCGATACAGCTTTGAGAAGCAAGGGTCGAAACCGGTCAGCTGGCTCCAAATTTCTCTTTCTTTCCTCTCCTGTTCCCCTTTTTGGAGAGAAGATTAAAGGAATATATATATATTGATATATTTACAAATTCACTTTTAATCATGAATCATAAAATCTCCCCTTCCTAATTGCAATATATATGTATGTATATATATATATATATATATATATATATATATTGCCTACAACCCCTCCCCTCTTTATTTGTGGTAAGAAATATGCTTAAAATAATTAGCCGAAACCGAGCAAGATATATTGGAGGATGAGGATTGTAGATATTAAAAAAAAAAAAAGCAACTGCAGATTTTAAGGTTGAAAATCCGAATTTTGTATTGTGTTTTGAATTGAGTATGTTAATAATATTCTTTCAGATTAGCAAAAAAAAAAGTGTATATATATTCACGAAAAACACTACTTTTAAATCTTTGAAAAATGAATTAATAATTTTCTTTTAGTGAGCCCAATATTGCTAATATACCATTAAGTAAGAAATGCTTTGAAGAATCGATACCAAAAAAGGAAAAAATAAATAACTGCACATTTTACTAAAAATATGATAATTTCTTTCCTCACCTATGAAACCCTTATAAAGTTGATTCTTCACTTAATCGTCAAAATAAACGTTAAAAAGACATGGAAATTTACAGGACTAAATGACTTCATTTATTCATGTAAAAGCTACCGTAGTTTCTTCCAAACTATCATTAAAAATTGGAGTTTTTAATTTTGCTATGCAAAATCTATAGAGTGAGATAACAGAATTATTTAAAATTCAGGTACTTATGTCATAATATTTTTGCATATTGTTATAGCAAATCATCCTAAATCTTATTTAGGCATAAAAAATAATAATTGATTCAAAAACCTTTTAAAAAAATATATAAATGTGTTATCCATCGCTATAAAACTGGTGATGAATGTTTTTTTGCAAATTTAAAATTCAATTAAAAATAGTAGAAAAAGTTTTATATTATTCTGCTTTTCACATGATAAAATTTAGGCTTTTATCTTTCTGGAAAAAAAGTTGCTCAAGAATAGATTTTAATTTGTTTAAAAAAAAAAAATAACTTGGTTTTTCTACCATTTTTTTTTTTTTTTTTTTTTTTTTGGTTGTGCCTGGTATACATTGTTTCATGATTGAAATTTGATTATTTTGATTTCAATAATTTTATTTTTATACTTTTATAAACATTTATTATCTCTATATAAATAAAATGAACTCATTTTTTCCCGTCTGATTTTGACCTTAATAGGATTAAAAATCAAGATATTTCATGCAAATATAATATGCACAAATGGCAGAACAATATCTGAGGTGTGTTATAGGCTTATTATTTCTCAAATTCCTCGATAATCTTAGATTTCTATACTTTTTCTGCTGAGAAGTCACGGCCAAAATCGGTTAAGATCAATGGAAGTGGTAAAATATTTTCTCTCTAATAAATTCCTCCTCCCCCTGCCACCACTTAACACCGTTTGGGGATCGTTCACAAGGAACAGTTGAGAAGAGAACACCGGTTTGGCTTCGTAGTTCTTTCATGTGAAGTTATTTAAAATCACTAAACTAAGCTGCAGTGCTCTGTGGCGTAGTGGTTAGCGTGCTGGACAATTCACATTATATTTTCACGTTCGCGCCGACCTACCGTAGTCGTTTTTTCTTTTTTTTTTTTTTTCCTAAACAACTGGAATGGACTTTTCTTGGTGGCCGAACTGTTAACGTTGCAGATTTTTTTTTTTTTTTTTTTTTTTCACACTTTATTTTCCTACTTTTACTCATGACTCCAGGTTTGATCCTTCCTACTTACCTACCATAACATTTTTTAAAACTCCCCCCCCCCCGTCCTGGAAACAAACACTCGGGAAACGCCGGGTACCCCCGCTAGTATAAAATAAAATATAAAACTTTTATTTAAAAAAAAAATCATAATTTCATAAACATATTTCTTATAAAATTTCAAATAAAATAAAAACTTTTATTTTTCAATTTTGTTATTAAAAGTAGAAATAAAGACTAATTGTGTTATTTTTTTATCTTTTTGTAATTTTGTTAATTTTTATTATATATTTTTCATTAATGCTCTTTTTTTATATTTTATTTTAATAAATTGCTTCACAATAGAAATACTGACGGACAATAAAAGTGAAGGAACTGATTTGCCTTGTCACCCTTCCAGTAGCAGCCACGCCAGAAGTTAGGAAGTATATTAGTTGACTAAAACTGAAAACTGATACGTAGACGTCGATAGAAAACTGCAAAACGTTTTAACGCCTTTTGTGTCTTGCTTCAATGTTGCCATATTCTTTTTCTTTGAAAGCATTGCAAAAGACGACAATGAATCATTAAAAAAATCGACAAAGAATTGAAAGCTGAATAAAACTTACACAATTGAAAAATGTTCTCAAATCCATGGCCTACCTTTTCTTTCTTCATGTACTTTAGTTATAGTCAATTTTTAAAAAGACAATTCTTCTTAATTTTCATTTATTTACAACCAACTAGAGTAGAAAACATTTTATTTTTTATATTAATTGTTTAACTCCTTAACATTAGATTTAAGTTAAAGTCAATTATATTATTCCAATGAAATGATATTTGGATTCATCAGATTACTGTTCTCATCTTGAGTGTCATTTTCACAACATTTCAGTAGATGTAATCTCCGACCTTCTTCAGGTGTATCTTGTTGAATTCGGGAATGTTTCAATCGAACTCAGGAATTTGAACCATGCAAAGAGCCATGATGCACTGGTGCAGTGGTTAGAGTACTTGGAAAAATCAGTTGTAAAAGTGATAGTCTCCTTAGTATGGGTGACCAAAAAAATATAATTGCAAATTGCTTAGGACCTCTATCCAGTCATGGCTGACAGAACAAGAGCATGTTATCCCCGTGAAGGTTCCATTCAAAATTCCATCGAAATTCCCAAGTTTGACAGAAACATTTCAGAGTTCAACAAGATACACCTGAAGAAGGTCAGAAGTTACATCGGCCAAAACGTGAAATGACACTCAAGATGAGAACAGTAGTCCGATAAATCCAAATAATACGAATAGCTAATCCTTATCTCCAAAATTCAGAAACGAAATGATATTGATTACAACAATAAACAGACCTTAAAAAAAAAGAAAAAGGTAAGATTATTATAGTTGAATTTAAATGTAGTTTTTATTTACTGGTTTCGAATCTTTGATTGACCTTATTTTGCATTGTAGTAATCAATTTTAGGTGGCAAAGTTACTAAATTGTGCTGTCACTTTATTCCGAGAAAACAAAATTCTGTGTAGCCATTAATATTTTTTATTTTTTTGATGCTTGTTAAGATTGAGTCGACAGATATATATTTTTTTTTTCCATAAATATATGGTTTTAAAAAAAAACAACAGTACTTACTTGTCATGTTTAAAATAGTAATATGTTAAAAAATTATAAAAATTCATCTAATAGAAAATTATTTATACTTAAAAGTAATTTTTATGAAAAATTGGGGGAAATGGCATTTTCCCTAGATGTGAACACCTTCAAGATTGTGAATACTGGGAACGTACTTATCTTCTTTTTCACTAATTTAATGGCGACGTTTTGTTTGATGGAAATTCATCAAGTAGAACAACTTTTAATTAAAAAAAAGTCTATATCTAGGGTCTAAAACAGTACATCAGCCATTAACGTGGCAAAAAGGAAGATAAGTATGTTCCCTGTATTCAAGGAGTTCACATCTAGGGAAAATGCAATTTCTCGCAATTTTCTGTAAAAATTACTTTTAACTATAAATAATTTTCTACTCCATAGGTATTTGTAATTTTTGGATATATTACTATTTTCGAGATGGCAATTAAATATGTAATGTTGTTTTTGCTTAAAATCACATATTAAAAAAAAATCGATCTGTTGATTCTTATCTTAACAAACATGTTTTTTTTTTTTTTTAATATTATTACATGAGGAATCTGTTGGGTTAAAATCTGAGAAATCCGGTAATCATGAAGAAAGACTTATTCATCTAAGGGACGTAACTCTACTTTTACTAAGATTATTATTTTTTTATATACGATGATTGGAACACTAATTGTAAGAAAAGAAAAATGTAACTTTTTCTTTTATATATATATATATATATATAGATCACCTCTTATAAAGGCCTGGAGGTCGCTCGAGGATAAGGGTTAATGAGTGTACAGTAGTCAATGGGACAATATTGTAGTAATCGTTAGTAGTGTAAATTTGGTAAATTGGATATTTTAAGGGGACAACTCAAGAACTTGTTCACGTTGGTCTTGAAGACGGTTATATTGTAGTCAGCTCGAAAGCAGGAGAACGGAAGAGAGTTCCACAGGCTTGCATCAATCATGAAGTTTTAACTGTTTGAAAAGAAAATAATCGCATCTTAATAAATTTATCTATTATATTTGCTTTTGTTTTTGCATTAGATAAAGTAGTTGAAAAAACAACATTTCCTTATTTGCAACAACAATTAAAAAAAAAATAGAATAGTCCCATCTTTCATGATTGCCAGTACCATAAGTAGTTGAAAATAAACATTTTTTTTTTGTTTGAAACAAAAAAATACTTGCATTTTTTTTTTTCTTAGAATTAGCATTCCAAATCATTGTATGAAAAAAAAGAAAAACAACTAATCTTAGTAAAAGTAAATGAATCAATCTTCCTTTATGATTGCCAGAAATACACACTTTAAATATATATACATTGAGTACTGAATAACATGTTTTTGGGCTTATGTCTTCTTGATGTAAAAAGCAAAACACCGTGATCTGAAATGGAAAACGAAACTAGGTACCGTTTTCTTGAATAATGAAAAAATGCTCATTTCATTTTGCAGTTAATTTTCGAATCAGCGTTTTGCTTTTTACATCAGCAAGACTTAAGCCCGAAAACGTGTTATTCATTACTCAATGTATATATATTTAAAGTGTGTATTTCTCACTAAAAATTGA
This sequence comes from Euprymna scolopes, assembly GCF_053919585.1. Taxonomy (NCBI): domain Eukaryota; kingdom Metazoa; phylum Mollusca; class Cephalopoda; order Sepiida; family Sepiolidae; genus Euprymna; species Euprymna scolopes. Next base: position 80,703,702 of record NC_136488.1, on the reverse strand, counting down.
CGTGTTTTGTAGTTGTCATTATCAAAACATATTTTTTTTAGTAACAAATATTAAAAAGATGGGGAACAAAAAAAATAAAAGAATTTAAGCAAAGTCTCATGAATAAAGACAAAGTGACAATAAACAAAAGGGAGGCAAAGTATAAAAAAAGAGCAAATGAAAAACCAGACCTGAAAAGTATATTAATTTAGTCAAGTTTTATTGAAAGAAATAAATGCTGAATTGCTTTTATTTCCCAAGGCAAGGATTAACAATCAACCTCAAGTACCAATTATAAAGATTAAAAAAATAGAGCATACAAAAATGTTTCAAGTTGATGGAGTATTGTAGAATTAATTCTATTGAATGGAACGACAAAGTTAAATTTATCGTTCAAACAATAAAAACAAATTAAAAATGGGAAAATATAGTTTGTCCCTTTTAAAATAATGATACAGAAAAAAAACAGTCTTACTTGATATGTAAAACCTGAAAGAAAAGACACATGCAAAAAGAAGGTTTTTTTAAAAAAATGTTCTCTCTCTTTCAGTCCTTTTCTTTGAGAGGCACTCTCTTAATTTTCCAGAACCTTCTGGTTCTGATGTAGTGTTTTTCTCTTTTAAAATAAAAATGTCCTGATGAAAAGGGAATTTCAGAAGAATTGTCTTCCAAGACGGTCTCCTTCCTTAATTCCTTACATTTTTTCTTACAAAGCAGGCAAACGGAAGAGAGTTCCACAGGTGTGCAGTTCTAAGAAAGGAGCTTTGTTTAAGGAATTTATGTTTAGGTTTAGGCACAGATAAAGAGTGCCTTTCATGGAGAACATGTGCACCAATATCTTCTTATCTTACAGGCCGGCAAATTTAATTTCTCTTTCTTACAGAAAAATATCTAAAAAATCAAACAGTTCTTCCATTAGTCCTTTTCGACTAATAGTTTCACAGCCATGTTGCCTTTTAATAAACTGGGAATAAAATTGAAAACATTGTTCTCTAAAGCAGATAAATACAGAACATAATGTTTAACGTCAAAAACTTTTTCCTCAATGGAGTTACGATCAGCTCGTCCTTCTCAGAGACCTGTGAAACTCGAAAATGAGTAAAAGCCCATCCTCCCTCTGCTCCTGACAAGGAAGTGACTGCTAGAAAGTGATGATGATGATGATGATAATGATACCAGTCATACTATGTCAAGAAGGGTAGGCATTCTACTTGACAAAGGCAAAAAAAAAAAAAAAAAAAGGGCCGTACCCACCCTGCCTCCTGGCACTGCTTGTGGGCTTCTAGGATTAAAAAATTAAAATTCTCAAAAAAATGTATATTTCTCAATAGATTTTAACTCGAAAAGCTTCCTCATCTATAATATAAATCTCACCGGTCTGTTTAAATGTATGTTTGTATATCTGCCTATAACTTTTGACAGAGGCGACGGATTTTCACGAGATTGGTATCGTTTTGAAGCTTGACCCTTTGGATGACAAATATCGAAAAATTTGCTCAAAACATCAATTACTTCACCCTCAACTGGCACTTTTCTACAGGGAGGAGTTGCTTTTTTCTCTGATATTTTCGAAAGTCATCCCTCTTTTTGATTGACTAGCCTTAATTTAAAAATTCGTCACTTCTGGATTGGCGATGGACGCAACAGCAAAGACATCACGTTTATTTTTTTCATGTTCTTTTCCTCCTTCCTGGTACAGGTTCAAGCCTGCCTGCTTGCCTACTACCACATTTTTTTTTTCTCAACATACACCTCCAAACTCCTGGGCAAGGCTGAGCATCCAGGCTAGTGTAATAATATTAAACAAAATAAAAACATTTTTAATGGCTACACAAAATTTAGTTTTCTCAGTTATGCTGTGATTTAGTAACTTTGCCCTTGAAGTTTAAGGTTTACTCATCAAGCAGAGTTTCGCCCTTTATGTTCAGTAACTTTCACCGTTTCATGTGGATTATTTTGTCCTTCTCCATAAAACATGCTGCACCTCTTGTGTCGTCTTCTGATAGCGCCACACTGGCAGCAGAGAAAGCACACTTTTTTTTTTTTGCTTTGAGGTGAGGTTATTTGTAGCATTACAATTCCAATTAATATATATGTATGAAGAAAAAAGGCAAACATATTTCAAAACATTTTGTCGATTGTGTAAGTTTTAACATTCAAAATTTGTCTTTCAAAATGTTATGACTAATATTTAATGCTTAATCGTCGCCACTTGTACATTTGATATCACCCTAGTAAATTAATTATTTTCATTTTAGGAGGGTTGTGTCTGCAACAAGGGAAGAATTCCACAAGTTCAAAATGGTTTTCTAAATTTGCCGGAGGATGTTAAAATGCACAATTATCTAATGTTATATTGACTTGATATTTTCTTAATTTCTTTAAAAGTGAAGCGTAATAGACTCCTGTAATTGTGTATGAGCTTGCCATCAAAGGACTGCACTTTTGCCTGCTTTGAAGGTGTTAAATGTAGGTGCTTCCACTGTATTGACTTGGCTTTGATCTCTAGATCATATTGATAGACCCAGGTTTCATCCTGTCTAGTCAGTTTATTGAATAACTTTGACTTATCTTCTTGGAACATCTCCAAATTCATCCTCGTGCACTCAACACGTTCTTGCTTCTTGAAAGGTGTCAGTAATCTGGCAATTAATCTGGCAGACACCTTATGCATATGCAAGTGGTCATGAATGATGGTTTCAGGTCTGGAAGCTGTTTCTATAAATTTCCATCTATGTTTGAATTCACAAACTCATCATTTTAAAAGGTCATATGATGGCGCATCATTACCATATGTTTCTCTCATTTCATCAAAAGTCTCCTGTGGTGTACATCCTTTCAAATACAAATACTGGATAACTGTGTGACACAGAACAAGCTCCATTTCACACTTTATTGAGTTCAAACACTTGTAAATCAGAAATCACATTTAGTTCAGATGTGTAATTTGCCACATTACCTATAGAGGTATACATCATTGCAAAATTTCAGCTACAGTAGGTCAATGGCATTACTTATTGAATGCCCTCTTATATTCTTTTACTTTATTGTGGTTCATTGACATTATCTGATTGTGTGTTGGCTTCTGCACAAGGGTTTTCATTAATATTTCACCTGTTTTCATCAGTTTTGTGTGAAACATAATAGTGTTAATTCTCACTTTTTCGAGACTGTTTCTGGTGCTTCTACAATTATTGATATTTCTGTCATTTTCTTCATATCCGATATTCCTTTGAACTCTCTAGCATGTTAGATATATTTGTTTAATTTTTTTCTTCTTTAATAGAAAAAGATATACTTATCTCTATATATTTATCCAAGCTTGTTTTATCTGTACTCAGTGATTTTTTTTATATTTTATCAGATCAGCCGTTTTGTCTTTGATTACTAATTTCGATGTGGGAGTAGGATTGATTAAACTTTCACAATAACAATACAGAATATCATAATAGAAACATAAATCTATTGGATTTGTCAAAGTTTGTTCGTTTTTTTTTTTTTTTTATAATATCATCTTTCCAGCCTACTAAAGATTGTTTAATATTCTTATTTTTCAAATCCTGCATTTGATGTGGCATGTTGACGTCAGTGTGTAATAAGCCTCTGAACATGCAAGTTTTTACATTTTTACTAGCATTTCAGGCTTTAAAATGGAAGATCAAACAGTTCACTACCGACAATTGATTTTTTTTTTTTACCACAGGTAAAGAAAAAACAAATCTACAGAAATCTGCATTAAGATATGTCATATGTATAAGGAGAATGTTATAAAGAATTTTTCAGTGAGAGATGCTCCTTGATCTGGCCAACCAAAGATGTTCAATCAAAGTGACCAAGTGAAAGCTGCAGTTGAACAAATTTGCTGTTTGACAACAAGACAAATCGCAAACATTTTCAAGATTTTCAAATTGGGCGTGGAAAAAATGAATTGCATAAACTCAGTTACGTTTCTAAACTTGGTATTTAGGTTTTTACTTTCCAAAAAACGAGCAAACCTTTTAGCCAACTCAATAATTAGAGTCAATTATTTTTTTTGCATCTTACATCGTGCATTAGATAATTACTGTGGTGGCTATTGATTGAAAATGTAATAAAGCAACAAATAACAAACTTTCTACTAACAAAATATACTAACGACCAAAAATAAAAAAAACCTTAATGATAAAATTTATATACTATACATAGAAAAACACTATGTTTCTTTCTTTTAAGCAAAATATTACTATTTTTTCAATTCTGTTGATCAAACATGAGTGATCAGGTTTCTGGAGTGTGGTAAACTAAACATGTCTATCATCATTAAAACGGAGATGACCATCGGCCATAACACAATATTTATACATTTAATAATGGAATGAGATCCACTCATTCACCCTCCCCTTCCCACTTTCACAATCTCACTCTACAAAGTTCTAGCTCTGTATTAATCTTTTGCCAATGAAATTCATTTATTCCATTCTCTGTAGCCATAGTGAAAGGTTTTTGGCCTTAAGTATGGCTATTTTTAGTTTTGACTGAAATATGTCTACAAATGTAGAGTTAAATATTTGCATGAATAAAATTTTATATACTTAATATAAAAATATTATAAAATGTACGAAGATGTCCTGCTTGTTCACAATTAACACATACATCGGTTTTTGATCAAGTGTAGCCCGATGATTGTTCCAGTAGTCATGCTATGGTAAAAACATGGCAAGTTGTAAGTATAACTCAGTTATTCTCGGTGTGTGATATTGTCGTGGTTACAAGTACTTCAATGGTATTTGCTCTGATGAATTCATACTGTTAGTGCACTCTCAATGTAAATACCCCCAACTAATCTGACAAGTAGAAAAATCTTACGCCTTCATTGCGGAGGTTCCTTGCTGCCGGAGAACTTTCTACTCTAATAGTTTCTTCCCTCAAGCTGCTAGATTTGGGAATTCCCTTTGTTTCTTGCTTTCCCAACTGTACTAGGTCCTGGATATGACCTTAAACTATAGGATGGAATACTGTTGCCATATCTGGGCAGGAGCTGCTAAAAACAGCCTATCCTGCCTTGATAGAGTACAAAATGGACTTTGTGGCTTAGTGGGGGATGCCCTTTTCTCTACCCTGCAACCTCTCTCCCACAGAAGAGACGTTGCGAGCCTGTCCTTGTTTTATCGTTATTTCCATGGCAGATGCTCGTCTGAACTCCAATCTCTGGTCCCCCCTCGCCAATCTTTCACGAAAAACACCCGTCTAGCTGAATCCACTGTGAAAAATTTCCCCCACTCTATATCTGTGCCTAAATCAAAACGCGGATTCCATGAACAAAGCTTCTTTCTTAGAACTGCACGCCTGTGGAACTCTGTTCCATCTGCCTGCTTCCCTCCGGACTACAACTTGGATGTCTTCAAGTCCAATGTTAACAAATTCCTAATGAACCGCCCCCTTAAGTAAACACTTCAGCAAATCTCCACACTAACGTAATGTACTTGCAATAACCCTTATCCCTGAGTGGCTTCCGGGCCTTGATAAGTGGTGATCACTGTGTAAAAAAAAAAAATAAAATAAATATCCGATAGTGGGACCCCAGCTTGCAGACTTTGGGGAGTGTGGAGCCACCCTTTAATTGCCATTGTTCCCAGGTCCACTCTGACCCAGAGTGGTAGTACCTGTTAGGGTCCCAACTATGGGTTAAATAGAAACCGACTTAAAAAAAATATATATATTCTATTTAAAAAATTTTCTTGAAAATAACTGGATTCGGCATTAAATGATCTGAAAAGAGTTGATATGCTGTAAAATGAAAACAACCAACCAACTGTACTAACATGCAGAAATTCGAATGTAACGTTAACAGGCATCTCGCTGCTCAACTCCCTACTTGGAGTGTCACTGTAGGTCTGGTTTCTAATTTACAGTAGCTTCTTATGTCTCAATGGCAAAAAGAAAACCAAACAAAAGGCCCCAAACGTTGTCTTTTGATCATTGTCTGGCCGTGTTAGCTCAGTGACAATTTCAGAATCAATATAAGAGTTGAAAGACCCTAGAAATAATTTAAAATGAACGCGTCAAATTCAGGTTTACAACGGTCTCTCCTGGGTTGACTTTCACACACCGTTAAAAAAAAAACGGATAATAAACCTGAGGTGTTTCGTTTTTGGATTTTTAATATGGGGAAAGAGTTATTTTAAATAAAAAAAGTGGGGGGGGGGGGTATTAAATATTTATTTTTTGGTGTTGTTTTTTTTGGGGGGTTACAAAACAAAACAAGCGAAACATTCGTCACTTTCATATTTGGTTATTTGTTGGATCTTTGAACCCTAATTGATCCCAATCTTTTTTGTCCAACGCTGAGTCATTGACTCTTGGTGATCTCCCCAAACCGAATTCCTCTCAACAGCAAGTCTCCCAAATATATTTACTCTTGACTACTTCCTCGCAGTCACCCTCAACTGACCACTGGCTGACTATATTTTTTCTTAGTTTATGGGTGGCTGAATAATAAGCTAACAACTAATTGTTATGATACCATCCAGTCTGAGGAGTTCAATGGATTTGCTGGCCTTCTTATCAACATCCACTTTCACATCTTCATCATTTCTCAGAAGTCCCAGCCGTGTGTGTATGTTGGAAGGAAGGCAGTTCATAGCAGCACAAAAGACTCACACAGGTGTACCTAAAACTATGTACCAACCTTCTCATGTTGGCATAGCTAATTTAAATGTTTGGTTAGTTTCAATAATTTTGAAATTAGATTTTTAAGCAAGTGATGCTTTTGAAAATAAAGACAAAAATAAACACATTGCCCCACAATTGTCTACCTTACAAGCTGAGTGGAATGCAAAGAATAATAAAAATAATAACTGTTACTTTTAAGTCTCTATATTTCAATCCATCCCATAGCCCTTCAGCCCCTGGAGGGGCATAGGCCATCTACAACTTTTTGTAGATGTTTTTGTAGCAAGGAGTTTTTTTACAGGGTGAGTGTGCTGGCCCTACGCCCAACCTTCCCAAAAGGTACATACAGCGCCTAGTCTTCCTAAATGGTCACTCATCTGGTACTGGCCAGGTTCAACCTTGCTTAACTTCAGTGATCTGGCAAGAACTAGTGTGTCAACGTGATTGTGCCGTACATAAGTCTCTATATTTGCAGTTGTTTAATGCTGATTTTGGTGCTGGCTGGACATGTATTTCGACACAATGAACCTGCTGGAAAAGAGCTTTGATGATTCTTAAAGGTCAAGCGATAAGCTGAGTGGTCTCATATTTCAATTAAGATTCTCCTGGAGAAGGACATCAGCCTCTCATAATTAAAACCTCTGGTTATAATGCGTAAGCAAACATCATGGTTTACAAATTTTGTAGAGGTTTACAATGTCAATTGATGGGTGATCCAAGAATAAGATTCCTATATACGCATATATAATTATTAGTGCTATGACAACAGCATATTCTTTTCATTGCTTTACTCTCGAGTATATATCTGACACAGTTAGACACAATTAATCAACCAAGGATCACATCACTCTATATAAAAACATATGAGATATCAATAGATATATACCTGAGAATCAAAACAAGGAAAAGAATATGTTGTTGTCATAGCCCTAATAATTATATACATATAAAAAAATTCATATACATGGATACGAGTGTTGGGATGATTAATAGGAACCAGAAATTGAGAAAACCCAAAACATTTTAAGCATCAGAATCAGAAAAAAATGTGCGTACATGCCAAAAACGATTCTTGTAATTGTTTATCATTTGGTTTGTTTTGTTTAAAACTTAATTTTCAATAACTGCTACTAAAAATAAAATGGTAAATATTCATTGATTTTTAAGCTACAAACAAAATTAAAATTCATAGGTCATCCACACAAGCATATTTTTTATGTTCACGATAATATATACCTTCTATCACATGGATTCTTACGGCATCTTAAAGAAAAACAACTCTATAACTAAATATTTAGTGATTTTAAAAGAATCAGTAATTGTATTGGAATCGTGAATTTAAAACAGAATTGCATTCTTACAGTATCTCAGAGAAAAACAAGTCTATAGCTAAATATTTAGTGCTTTTAAGAGAATCGGAATAGGTAATTTAAAACAGAATTGGTAATTGTATCGGAATAAAAAAAAAAATCTTGGAATCGTCCCATCACTAATAGATATATATGTTGGGTTAAACAGAGCCAAGAGGGGAAAAATAATAAAATACCAAAGTTTAATGTATGGCATGGAAAGAAACTGGAATCTAAGGAAGATCTCTATCATTTCAATAATTTTAGGAGTAATCAGACTCATAAAAAAGAATTTTAAAAACTACCTGGCAAATATACCCGCTGAACCTATCACAAGAGAGATTCAAGCAATTGCACTGAAAGGGGTGATTAGAATCTAAAAAATGATCTCCCAGTTGGGATGCATGAGATAGCAGGTGAATGTCTGGCACTCAGTAGGATGCTACCTCCCCAGCTAGAACATAATGGGGAAAAAAAAAAAAAAAAAAAAAAAAAAAAGAAAAGAAATATCATATGAATTGAACATGTATCTTAACATGACAAACCTGCAGGCTGGACATAAATCTTGATACTGCTAGAAAAAAATTTCCGTGGTTCCCATGTGAACCATACCATCCCCCTTTGAAGAATCACTAACTCAACTGTTCTTTGCCAAGGTTTTCTTTTCCTCATTGTTGTTTTGGCCATGTTGTCTTGGTGACTGCTGAGGGGAGCAAGCATTGGCTTACAAGCATAAAAAAATAAAACAACTCACAACAAAAAGATAAAAACACACACACACACACACACCCCAACACATTGTGTGATACCACTGTAGAAAACGACCCTCTAAAAGCTAACATTCATATCTTAGTTGTTTTGTAAAACCATCACTGTCGGTCGGCCGAAGTAATCCCATCTCGGGTCCACCAAAGCTGACCTGATTTGCTCTGACCTGCACGCTGTCGTCAACTCTCTCAAACTACAAACTGTCTCTAATGTAACTGACTCCTAAATTTACTGCCTCAAAATCGGAAATCCTAAAAATCTTATTTTTGTCTCAGAGTGACTGATAAGCAGAAATGATTCCTCCTCTCATTCATTCCTTGCTAATTTTGTCCCTATTGTCTCGCATCATTTTCTTCCAACAACATTTTTGAGTCATTTTCTAACAAACTTGGGAGGGGGGGAGGGCATCCATAGCATTACACCTAGAGGTCACATGATGGACTAGAAGGCCTTATATCAAGTTTAATTTGGAGAAGTACACTGGGCACTTGCAAAGGGATCTTTTGGCCGCAATAAGCGAGTTAGCATCATGGCATATAAAATTTGTATATGTTTCTCCATCAATTGATGGATGACCTCAAAGAGAACAAGCTAAAGCAAAGAAAGAGGTCTCCAATGAGAAAAATAAAGTTTCTGTTTAGGTATAATGCAATGTTTTTCCTTTTGAAATTGAACTCTTAGAAACTTATATCTTAACGATAAATATTGTATGCTGTATCCATGTATATTCCTGCAACCCACCCTGGGCGGTTCTCGTTGTACACACGGGCAAGAAAATGTGCAATAACCCTAAGTCCCGGTGGCTACACTTTTAACTGTTTTGTGGTGGACCCTTCAAGGGTGATCAGATTCTCACTAATCACTGAAAAATACCGCTTGGATGCTCGAAATGTCCAAAACGTGCACAACCCTAAGTCTGTGTGGCAACACTGTTCACTTCAGCTGGCCATACGTCACTTCAACTTCATGCCGAGTTCTCTTCTCACAATGGCTTGGTCTGTGTCGTCTTCACCGTCTGGGTAGATTTGAAATCAACTGCACCTTCAATTTGACAAGCAATCAACAAATAGAGAAAAAACAGTAGTCATTTTTCTTATAAACAAAAAAATAATTATTTGTCGAAAGTTACAAAACTGATCATTTATAAGTTTCTGACTCAAGATGCAAATATTCGGGGACTGGCAGCTTCCATTAGCAAAGTTATGGCGAATAATGCAAAGTCCGAGGCTCGACTCTTCAGTGTAGATTCAGGGGCTTAGAATAGAGTGAGATTTAAGTCAGGGAGTTTTCTTGGACTGGTGTGAAAGCCCTAGGCAGTTGGCAGAGTGTGTCCTCAAGGTTATTTTTGCCTTTTATTATACTGAGTATCAGATGGGCTTAACTCTGCCTCCAATTCCTAGAAAACCAATTTCTGTCAGTTTTTGAAATTCTCAAGCTTAAAAAAAAAAGAAAAGAAAATTCTTTTTTTTTTTTTTGTGGGAGTATCCCTCCTGTTTTTGCTTCATTTGCATAACCAAGGGTTTTTTGGTTTTTTTTCACAAGAGTGGTTTCGTATGAGTAAAAAAAATAAATAATTTGGTTATGTTTTTGGGGTGATCAAATTCCCCGGACAATAATTAATAAGCACTTGACTTTGTGTCCACCATCTTGTTTTTGTTTATCCAAGAAATTCATAACATCTGACCTATATTTCAGGTGACCCAATAAAACTTTTGATGATCCAGAATTTAGTTAACTGCTTTTTCTTAACAGGGGGTGGCCTATTCAGATAATCTTGTCAAATTGCCAAAAGGCGCCATTTCTGACATTTTTTTTTATATATATATCTTTATATTGGAACATCATGTTTTCAGCTAGTGTTCTTTTTAAAGTGCCATTTATGCCAACAGAAATTATGAAAGAAAACAGATTTCTTAATCAATACCCACAAATAAATGTGTGCATGTATTATATTGATACCATAACAACCTTTCTTAACAATACTTTTTTCTTTCCATTATTATTATCAGAATCATCACCACCATTACCAACACCATCATTACATCCAATCACTGTCACACTCCTTGTGATGTATAAATATGTATAAATTTGTTGATGTGTAGGAATACAAAATGTCTAAAAAAAAAAAAAAATAAATAAATAAAAATAAATAAATAATTAAAAAAAATTTTTTTTACATGGAAGTCACCAATTATCAAGGCCCGGAAGCCACTCGGAGATAAGGGTTATTTAAAGAGAAAAAATTCCAGCCATTCCTTTGGCCTTCTTCAGTGTATCGTGCTGAAAAAGGTTGAAGGAATATCAACAAATAAGCATCCGACGGGTCAGTTGTATATGTAAATATGCACAAGGTATATCAATGAATGAGAGATATTTAACTAAAAGAAGAAATAGGAAATGTGTCTGGTTTGGAGTTTGACCAACCAGAATTTGATTTATCCATTTGGAAAAGTTAGTGTCTCTTTAAACAATGGTTCATGATGAGGGATAAAATCACTTAAATATTTGAAAAATTAATATCGATCCAAATATGACCTTCTCTGGGCAGTGTTGTTTTTATTACTTATGGATAAAACTGGCACATGAATTTTAAGTGAATAGCTGAGTAGTCTACCAAAAAGGACATACTAGCAGGCCAATCGGTCGTAAAATATGCATAAATATCATATTTTAATTAATGCAGAATTTTTATTTATTCATAAACAAAAATAGCATAGGTATTAAATATAATGTTAAATTCCTTAACAAAATTGAAGTAACAAAAAAAAAATAAATAAATAAAGAAACAAAACATAAATAAAAAAAACAACAAAAAAACAGAAAGAAACTGAGACATGTAAGTATTGTTTTTTTCTAAACAGTTCACTTGTAATTAAAGAAAAAATACTCAAGCTAAGATCGAAGCCGAATCCTAAAGATAGTGAGTCAAGTTCAATAATCATTAGGCTAGCTTGACAAGATATTAATGAAATATTTTCAAACCTACTTATTCTTATAATGTAAACAGTTAGTGAACGGAAAAAATCTGATGACTCCCTCAGCAGCTCTTTTTTTCCAGATGAAAACAGATTAAAATGTTTTCTACATGTCTGTATATCATATATACCAAATTTCAAGTCTGTAGATAAAAAAACTTGTTGAGAAATGTCCTCACACACACACACATTCTCACTGATATATACATTTCAGCAGACAGGCTGGAGAGGCTAGTTTTTTGTGTCTCATTTGAGGCCTAAGCTAAAAGACTGTTTTGTTGGACTTGTGTTTTGACTCAGGCAAAGAGTTTTGATTTGCAGGCCTGTCATTCAGTAGAAAAGAAGTGTCATTGTAACCTCAAAAATACAAAAAACAACAATGAAACTTTGTTACTTGTTTTAAACTGGAATTTTGTAATATTCAAGCGATATATATATATATATATATTCCAGCAGGGGTGGGGAATAAAGGTAAGTTAGGTTTCTGTGGGTCTTGGTGTCAGAAAGCTTTTTGAGACTTAAGCTGATTAACTATTTGTGTTCGGTTGGCTTTATGTTTTGATTCAGTTAAGTTCTGATTGCAAGTCTGTCGTTCGATGAGAAAGGAACATCTCTTAAAATAAAACTGCATTACTTGTTTTAAACTGGAGTTTTATTTTGTTTGGATGGAGAATCCTGCCGTTGTAGCTCTGAGACCACATGATTTTCACTGCAACTAGTGTCAGAACCATAGTGTGTGCAGTGAATGCACATTCACACATAGTGATATGACAATCAGATCTCCACCCTGTAGAGATGTATGCAGAAATTCATGTCTCGTGCCCAGAATGTCACAACCACTGGATGCACAGTTCTTCCATTGCATCACTCAGACTACACAATTGACTGTGTGACCAGTGTTGGAATCAAGCACAGTCGTCAAGTCAGCATAACAGGTAGACGATCATAGACTGCAGTGCATGCACATTTACATCTATAGCCACACTGATGAATTTTAATGATGACAAAACCTGCATGAGAATATAAAAAAAATGATATATATTGGATCAGTGGTAGAGCTTCAAGTTCCAGATTCATAGGGTCACAGTTTTGAATCTTGATAGGTTCAGATGTTATATAATGATGAAACAGGTGTCTGTAGATGATTATATTTAAAATAACTTTCTCTCATATATATATATATATATATATATATATATACACACACACACACACACATATATATATATATTCACATACACACAGTAGAACCCTGGGATACGGTGGCTGTAGGTACGTTTTAAGGTTATGATGTGGAGTATGATACTTTTCCGGCCCCTGATTATGGTATTTGCCCCACCTTACAGTGCTATTTATAATCTTATTTGATTATATACATGTTTATTATATACTAGAAAAGTCGGAAAAAATACACTAGCCAGTGCCATAGTGTTAAAACAGAAGAATGGACCAACCATAAACGGGCAAAAGACCTACCAACTGAAATATCCCAAGAATATATTGATAGGGATGGTTCCCTGGACTGGCTCAAAAGAGGATCCCTCCATTATGACCAAGAGAGGTTGATATTGGCTGCACAAGACCAGGGCCTCATGACAAACGCCTTCAAAAAGATGTGTGGTCTAAGCAACAATAATAAATGCAGGTTCTGTAGCACTGAGGTTGAGAGTGTGGGCCACCTGATTTCTGGTTGCAAAGTCCTACTTGGAGATGGTTATTATACAGATCGCCATAACGGAGTTTGCAAATACCTTCACTGGAAGATATGTAAGAAACTCAACATTCAATGTAGTAAAAAATCCTGGGAATATATACCCGAACGAACAGTTGGGAATGACAACTACACTATTCACTATGACTACATAATCCCTACTGCTACATATCTAGAAAACGCAGCTGTTAAACCAGATATAGTGATTTGGGACAGAGCAAACAAAAAAGCGACTGTAATAGAGGTCAGTGTACCCAATGATACAGGGCTTAACAGAGCTGAGAGGGAAAAGATAACAAAGTATCAAGGACTTATGTATGATATGAAACGAAATTGGAAATTAAAAGACGTTTCAATTATACCAGTCATCATAGGAGCAACTGGGCTTATGAAAAAGAACTTTAAAAAGTACATAGCAAGCATACCCGGTGAACCAAGTGCAAGTGAAATACAAACGATTACACTGAAAGGGACGGCTAGAATCCTGAAAAGATCTCTTGGTTGGACTCACTAAAATAGGGGTAAATGTCAGACATCTGGTTGGATGTCCCATCCCCTAGAAGAAAAAGTTTAAGAAAATTGAAAAAAAACAAGTATTTTGTTACTAATTTTTAATGCCGTATCCCGGGGTTCTATTGTTTGCATTTTAAAGCAATAGATGATGCCATTAACAATTTCACCACTTCTCTCTCACACACACACACGTGTATGTGTTACAGAAGATTAAAAAACACAAGCAAAAAAAACAAAAAAACATTGGTGCTGTTGGTTTCAAATCCAACACGAAGTCGACTAGTCTTAGATCATTTATGTTGGACTCTCTTCAGCCTTTGTTTACATTTGTCTAACTGGAAACATGTTACATAGAATACATTTTTTTTTTTTTTTTTTTGCACTTCTCCAAATCATTTTTTTTTTTTTTTTTTATCATTTTTATTTTTGTCTTTATTTTCCTGGGATTTTGCCGTTTACAATTTGATTTTCATAATTGATAAATTAAGACAGCTTTATCCCCCAACAATCCCTTAATTGTAAACTTCTGGTTTCAGGGAAGCAAATTAGGGAGTGGCCGGAATATTCAAAATAAATTCCTAACTTTAAATAAAGTCATAAAAGTAAATATTAAGAATTTAAATAATTAAATCCTTAAAAAATGTGTAAAACTAAGATAAGAATACATTAACCCCCCCCCCCACATATGCGTCAGGAATATCTCGAGAATGTTGGCATATTCTGATGTTTGTTGTTAGTGATGAAATTGTTAATAGCATCAGTTATTGGTTTGAAATGAAGATTATTATTTAAAAGACATTTTTACGCAGATTATTTTCATTATCAAATTGATCCATTAAGTAAATTTCCATAAGAAAATTTAAATCTTTCTTAAATAATTGAAAATAAATTTAATTTCTTGTTTAGAGTTTAAATAGTGAATTATCTCTCTTACTCTTGATTGGTTCTTATGTCAGAGTCCAGTGCTATGACTGAAAGAGAGCATATTAGTTTCAATTTTGTGTTACCATAAACAGTACAAGGATTTATAATTGGTAAGAAATAGATCAACATTGAAAAGACAGTTTGTCTTATTTCCATTAAAAAATAAAAGAAAAAAGCAAAAGAAATAGAGAGAAAAGAAAAATAAAAGAGCAAGAAGCGAGTAGAAAAAAAAGGAGGTAAAGAAAAAAAGAAAAATAGAAGAGAAAAAAGAAAAAAAAATGATGTTGCATTCATTTTTATTAATTTCGCTGTCAAATAACAATACGAATGATCAGTTCATTGCAAAATCCTGCATTTTAAGGAATCGGTTCCTCATCTTAAATATACAGAACTTGTTCCTTTTATTTCTCACTTGATTAATCCATCTTGACATCACAACATATGAACACTCACTCACACACTTAAGCATCCAAGATGAGAGCGGGACTTGGAGGCTAATATTGTATGTGTAAATATCACAGTCTAAAATCACCTGACCAGCCGTGATTTCAACACTTTACATGTGTATAAAATATGATTTGAGGTAAGAAGGACATGGTAATTTCTTTTTTTTTTTCAAATCATTAATGATTGATCTTTTAACCCCAAGAAACTGAACAAACCTGACAATAAAAATGAGAAGCTGAAATTGTAGGAGAGACAGAATAAGGATTACAAAAACAGTAATAGAAAAGAGGTTAGGATTAGTTTAGAAATGAATGTTTGTTGAAATGCCATTTAATTAACATTCAAGAGAGAAAAAAAAATCTAATAAGTCACCAACACCAATGAAGAATAACATTTTAGGACTGAAGTGCACATGTAGATGAGGAAGAGGAGAAGAGCAAAAGAAAATGCTGAAAAGATAAAATAGCAACTTTTTTTTTTTCCTTTTCATTATATAATACAAGAAAAATAACGGGACTTCCATTATATACCTATTTAAAAAAAGCATGAAGTGGATTTAATGGCCAAAAGAAAAAGAAGGACGGTTGAAGGAAAAAAAATTGAAGTTGTAAAGGGAAGAAGTAGGGCTTATAGTTGGAGTGGGAAGAAGTAGGGCTTATAGTTGGAGTGGGAAGAAGTAGGGCTTATAGTTGGAGTGGGAAGAAGTAGGGCTTATAGTTGGAGTGCGAAGAAGTAGGGCTTATAGTTGGAGTGCGAAGAAGTAGGGCTTATAGTTGGAGTGCGAAGAAGTAGGGCTTATAGTTGGAGTGCGAAGAAGTAGGGCTTATAGTTGGAGTGGGAAGAAGTAGGGCTTATAGTTGGAGTGGGAAGAAGTAGGGCTTATAGTTGGAGTGGGAAGAAGTAGGGCTTATAGTTGGAGTGGGAAGAAGTAGGGCTTATAGTTGGAGTGGGAAGAAGTAGGGCTTATAGTTGGAGTGGGAAGAAGTAGGGCTTATAGTTGGAGTGGGAAGAGTAGGGCTTATAGTTGGAGTGGGAAGAGTAGGGCTTATAGTTGGAGTGGGAAGAGTAGGGCTTATAGTTGGAGTGGGAAGGAGTAGGGCTTATAGTTGGAGTGGGAAGAAGTAGGGCTTATAGTTGGAGTGGGAAGAAGTAGGGCTTATAGTTGGAGTTGGAAGAAGTAGGGCTTATAGTTGGAGTTGGAAGAAGTAGGGCTTATAGTTGGAGTGGGAAGAGTAGGGCTTATAGTTGGAGTGGGAAGAGTAGGGCTTATAGTTGGAGTGGGAAGAGTAGGGCTTATAGTTGGAGTGGGAAGAGTAGGGCTTATAGTTGGAGTGGGAAGAGTAGGGCTTATAGTTGGAGTGGGAAGAGTAGGGCTTATAGTTGGAGTGGGAAGAAGTAGGGCTTATAGTTGAAGTGGGAAGAGTAGGGCTTATAGTTGGAGTGGGAAGAAGTAGGGCTTATAGTTGGAGTGGGAAGAAGTAGGGCTTATAGTTGGAGTGGGAAGAAGTAGGGCTTATAGTTGGAGTGGGAAGAGTAGGGCTTATAGTTGGAGTGGGAAGAGTAGGGCTTATAGTTGGAGTGGGAAGAGTAGGGCTTATAGTTGAAGTGGGAAGAAGTAGGGCTTATAGTTGGAGTGGGAAGAAGTAGGGCTTATAGTTGAAGTGGGAAGAAGTAGGGCTTATAGTTGGAGTGGGAAGAGTAGGGCTTATAGTTGGAGTGGGAAGAGTAGGGCTTATAGTTGGAGTGGGAAGAGTAGGGCTTATAGTTGGAGTGGGAAGAGTAGGGCTTATAGTTGGAGTGGGAAGAAGTAGCGCTTATAGTTGGAGTGGGAAGAAGTAGGGCTTATAGTTGGAGTGGGAAGAAGTAGGGCTTATAGTTGGAGTGGGAAGAAGTAGGGCTTATAGTTGAAGTGGGAAGAAGTAGGGCTTATAGTTGAAGTGGGAAGAGTAGGGCTTATAGTTGGAGTGGGAAGAAGTAGGGCTTATAGTTGGAGTGGGAAGAGTAGGGCTTATAGTTGAAGTGGGAAGAAGTAGGGCTTATAGTTGGAGTGGGAAGAGTAGGGCTTATAGTTGAAGTGGGAAGAAGTAGGGCTTATAGTTGGAGTGGGAAGAAGTAGGGCTTATAGTTGGAGTGGGAAGAGTAGGGCTTATAGTTGGAGTGGGAAGAGTAGGGCTTATAGTTGGAGTGGGAAGAGTAGGGCTTATAGTTGAAGTGGGAAGAAGTAGGGCTTATAGTTGGAGTGGGAAGAAGTAGGGCTTATAGTTGGAGTGGGAAGAAGTAGGGCTTATAGTTGAAGTGGGAAGAAGTAGGGCTTATAGTTGGAGTGGGAAGAAGTAGGGCTTATAGTTGGAGTGGGAAGAAGTAGGGCTTATAGTTAGAGTGGGAAGAAGTAGGGCTTATAGTTGGAGTGGGAAGAAGTAGGGCTTATAGTTGGAGTGGGAAGAGTAGGGCTTATAGTTGGAGTGGGAAGAGTAGGGCTTATAGTTGGAGTGGGAAGAGTAGGGCTTATAGTTGGAGTGGGAAGAAGTAGGGCTTATAGTTGGAGTGGGAAGAAGTAGGGCTTATAGTTGGAGTGGGAAGAAGTAGGGCTTATAGTTGGAGTGGGAAGAGTAGGGCTTATAGTTGGAGTGGGAAGAGTAGGGCTTATAGTTGGAGTGGGAAGAGTAGGGCTTATAGTTGGAGTGGGAAGAGTAAAGCTTATAGTTGGAGTGGGAAGAGTAGGGCTTATAGTTGGAGTGGGAAGAGTAGGGCTTATAGTTGGAGTGGGAAGAGTAGGGCTTATAGTTGGAGAGGAGGAAAAGAGATTTAAAGTTGAAAGGGGAAGATTTAAATCTGAAGGAAGGCAAGGATTATTTAAGTTAGAGGGGAGAAGGAGGACTGAAGTTGAAGAAATACATTTTCTTTCGTGCAACTTAATCTTCATTTCTGTAAAACACTTTTTTTTGTTTGTCATTATACTTGCACTAAGATAATAAATGATCGAAGATAGATAAGTGTTCAATCTAAAATAAACACTTAATTAAAAAAAAAAATCAAATACAAAATAAAACAAAAAAATGTGTCAGAAATAAAATAAAAAAAATTATTCAACAGTAAATTAAGGTGTATCTCACAGAATCTGAAATACTTATCACCACCACGTGATGAGGTGAGGAGGTCTCCTAACTAAAATCTTTAAAATTAGATTTCTTTCATTTTTTTAATGGTTTCATTAAATCAAATATAACATTTTTTTCTTCATAAAAATAAATATTAAGTCTCATCTAAAAGATAAAATTACTTTCGTTTGAACACACTTAAACATTCACATATATAGCCACACTAATGAGTTTTAATATAGACAAAACATGCATGTGGATATAAATAATATTCAAAATTATATATATGAGAGAGAGAAGTGCTGAAATCGTTAATAACATCAGCTATAGATTTGAAATGCAGAGTATTATTAAAAAAAGGTTTTGCATAGAATATTTTCATTATCAAATAAGGTAGCAGGAGGAGGATTTAACTGATAATTTTTAAAGATTTTTGTTGCTGCGGTTTTAAATTTGGAAGGCAATTTATATGATCTTGTAAGAATGGATTGAAAGTTAGTGAATATTGAAAATGAAACTAAAGAAAAAAAATACTCCAAATATCCTGGATGGTTCCTAATTTTTTTTTTTATGCAACATTGCCCCATCCAGGACGAGTCATAATTGAATATGATGAAGGCTTTGCAACATATACAGAAAACATGAAACTGACATATGTTAGTTATACATAGTGGAACTTCGATTTTCAAATATAGTTAATTCTGAAAATCTCTTCTAAAACTAAATTGTTCAAAACCCAAACTATATTTTCTAAGTAAAAATCATGAAAAAGCGTAGAATTTGTTAATTCTTATATGAAGACTATTATTTAGACAATGAGATTAAACGAAATCAGTCATATTATTGTTTTCAACACTAATTATAATGCCAAAGATATTCACCCTATGCAGGTTGAAACGGCTTCCTTCAAAGGAGAAAGTTTCATGGGCACATCAAGTTCACAAGCGGTCCCCAGTTGCAGTATATCCAGTAAGGAAAAATAACGATGTTAGGTTTTTGCAATTCTTGCAAGGAGGGAGTCGCAATCCTGCTACATACAGCACCTAGTATTCCCAAATGGTCACCCATCTTGTACTGTCTAGGCTCAATGTTGCTTAATTTTAGTGATAATGAAACCTGGTGTCAACGTGATTATGCTGTATATTACTATATCCAATACAGTACTTCAACACTAAATATAATGAATAATATAAAAGTCTATTTTGTAAAAAAATATTCTCTGAACTTTTATAAATTAAACTATTTTTACTGTATATTTTACTGCATATATTTAAAAAACATTTTTTTACAGGTATTTAAAGATATTTTTTTTTAAATACCTGTGAAAAATGTTTTAAATATTATAAAATAGTAATAAAATCATGTAAAAGACAAAATATATGCTAAAAATAGAAATAAAGCATAAAAATAAATAAATAAATAAAAATCTAGATTGATTTAAAAATCCAGGAGTGGCAGCATTTCAATTACCGTCAGCATGGTCCAGGAATCAAAATTTTGTTAAAAAATTGAGGCATTTCTGGCCTGAAGCTGAAGTTTTTGTTTGAAATCCGAATTGTTTGAGTTCCGGGATGTTTATGAACCAAGATTTGACTGCATCATGTATATAGTAATGTGCCTTGGAATTTTGTGTATCGATTTTAAAATGAATTGTTCCAAAATCAAATTAGGTTATCCCGAGGACTGAAACAATTCAATTTTTAATAAACACTTTTCAAAAAAGGCGACATTCGTTTCATTGATTTGAAGAATATTTAGTTTTTCTAGTAAAAAGATGGAGAATATTTGTTTAAAAAAGAATTAAATTGTTAGAATTTTAAATAAAGAGGAGACATTTGTTTTATTTATTTAAAGGATATTTAGCTGACAATGACAATTATTTTTATGGAAGAAAAAAATAGTGATTTCTTTTCAAAAGTAATATTTTTAACAGTAAATTATACAAGATTGATGTAGAGGTCACTGTAGACTAGTATATCATATTGTACTTTGGTTAGGTTGGTTGCATTTCAATAACCAAAAGGAGAATTAGTCCACAATCATAATTTTTGTTTACTTTTTATTATTTTGATGAATGCCTATATATTTTTCTTTACTGTCTTACACTCGTTTTGCAGCCCATAATGAAAAATATTGTCCTTAGTCTTTCTAGCTGCTCAGCAGAGACAATCAAATATCAGTAAAAACTAACAAAACAAATTAAAATATGAAAGGTGCTGAAACATGAGAACAGCAAAGATAGCAATCAGAGAACCCTCCCACCCCAGACATTTGATACCCCATGGGAAGGTTCTCAAGCTGCCATTTTGGATTTAACTAGCAATGCTCAAAATAAAAAATAAAAAAATAAACAAAAATAATGATTGTGGACGACTTCTTGCCTTTGGTTAATGAAATGCAACCAACCAGTATATATGCTCTGTAGCAGGAAAGTTAATTTCATTGAGCTTTTTATTTGAAACAATTTAAACAATATTATAAAGATACATACCTTAAAAATAATTTTAATATAAAATCAGGAGTTATATATATATATATATATATATAACTAATGGATGGAGATTTGGTAACTATTGAAACTATACTTATTTCAGGAAAAGGGAGAGATAGTTAGTATATGTTCTGTTGTCATGAGACCATCCTCTCAGGCATTGTCTCCTCCTTGGAAGGAACAGAAAAAAAAGAGTGTAATATATGTTCATTTGTTATACTATCTGCCACTGCCACTTTAAGGTGACAAATTGTCATATCAAAGAAGATAATATACATCAACTTATTTTTTAAATATTTTTATTAAGGAAAAACAACTTTTCCATTAGAAGAAACAAAGAGTTCTTTTTTTAATTTGTTTTTAGATGGAAATATGAAAAGCATTCTTTATTGCTGCTAAAACTTAGAGTTAGTGGTAACAAAAAAAGGTGGTCAAAGATAGAATGATCCAGAAATGTTGGATCAGTTTATGTAAAATGTATGTGAAACTGATCCCCCACTTTAAATGGTTAAGTTTATATGGGGCCAATTGTACAGATTTAGAAACCTAAAGTAAACATTTACCCTATTTTCTCCCATACCTTTATTATATTTTTTCTTATTTCATTGTTTTATAAGGTGAAAATAAAATTCTTTGTTAATCAACTGTTGAAAAAAAAAAAAAAAAAAGAAAAAAAAAAAGTTATCTTCTGATATGACATTTTGTCACCTTCAAATAAAAAATGTGGCAAGTAAGTTCAAAACACAAGCAGCAACTTTTACGTATTGATTCTCTTATTCAATTCTTTGTGTTGTTCACGATTCAGATTTAAACTACAAGAACCAAACATTTTTAAAAGCCGAGTACTTTTGATCCCACTTGACGTCATCTTCGAGATATTCAAATACTTTTTAAAACTGGAGCAAAATGTTTACAGTTAAAAATCTGCAACAGTTTAAACACTGTTTATTTTCAGTATCAAAGTTCAAATCTTAACTAAGTTGTTAAGTATAGTGTTTTACAGACCACCATCATCCCATCCTCTGATATAAAACAGCACAACAGAAAGAACTGAAAATTTAATTCTTATTTAGGATACATCTTAATAAAAACAAAATACAGAAACATCTTTATGATGTATGTATCAGTCATGGAACAAAGATATCATGTTCCAAAAATCACGTAAATTGAACCAATAGTTTTGTTTTTAACTAAGAAAATCAAAATTTACAATTTCTAATGATTAAAAAGTTTTATTTTGAATACTAACAAAATGTGGTCGAATGGAGTTGTCGCCCTTGAATTTTAACATATTCTAAAGCAATGTGGCGACTCCCATTTTGATTGTCATAAAATTTGATTTTCTTAATTAAAAAAATCTACTTCATCAATACGTGATTTTTGGAATATGACATCTTCATTCAGTGATGAATATGTACACCATAATGATCTGCCTGTATTTTTGTTTTTTCAATTAAGTTGAATTCTAAATAAAAACCAAAAACTTATTTCATTAAAAAACAAAAAAAAACTTGTTAGAATGAGACAATGTCTAAATATATGCATATACCTTTATACAGTTATACAATTCTATAAGTTCATACAAGCATTGCCAATGTTGAACTTACTAATTTCCTCAGAACCATGTGCTTTAACTATGAATGGATGTTAAGTATAACATGCTATGCTTAACTTCCACTCTTATAAGGACACTTGGTTGTGAGAAAACCAGTAAGTTAAACTTTGGCATTGTCAATGTAAGCCAAATAGCTTATGAATACATTTGCTCTACTAATATCAATTTTAGTATTGAGTATTATCGGGTCAGATATACATCAACTTTATAAGTGAATAATAAATTTGAATTTATTTCATATATAAATATAGATATATTTATATTGTCAATATTTTTTACAGCATTAATGATTATATGGTATTTGTTGAGCAGGACATAAAATAGGCTTCTAAATCTTATCCAAAATTATTATAATAATTATAATAATAAAATAAAAAGGAAAAAAGTTAAAACTTTGTGTATATATATGTATATATGTGTGTGTGTGTGTGTGTGTCTGTGATCATGGATTGATATTCTATACAAGAGAATGGTTTATTTTCTCTTCATAGCCTTTAAATTAAGACGACGAACTCAATGCAAAAAAAAAGTGTGTATGTGTGTGTGTGTGTGTGTGTGTTGGGGTGGTGGTGATGAGAAAAGTCATCCAAAAAATGATGTGGGTTGTTGAGTTCTCCAATGCCATGATGATCATTTAGTACAGATGGAAGAAGAGGCACGACGTTGAATTTTCAGTAACCCAAAATGCCTAGCAACCAAATGATGAGAGCAAGTATTAACAAAGCGCCAACCGTTATCAACCATAAACCAATTTCAAATCGGCAAAAGTAGCCTGAAAAACAAAAAAAAAAAACAGTAATAATAATTATAAAAAAGTGTAAAAAGGAAAAAAAAATGTTTCAAAACATGAATTCAAACATTAGCGTTAATAAAAAAATTAATTAATGAATGGGTTAATATTAGTGTTGGCACAATTAATTGGAATTGATAAAAATCGGAAGATTTGGGTGTATCGGAATCGGAAAAATCGATGCCTAGTTTCCGATGCCAAAACGATTCTTTTAATTGTCTTTTTTTTATTTGATTTTGTTTAAAGTAAAATCTTCCATTATTGGTAATAATGATAAAATAAATATTTATTGATTTTAAAATACCAGTAAAGCTAAAACCGATAGATCACTCTCCACGAGTGTATTTTAACATTTAGGAATATATCTGCATATTTAACATGTGTCTTTACGAAAATTGGAGAAAATAACAATCTTATAATTAAATAATTAGAGATTTATATAGAATCAGAACCGGAAATTTAGTACAGAATTGCTAATTGCATCGGAATGGGAAACATATTGGAATCGTTCCATCACTAGTTAATATTATGAATAGTTTTGGAAATTATTTTAATAGTCCCAAATTTATTTTGCTTTCACTATACATCGTATGTTATTTTACAATTATATAATCCTCTCAGCTGAAAAAAAGTGACGGAGGCGATATAAGTTCTAATAAATTTTCATTATAAAATTTTACCCCCAAAACATTATAAAACTAAAAATTATGATTCAATGCCAATTCAGAATAACAGTGTACGAGCAAGAAGATTCAACATCGCCATAATTTTAATGAAGATATTTTTATTTTATTATTTGTTAATTAATATTTGAAAAATAAGAATGAAAAGATCTACTGTTCTTGTCCAGAACTCCTCATTAAAAAATAAAAAATAAAGAAAAATCTGTATGATGTAAGTACCCGTCATGGGATGAAGATGTCATATTCAGAAAAACTCATGTAGAGTGCTCAAACAGTTTAATTTTTAAATAAAGAAAAATAATTTTTAAGTAATTAATGGAAATTCAGAGGTATTACAATATAAGTATAGTAAGTATGAATTATTGAGTTATCTCCCCCCCCCCTTTTTTTTAGATTATTTCAGAATGGCTGTTACTCCTTAGATACTCGTTAAACTTGATTTTCTTATTTAAAAATGAAACTACCTGATCAATTTACGTCATTTTTGGAATATGATATTTTCATTTTGTCAGGAGCATGCACATCATACAAATTGTTCTTTATTTTTGCTTTTTAATATAGATTGAATTATGAATAAGAACTTTTATTTTTATTATTTACTGATGAATCATTGTTTGCTGGCGATTCGTGGAACTCAAGGATAAGAGTCAAAAGGAGTGTTAGTTGGATGTTGATCGTCATCATGACAAGATTGGAAACACTGGATGGAATGTACACACAATTACTTAAGAGGACTAGACTTTCCAAGAGGATGGCTTGATAAGTATTGGGGTGGGAGGAGCAGGGAATTGCTTCCAATAAGAAATGAAGCCACTTGATCTAAGGAAATAAAAAAAATACTACTTAACGATAAAAACTATTCAATAATAAATATTATATGGATAAATTCTAACCTAGAAAACAGCAATTCTTCTCTCTTTGTCAGAAACATCACTCTTGGAATGTAAGGAATAAAGGACAAAAGAAGAGAAGCAAGATTTACGAAACTGCCAAAAAATAAACCTAAGGTCCACTTTCTACCATCATTTTTTTACATTAGATTTGAAAAAGAGCATGTTGTAGTTGACAAGCAGACTTGAGGTATATTATTACACAGATGTCATTAAAAAAAAAAAAAAAAGGAAAGTTGTTTGCTGTTGACAGACGATTTCTTGCTGTAAATGTTTTACAAGAGGGTACCAGAGATTCGAGCTGAGATTAGTTTAAATGATTTGAAACTCACAAGTTTTTATTATTACTAAACTATTATTTGAGTTGAGGCAGTCTGCTGTTTTGACTTAGTTTAGCATTAAAATCTCCACCAATCATTATGACATTGTGAAGAGTTATTTGTGAAATGAGAAGAGACAAGTCAGTGTAGAATTGCACCACTTCATCTCCTGTTTGTTGGGTTGTACCAACAGACAACTGTAAGCTTTTGGGTTTTCGTTGCATGATACAACAATAATACAAGGTGTTATTGAGCTTTAGGGTTTTATCAGCATACCAACCACTTCAACTAAAGTATTGATGAGGTATTAGTATTCATCTTATGTCATTTTATTTCAGAAAAACAACTATAATCAGAAGCTACTCTTCAATAAAGGAAGGAATCTCTAGCTAAGTAATTAGAACAAAATCACTAGAACAAACCAAATTTGATGCTAAAAGATTTTTTTTGTTAAATAAAAACAATGAAAATAAAATATTTTGGTTGACTCCAACCTTCATCAGAAAGTTAGAGATTTCTTCTTTCTTCTGTAACAAAGAATACAGGTCATATCTAATCTCTTGTGGTGTCAAAGGTTATTAATGTCTAAATTTTGTATGGGCTCCCTCTATATGGTTTGTTTTTTAACAGAGTCCCCTTCCTTTTTCTAGATGTATTGACTTCACCACGGCCAAAAAATTCCATCTACACCCCCCCCTCCGTATGGTAACCCTCCAGAATATCAGAGGGAGACTAACAGGTGCTATATCTTGCCCAAAGGTGACTTGGAACTGTCCAAGTTAGAGGCATTCATCTCCGTGATGTATTATACATAACTCTTATCTGAATACATACAGCAGCTCATATTCCCAAATGGTCACCCCTTTTGGTAGTGATCAAATTAAAAAAAAATTAATTTGGGAATTATAAGTAGGATGACCCATGGAATGTGATATTTTGGTGATTGGATTCTATTTAGGAAAACCAAACAAAGCTTATGTGACAAGGATACATTTTTGAATGGCCTTGTACCTAATTTATTTTATGTTTACTGTAACATTTTCTAAAAAAAAAAAATGAATAAATTTTTCAAATAACTCCATAATACAAGTGAATAATTTTAAAAGCGTGAACTTTAATATCAGTGGAAGACGACAAATGAAAAAGCAAAATTATTTTGGGAGGATGAAAAAACAAAAAAAACAAAACAACTTACCATCACTTGGTTGATGAATTTGCACCATATAATCCGGAGAAATCGTGAGGAGACTGAAGTCATGTTTTCCAGTTACGTCACGGGTAGAAGATGAAATGGGCAAAAATTCAACGCCTGTTACAAATATTCCATGGGATGCTGGCACATGATATAATCTCTGAGAAGAAAAAAAAAAGAACAATGCAAATTTGTATTATTTGGACTACTATTCTCATCTTGAGCATTATTCTTCAGGTTTATCTCCAGAATCTTTCATAGGCGTAATGAATAAAGTACTAAGTAAAATTTGGTTTAATTCTCAAGACTGCAATTGCAGGTGGCCAGAAAATGTCAGACCCCTGATTAAGAGAAATAAATACTATAATGTTGATAGATTAATGATGATAAAGGCCAACTGGCAATTTTATTAATCCTTATCCAGGACAAGGCTTTTGGCCTAGCTAGGTATAAACAAAGCGGATGTATCTTTTAAAAACTTTTTTAATACTGGACATTTATGCACCGATATTGTTTGAGAAAGGTATTAACTCACACTCCCAATCCTCAGCTATAGATAAGATAACTAGTGCCCAATAGGTTAGGTTTACTTAATGGTATTTCAACTATGTAAAGGTTATATATATATATATATATATATATATATATATATATATACACACCAAAGTGACCTTGTCTGTGTGCAAGTGCTGAACAGTGTACGACACTACTCTTGTCAATTTGGGATCTATGGACTTGAAAATTGATATACAAGGGATTTGGACCTTTGGAACAAATTCAATTTGGTTTTTAGCAAGTAAAAATAGCTGCTAAGGGTCAAAATGGAAAAACTGGAACATAACAGGCAGAAGTTGACTTGAAATGTTTCTCTAAGTATGTGCAAATATACATTCATACATTAAACTACATTAATCTTTAAAGTCTTTACATGCATCTGTCCTTAGGGCATTTTTTTTTTTTTTTTTTTTTTTTTTTTTACAAGTAAATCACTGCTTGTCAAGGCTCAAAGACCACTCTAGGATATGTGTTAATGATTGCAAGGTGGTTGTGTACAAATCGTTACTGGCATAGATTGGGTAGAATTTGGATTATTTAAGGAGACGTCTCAATAAGAACTTGTTTACATAGGACTCTAAGGCTACCATATTGTAGTTGGCTGGGAAGTGGAACAGTGTCCCACAAGCAGGCAGTTCTAGGAAAGAAGCTTTGTTCATGAAAGCTGCATTCAGATTTAGGCACAGATAGAGAGCAAGGTAAATTGTTGGTAGTGATTGTAGCTAGTTGAATGCTTTTTGTGAAAGTTTGGCAAGCCGGAACCATAAATTGAAGCTCAAATGAGCACCTACCATGAAAATAATGATAGAGCAGAGACAGGCTTGCAACGTCTCTTCTGTGGGAAAGAGATTACAAGGAAGAGAAAAGGGCATCATCTACTAAGTTTTGAAGCCGGTTTTGAACTCCATCAAGGCAGGATAAAGTGCACTGAGTAGCTTTTGCCCAGATATAGCAATAGTACTCCATTTTAGGATGTACTTGGCTCTTATACAGATAGAGGTTTGCATTGGCAGTGAGATACCTACTGGAGCGGTAGAATGATCCAACCATTTTTCCAGCGATCTTGACAACTGATCTGATATGGTAATAAATATCACTGGAGAGATAAATGTTTTGGTTCCAATTCTAACTGATAGCACCAAAGTCATATTTTTTTTTAAAAAACTTAAAATCATTACAATATATTAGGTACAAGATACTAATAAATAGAGAATTGGCTCTATATTAATAAATATGAAATCTGTATAAATTAAAATATCATATTAAAGTATACTTTATGACTGGACAATACCTGGCGGCCTGTTAGTGCTGAATAAAGTTATAAAATGCGATCTTATAGGTAGGATAATTATTTTATATTTTCAGAAAATAATAGTCTTATAAGGAAATGTCACATTTAAACACTATCTCGAAAAAGCATTATTCTTAGAAATGGTATGGTCCTGTTTGTTTTACCACACAACAATCAGCCATTACTCTTAGAAAACAATACTCCTAGAGAACATTACTCCTAAAAGGAAATTTTACAATGAGAGTAGAAAGATCACTCTTAGAAAAAAACATTACTCTTAGAATGGTTTGGCTTGTTTTAGAGCACAGCAATCACCCATTACTTCTAGAAAACATTACTCTTCAGCAGTGATGATCTTTAGAATTTCTCCTATATTAAAAAACAAAAGTAAAAAAAACATTGTATAATGTACATACTCATGATGAAACAAAAATATCATATTCCAAAAATTACATAAATTGATCAAGTAGTTTTATTTTTATAAAGAAAATAATTTCTCAGCCATTAATTGGAATTTGTAGGCATTACAACATAACTCTAAGTTTGTATGAGTTATCTCCTTTTGTTATTTTTTTTTTAGATGATTTTCAAAATGCCAGACCAGACAGCCGCTCTTTTGTTACTCATTTAAAAATAAAACTATGTGATCATTTTCATCATGGGTATGTACATCATATAGATTGTTCTTTAGTTTTGTTTTTTAATATAGGGAAAATTCTGGACAAGAACCCTTGTTTGTCCTGAATATGATTGATTCTCAACCACCGTTATCCAGTATCTACTTGGAGGAAAATAAAATGGAGAAGTGAGGTTTTGATTTTTACAAGAACCAAATTGAATTCAAATGAGGGAAGAAATGGATTGTTGCAAATCATCAAGCCATAAACTGTTCAGCCACCAAGCTCTGTTTTGGGGAGAAGCGGGGGGGGGGGAGATTATCTCTCTGCATTGGGTTGCAATCATTGAATTTATGACTCCTATTGACAAATGGTGTCCAATTGGCACTCTTCTTTAGCATTAAATAATCTAAAAATGGTTGATATGTCATAAACCAAAGTATTACATATTTTTAATATAAAAAGAAAAATTAAAATATTCATCTTATTAAACTAAAATATTTTTGTTTCTTTGGGATGAAAAAGAATGACATGTGGATTATTGAATTTTTAATCTAAAGAAATTTCTGCGAATCAGTCTCATGATACGATTGGCTCTTACCTGCAAACTGAAAGAAATATAGATACTGACGCTTCCTGAGATCGTCCCAAGACCTAAGTAGTCACCATCAGCACTGAAAGAAAATAAGAGAGGGAAAGAAAACAATGAAATTGCATTCAAGAACAAATAAGCAAACCAATGCTGTTAGCGGTTAAAGAATAACATTACAAGTACAAAGGTGTCTGATTAACTCCTTTATAGCTAAAGAGTTAAACATTTGTGGGCATTTTTGTTGTCTCACCAAGCTGGAAAACAATCGAAATTGGCTCAATATTTTAGAATCAATATCATTGGAGCACAAAGTGGAGTAGGTGCTAGTGGCATTGCGAGAGTAAGGAGTGGATGGACTAAGTTCAGAGAACTACCATTATTAACTAGGTCCTAAGGAATTTGCAATTGGATTTTTGGTCGCTTACAATGAGAACTGAATCTTCCACCTTTAGGAGAAGGTCACTTTTACAATTGACCTTTTTCAAGTACTCTAACCACTGCATCATAGGTTCTTAGGAGTATGCTACTTTTGGGTTCGGCCCTTCTACAGAATTGGGATGAGATTTTGCAGTCGATAAATGGAGTTTTCAGATAAAAAACAATGGTTTCAACTGATTTTTTTGTCAATTCTAATAAGTTACAATGGTAGCTCCCAAATTATGCAGTCAAAATTTCCTGAATATTACTGAATTATTAAAAAAACAACAACTTTAATCGTGTTAGCAAGTGACAATTTTCCACCATCTTGTTTAAATCAAAAAAGAAAATTACCTCCTTTTTGAATACTCCTGTATTTTACAATCGTTTTCATTAAATTCTATTTTTTATGTTCTTTAATAAATTTTCTACCTTATCGATTTTCGTAATTTTTGGATATAATCATCTTAAAAATACGAGGAATATGTAGATATCATTGTTTTCATGTGAAATTCAGTTTTACAAATTCCAAAATTTCGTCCCAATAGTGTAGAAGCACCAAGGGTTCTGTTTGAAATTTTGTCCTGACTTCTGAGTTAGCCAGAAACATTCCAGAGTTTGACAGGATACATCTGAAGAAGGTTGGAGGTTACATCGACTAAAATGTTTTGAAAATAACACTCAAGATAAGAACAGTAGTCTGAAGAATCTAAATAATACGAATAATCAAACACCATCTAAAATATTCAGAAGTGTAAAAAAAAAAAAAAAAAAAAAAAAAAAAACAGATTTGAATAGTTCTCTCTAACTTCTAAGAACAGAACGTATTTTCAAAACAACAAAATCAAATATTTCAGATTTGAAAAGAAAAGATTTTGAGTCTAAAAAAAAAAAAAAAAAAAAAAAAAGAAATATGTTCAAAATTAATTGCATTTCGAAGAACTGTCATTGTCAAAAGGAATGGTGAAAAAAATGATGAGTTCTTATTTAAAGTTCAACTAAAAAAAAAAGAAAAAAAAATTATTTTATAATGTACACATCCATCATGGAACAAAGACATATTAAAAATTACATAAATTGATCAAGTATTCTTTAAAAAAAAAAAAAAAAAAAAAAAAATTATGGAGGTAGCTGGGAGCCGCTATGTTGTTTTAGAACGTGTTAAAATTCAAAGGCAACAGCTCAATTTGACTATTAAAATTTTGTATTCAAAACAATTAAAACATTAATTGCTAAAAATTGTAAATTTTTATTTTCTTAGTTAAAAAAAGAAAAAAGAAAAGACTACATGATCAATTTATGTGATTTTTGGGATGTAACTTCTTCGTTTCATGATGGGAATGTGCATCACAAAGATTTTTCCTAAAGAAGCACTGAAAGACATTGTTGTTGTCCTTACCTGACTGAGAGAGCTGATAAGATTTCTGTGCCTGTTTTCTCACTTTTTGATGTCGTAAAACTTTTAGAATCCCATTTGCTAATATAACATGGCAAAGGTTTCACAGCTCGACGGCTCGGAATGTTTATCGTGTAGAGATTAATTTTATCCTTGTTCCCTTCCACACAACCAAAACTACAAAAAAAGAAGAAAACAGAAATTAAAACTCAATGGATACATTTTGTTGCACTTAAAAGAACTGAATTTATTATTTAGCAGATTTATATATGTATGTGTGTGTGTATGTAAATATTTAACCACAAATCATTTGTATTAAAGGGCAATGCTTTGTGGATAATGCGTATCTCATTATGAAAGATTATATTGCTATTTATTGAGTGTTACAGACAAAATGTATACAAATAAAACATTAGATGTATGTATGTGCGTGTATTTATATGTATGTATGTATGTATGTATGTATGCGGGGTGTGTGTGTGTGGATGTGTGTGTGTGTGGATGTATGTGTGTGTGCATGTATGCATATGTATGTGTGCGTGTGTGTATATGCATGCATGTGTATGTATGCGTGTATGTGTAAATATTTAACGACAAGACATTTGTACTAAAGGGTAATGCTTTGTGGATAATGCGTATCTCATTAGGAAACATTATATTGCTATTCATCGAGTGTTACAGACAAAATCTATATAAATAAAACAGTAGATGTATGTATGTGTGCATATCTGCCAGACTGTAAAAATATTTAACCGATAAACTCGTCACATAACACTGAAATTAACAGGAAATTGTAATCATATACCAAGGATGGTTTATAATGAGTAAAATCTTTGTTTGGATGAATGAAATTGAAGTTGAAATGCAAAATGTTCATTTCAACTTGCTGACATTTTTATTAGTTTTTGCATGCGTAAACTAATCATAGCTAAAATTGGTTTAAGTTTATTACTTTTTTTTATCTGTTCAGTTAGCTCAAATGGTAGTGAATGTGGCTGGAGCACTAAATGAGGGAACACAACGAGAACATTAAATGTTTTGGTTTCAATTCTAGCTAATGGCACTAGTCATTTTTCTTTTTGGAATCAGTACTATAAATTAGGTACCATATAATATTAAACAGAGAATCTGCTCTGTAATAATAAATATAAAATCTGCATTAATTAAAATATATTAAGCATATTTTATGACCCCCCCCTGCTAATATACACATAAATTCTTCAATAAAAATTTTTTAAATGTGCAACAAAATGTACATAAAATAAATCCAAGGTAATTTTTAATAATTAAATTTGAATTTTATACCTTACTTTATAAAGTTTATAAAAGTGCACTTTGAAAATTGATAAATTTTAAATTAAATTGTGTAACTAAATTTTTAAAGTTTATAAAGAACATTTTTTTCTAACCATTTTCATACCTTGCAAGAAATGCTTTACTTACCTGTATATAATTTTTTAAGATTATATTTTACTTAACACTTCAATTAAAAAATAAAAAAAATTAATATGCTTTTGTATGACTGCAAAAAGTTGAAATTATTTTTATTTTCAATATTCTATTTGGATGAAAATGTTTTTGTTTTTTTTTGTAATAAAAAAAAATTGATTAAAATCTAATTGAAAACAAAAGTAAAGCAGAAAAGCATTTACAATTAATCTACTATTCTGTCTTTTCCCCTCTTTTCTTTGCTTCTATTTCTCCTTTGTATCTTTATTCTCCTACTTTTATATTATAACACATACTAGCTGTATTTAGAGTATAGAGTACATTTGAATTCAGCATCTACCACATATCAAGTGGTCTACTGCATTATTGCACATCCTTGTTACATCTAGGGAACAGAATACCATTTTATGTAGCATATACTATTTACTGAGTGTCCTACTGTATTCATAATTTATTGCGCCAAAATTTTTTAAATATTATTGAACAGGGACACAAAAAAAAACAAAGCAGTATTCAAAAAGTATGTTTCTTTTAAAACTTATTTCTTCATCTCTCACTATCTTGGAACTCAATTTAAAAATAAGTTTATCCACCACTTGCAAGCAAAATATAATAAATAAAACAGAACTAATTTCATAAGTGAACAGTGTAAAAACAAAGTTGAGAGGCCTCTAGATCATTGCTGAAAGTACAAAAAAGTAAATCCAGTTAAAACAGACAGAAGTATATAGAAGCTAGAAGTAACGTTAAGAAAGAAATAGCAACAGCTAAGAGAGAATTTACGGAAACCACTAAAAAACGCATAGAAGCACAAAAATTACGAATGCGTGACTTCTGGAAAATCTACAACAGTGTAGTAAATAATGGGCAATCAACAATTCCCCCACTAACCAACAATCACAAGGTTGTTTGCTCAGCAACTGACAAGGCTAATATGCTTGCCAGTCGGTTTGCCTCAAACTCCACACTGGACTCTTCCAAGCACCCCTTGCCTGACTTTCCTTTGCGGACAGGTGCATGCTATCATAAAAAAACCTTGACACTTCAAAAGCATGTGGACCAGATCTCATCCCAGCTGTGCTATTAAAAAAGTGCTCAGTCGAAGTAGCCCCAGTTCTCTCCAAACTCTATAACAAATGCCTTAATGAATCTTGCTTTTCGGACTGTTGGAAAACTGCTTCTGTGGTACCAGTATTCAAGAATTCTGGTGAAAGAACTGACCCATCTAATTATTGCCCCATTAGCCTCCTCCCACTTTTCGCCAAAATATTTGAGACCTTAATTAACCATGCTCTAGTTCATCACCTTACAGATGCTAAACTTCTGACTGACAAACAATATGGATTTAGACGAGCCCGTTCCACAGCAGACATCCTCACTGTAATCTCTGAACGTATATACCATTCACTGGACAAAGCGGGGGAGGGCAGAGCGGTAGCTCTAGATATATCTAAGGCTTTTGACAGAGTGTGGCATGAGGGTCTCCTCAGGAAAATTAGATCATACGGTATCACTGGTAGAATACTTAACATAATTAAATTCTTCTTAGATAAGAGAAAAATCAAGGTTGTCCTCGACGGTCGTACATCTAAACAATATGATATAAATGCGGGAGTGTCTAAGGGGTCTATCCTTGGACCTCTACTGTTCCTAATATACATTAATGACCTCCCCAACAAAATTGCCTCTGAGATGGGTATATATGCTGATGACACCACACTCTATAACAGGCATGACAGGAAAACAAATGAACATATACCTAAAGAAATGGCAAAAACACCAGAGGATGACCTCCAATCTGTAGTTGAATGGGGACATAAATGGATAGTCACATTCAATGCTGCCAAGACTAAACTGGTTTCCTTCAATAATTACAAGAAACCTTCTCTGCCACCAATAGCAATGGCCAGTGACTCTTTATCTGAGAGTACATCTTTCAAACTGCTTGGCCTAACGTTCACAGGAAATGTGAGTTGGAACAATTACATTGAAAGCATTGCCAGGGCCGCTGCAAGGAAGGTGGGCTCTCTCTACCGTGCTAGAAAACTACTAATGCCTGAAAGTATCCAGTACCTCTACAAGGCCACCATTCGCTCATGTATGGAGTACTGTTGTCACATTTGGGCTGGTGCATCTGCTACTAGTCTCTCGCTCCTAGACAAGGTTCAAAAGAGTCGCAAATCTGATAGGCCCTGAACTGGCATCTAAGCTTCCGCCTCTCTCCCATCGACGTAACGTTGCCTGTTCTACAAGTATTTTAATGGTGAATGCTCTGGCGAACTGCAGACACTTGTGCCCCCACGACGTAGACGCCCTCGACAAATGCGACAGGCAGCTAAATCCCACCCCCATACAGTAGAGAATAAAATTATTTTATATATAACAACTTCAATTAAAGTTTAAAATGAAAAGTCAAGTATCATGGTTCGATTCTGCTCTAAACAGAAACATTCATATTGAACGCACCTCTGTCACATCAAAGAACCTACTGTTGATTTTATATATCAGGCCTTTTTGCTTGTGTGGTAATAAAACTTCTCAAATGCACTTGTGACGTTAGGCTGTATAAGGGTGTTAAAACTTGGTCAAAATCACCTGCTCTTTCTTTCATCGGATTTATTTGATTATTGGTACTTACTGAAGACATTCCGATATAAAATAGGAGAACATTGTCAGATACATAAAGTACATTTGTGTGAAATTTCGTAAAATAAAATCAGCACAGCCGTTGTGAAGTCTATAAAAAACGAACTCATACACACAAAGTTCCTTTTATATAATAGTAGAGAACAGAGAGTGGAATACAAGTTTTTTAAGCAAATGAGGAAGAAAGTCATAAAATATGACTAATTCGATTATAAAAACAATTGACAAACAAACTATTGATAAATTATGACTAAGATTATATCATTAAGTAGTCTAATATTCTTGTGGTAATTTAACATGAGTTGACTTAAGCCTAAATTGTTTTATGACCACAGTTGGTCATAACCAGATCATAAATTGACGACTACCTATAAAATAAAACAAAGTATCATATCTGTAAGACGAGAGCAAATTATTAATTTCAAAAATCTTTTATTCCAATTTCTCACCACTTACCAACATCCACGGAATCTATATTGTTCTGCTTGTTTTACTGTCCATTTCAGATCTGTGTGTTTCTTACCATCTTTGGCATTCCAGACAATTCCAGAATTATCTTTGGAAATTGTTACTAACTGAAAATAAAAGTAAAAAATTAAAGATAAGCTTTATATAGTGCTAAAATCTTAAATCTCATACGATTTATAAGTGATGATAATTGAACAGAATATAATACAAATGCAATAATTAATTCAGCACTAAGTACCATAGCAAGTAAATAACTTCTCCAAAATACATACATAATATATTATTTTATGATACACATTTAGTTAAGTGTGAATATATTTGATCAACCAATGTTTTGGGTTAAAACATCTCGGAATTCTTGGATGATCAGCAAAATACAATGGAACTCAGTCAAACACTTGCTATGAAAATAACGATAGATAGAGTAGAAGCATGCTTGCAACGTCTCTTCTGTTGGAAAGAGGTTGCAGGAAAGAGAAAAAGGCATCACCTACTAGATTACGAAGTCAGTTTTGAATCCTGACAAGGCAGGATAGGGTATCTGAGAAGCTCCTACTCAGATGTGTTGAACCATTTTTTTTTTTTTTTTAAATGCTGACAATTTTTTTTTTTTTTTTTAAATGCTGACAATTCATGCCAAGACAATATATACAAATGAGTGAGCAATAATGATGAATCAACTCAACAGGTTTCTTACCCATTTTCCATTTGGACATACAGCAAGGTCATCAATGTCCGAAGAGTGCGCATTTAACTCATATACAATCTTCAGTTTTTCATGCTAAAATAGAACAAGTATAGAATTAAAAAAAAAATAATTTTAGTGAAAAAAGTTGTTTGATGAGAAATGACTTTCCAACCAATTCATCTCATATATTCAATTTCAAAATTAGATTAAAAACAGCCAGATAGCAAAAAAATAGCACAAAAAAAAAAAGAAAAAAAAATTCCTCAAATTTTTTCCAAAGTTTACATATTAAATGGCTTAAAATAGTTTGTGCAATGAATGGCCCTGTAAAAAAATGTGAGTGTTTTGCGCCATTCATTGGGTAAGACTAGAGGACTCAACCACTGCATCAGTAACAAAAAACACCAATACCCCAAAATAAACCTCAATTTCCAAAACATATTTTTGAGGTCTGCAAACAGCCAGTAGTTGCTAGATGCTAAATCTGAAGATTGTGGGAGCAATTCAAAGCATAGCTCATATAGTTTTGCCATTGTTGCGATCAACTTGTGACATGGTGCATGGTCTTAATGAAAGATCAATTTTTTTCTTCATATGCTGCTGTTTTTAGTGATTTCTTCAAACACACCAATAATGCAATACAATATTCGCTATTGATGGTTCTTTTTTTTAAAGTAATCAATGCCCAAAATATCTACATATCTAGTACATAGGTCAAAACTTTTCCTGCTGATGTTGGCATTTTTGGGCACTTTTGACAGTTTTCACCTATTATTATCCATTCAGATACTTTGAAGTGGTGAAACCAGATTTCATCCAGGGTCCAAAATTGATGCAGAAAATTTTTTTTGTTGTATTAAAACAGTTGCAAATGTTGCTCTGAATTGTCAACACATTTTTGTTCTTGACTGACTATGAACAAATGCAACACTGACAAATATTCACCCAAAATGGTGAATAAACCTCTTTCTCATATCATCAACTCTGCTGTCTCACAACTTCAGTTTATGACCATCCAAAATAAGTTTGTGGACTTTTTTTTTTGAGGTTTTCTGAATAACTGCCAAAATTTGGCAATCTGCACATGCATCATCATTTATGTCTGTATGACAGTGTTTAAAGTCAGCATACCACCTCTTCACTATTGTTTCCGATGCAGCATTTTTAAAATAATATTTATTAAGCCATTCCTTTGCTTGGATAGTATTTTTCCCTTTTAGAAAGGAATACCTTATCAACATAAGAAATTTCAATTCTTATTTTATTGTTTGGAAAATTTGCAAAAGTAGTTTCACTTAAGTAATTTATAAACAAATAATTCAATTGGGCTCAAATTTTGACACGTCATTTGAAGGTTAGTACTTTATAAAATATGGATTGTTTTTAATTAGTGCATCAGTTATATGTTAGACATGAGACTTATTGAGTGGTGTGTTGAAATGCTTCATTTCAATTAATTATCAAAGAACTTTGAACAAGCATACATATTAACTAAGAAATCCTATGTAAACATGTTTTTTTCCACAACATATGTTCCTTTTATTTTATATAAAAAACAAATAAAACACGCAGATGAACAAACTTGAATATTTTTAATAACAATGTACAAAAGAACAAAGAAATGCTCAGTTTTTTTTTTTTTTTTTTTTTTTTTACAGTGATCACCACTTATCAAGGCCCGGAAGCCACTCAGGGATAAGGGTTATTGCAAGTACATTACGTTAGTGAGGAGATTTGCTGAAGTGTTTACTTAAGGGGGCGGTTCATTAGGAATTTGTTAACATTGGACTTGAAAACATCCAAGTTGTAGTCCGGAGGGAAGAAGGCAGACGGAACAGAGTTCCACAGGCGTGCAGTTCTAAGAAAGAAGCTTTGTTCATGGAATCCGCGTTTTGATTTAGGCACAGATATAGAGTGGGGGGAATTTTTCACAGTGGATTCAGCTAGACGGGTGTTTTTCGTGAAAGATTGGCGAGGGGGGACCAGAGATTGGAGTTCAAACGAGCATCTGCCATGGAAATAACGATAAAACAAGGACAGGCTCGCAACGTCTCTTCTGTGGGAGAGAGGTTGCAGGGTAGAGAAAAGGGCATCCCCCACTAAGCCACGAAGTCTATTTTGTATTCTGTACTTCTTTGTGTTTTCTTTATGAAGACTTAGATATTGCGAGAGGGTGCCATACTGGACAAGGTGTTGCACTGAAATGTCCAACCTGAGCTTTTCAAGGCTCATTTCTGCAAGTGGCAATCACCCATCCAATATCTCGTATGAATCGTACAGTATGAAGACCAATGAGACCTAATATTTCTATTGAGATCGGAAGTCTTTTTTTTTCTGGTCAGACTCCTAAAAGGATTTTTCAGTTATAATCTCTGAAATAGTGGATGAATATCTGGCATTTGGTAAGATGTCAATCCCCAGCAAAGCAAAGCAATAAAAAAATTGATATACACAATTTTTTTGCTTCCTCCAATCCTTCTAATTTTCCCTGCGTATTGAACCTGCTATTTCAACTACTCTACATCTAATAACCCAAAAACTCTCACCCATTCTTTCAACATAGCCATACCATCTAAGTGTACTCTTCTGTGCACACATCTCATTATACTGTCTAGATTTGATCTTCCTCTGACATCAGATCTATGCTTGCCCTTAAGACTCACATAAATACATTGTATCAGTTTTATATCATTTCTCTCCATACAACACACGTTTTCAACCTACACTGGCCAGGTTTCATTTTCATAGATCACCCTGCATACATTTGCTTGATTCTTCATTTGCTTAACTTTGGTAATGCTCTGCCGATTAGTGGTGGTAGAAGTTCCTTGAACTTACAGAATGGAATGATAAAATTATCGCCATAGAAAAGACATGATTCCATTTCTGTTTGATGATACCGTTTTTCTTTTTCTGTTGCACACCATTTACTAGTTGGCTAATTATATACAAATCCCAAGAGCAATAGGAGCCTTCTATCATGTCTGAAAGTGATATAATATTCAATGAGTGAGATTGGAGATGCGCCGCTGTACAACTCCTGCTCACTACCGATTCAAATGACAACAGGACCATTGCCAGCTTCCTCAAAATGCATCGCTGGATTACCATGAATAACAGGGATGTGCCTAGGATGAAAACAAAGTTTCTGGACAGGGTTATGGTCTTTGGTGTGGTCTTAAGTGAGGGCCACATCATGCCACCTAATATCTTCAAAGTCGGCTTGAAAGTCAACACCAAAGTGTACCTGGATGTGCTGAAGAGTGTGGTGATCCCCTGGTGCAATCAGGTGGCCACTGGCAGACATGGGGTGTGTGCAAAACTTTGCGCCAACCCATAAATTTAAAGAGACCCAGACTTGGCTTCACAAAGAGTGTTACGACTTTGTACCCTTCCCTCATTGGCCCTCTCTCCTCCCTCAACATGAACTTTCTGGACTACTTCATTTGGTCATATGTTGAAAACATCACCAACATGACATCCCACAACACCAAAGCTAGCCTGATTGCTGCCATTCAATGAGTATTTGCAGAGCGCTTGTAGAAAAGGTATGCTCCCAGTTCTAAACCCATATTGAGGTGGTGATTAAGGCAGAAGATGGCTACATTGAATAGATGTCAGCTCAACTACATAATTAAGTTACTTGAATTGATTTTTTTCAATAAAAGTTTTAAAATAAAGTTGTATTGTTGTTTTCGTTAAGGCGATACTTTTATCGTTCTTAATCCGCTCCTACCTCTTGTAATCACATAAAAACCTGCTCCGTACTGTTCTCCAATGGTATCACCAAGGTAAAACCTGTTTGCTTGAAGCATTGTATAGTGTGTATATAAAGAAAATTTAAATTTACAGCAGGCAATAGAATATAGAGATATAACGGATAGACACAAACTGAAGCAAATTAAATTATGATGGATGAATAAGTTATGTAGATTCACCTTTATTAATACAATATATATACACATTTAAATTTTACTTATTTTAATAATTTACATTTATTGTATTCTTACTTGGGAAGCATAGTTAGAGGATCCGTATTGTAATATTTCCTGAAACCTTCCTTCAGACATGTACTCGACTTTCAAATGTGCATATTATGGCTATTATAAAAATGAGAAATTCTGCAGAAATTGGAAATTTATTGTATTTAAATAACCATGGAATTTCCATGGGCATCTTCAGTTAAACAATAAGTCTAAAAATACTCACCTCCCACGCACGTAAAATTCCTTCTGTGCTACCAGTGAATAATAAACTGCCATCAGGACTAAACCGTACAACCTTTTGGAACTCATCTTCACGTTCATTGTAAACCATTCCTAAAGATTCCACATCAAACGTAACCATTTTCGTAGGACCATTCTTCAGACTTTCTTTCTCATCAGACTTTTTTCTTTTCCGATGCCTCACTTCATCACCTTTCTCTGAGGAAAAAAAAAATAAAACAAAACTTTATACAATACAAATTCAGAGAATAGAGATTTCTAAATATTTAGATGCACAAAGAAACACAGACTTATAAGTATAGGTTAGGATTGAATACAGGTGTGAACACGTGTTTGTAAGCGTTCGCTGCACAGCCCGTGATCATCCACTCGTTTTCTTTGTCTGAATTCGATGCTTGATTTTGACACGAGTCGTACTGTCATTCATGTAGTTTCAGTAATTGCTATAACAAAATGATCTTCCTTCTGTTGTAGGGTGTGAGTTTCGAACTCCTCGTTGCCAATGTTGTAACCTTGCTACAAATTTGCTAACAAGGTACGAATCAAGACAAACACAGTGGCATAGTTAATAAAAAGTGTATAAGCAAAAGTATGTTACAGAAGTACATGTCATGATTCAGGGAGCCATAAGTGTCATGAATCACTACCTCATAACCATTAATCTCTGGGCAAGTTCATCATTTCTGAAATAGATATATCCATAACACCTTCCAAACAAGATCACAACTCAAATCAAGCAACAACGTTTCATTTTGAGATGATAATGACACCTGCTGTTAGGTAATAGCCAGGCAATGCCAGGTAGAAGTATTTAACTGTCCGTTATCTAATTATCTATCTAATTATCTATCTAATTATCTACCTAGCGGAGTAAACAACATGGGAAACACCAAGTTGAGCGTACAGAAAGGGTTAAAGGGTCATGTTGTGACATGTATCAAACTGAATGGCTGGTAAATTGCACTGGAACTATGCAGGCATGCACTGAACGTGATGTGTCAGCTATTCCAGTTTTAGCAAGTTTAGTTGAGTTGGGTACTAGAAGCCAAGGAAGCAAGATAGGTTAAACAGGTCTCCCCATAAGGGAGTGACGGTTTCCAAATGGATTCAGAGAAACGCCATAAGTCAGAGATTGTCGATTTCACTCCATGCTGCCGAAGACGAGATGCCTGGAAATGAAATAAACCGATATATCAAAACAGTCTTGTGTCTTGCATGCATGCTTGTTATAGCAGAACCCAGCTCCCCAAGACGTTGGCGAATCCCTCAAGCAACGGCTAAAATACAGAAGCGGCCAGCTGCAGACAGATATGGTATCATGTGTATGCATATCATATGTTTTACACACACATATGACCATTAGAGGAGTCACGGACCGTTAAGTAAATAGACATTAAAGGGATCTGAGGACAACAGTCCGTTAAATAAGCAGTTAGATAACACACAGATAAGAAAATACACAACATTGATTTCTTGACTGAATGACAGTTGGAAAAAATATCTTTCACCTAACAATTAATGATGCAAAATGTGCCATGACAAGAAGTGAAAAATAACAAAAAAAAAAAAAATAACTGTATAACAAATAAATATTACCAAAGGCAAGATAAGTTAATGCCTGTTCTACCTACATTGACAACAGTTTTTAGTCGAGATAATCCTAGCGTGTGTTTTTTGAATCAGTTTTATATTTCTATAAAGTTAACACAAATATTGCTAAAATTAATTCAACTTGAATATTCTATAAGGGAAAGAAAACAAAATGTTCCGTTATCAGTGTAAACATAGTGTGCACATTAATCTAATAAAGAAATAAATAGAAATATCCCCCAAAAAGTAATGTTACTTGAAAATCCTATGCTGAAACATGTCGCACGTTCCCGGTTTGTACGTTATTGGTGAATTTGTAAGGTTGTCTGTAGGCACCTTGTCTTCATGCTATTTGTATGCGAAGACGGCCATGTTGGTGCAAGGTTAAGTGTTCGTTTTTGTGACAAGCTGCTATTCCTAAAACTAAGTGCATGCAGTCATAATATGTGTAGTGAGCTGGTAGGTTTTTTTTG
Source organism: Euprymna scolopes (assembly GCF_053919585.1). Classification (NCBI taxonomy): domain Eukaryota; kingdom Metazoa; phylum Mollusca; class Cephalopoda; order Sepiida; family Sepiolidae; genus Euprymna; species Euprymna scolopes. Next base: position 80,660,898 of record NC_136488.1, on the reverse strand, counting down.
TTTTTGTTTTTTTTACACAGTGATCACCACTTATCAAGGCCCGGAAGCCACTCAGGGATAAGGGTTATTGCAAGTACATCACGTTAGTGAGGAGATTTTATGAAGTGTTTAATTAGGGGGGCGGTTCATTAGGAATTTGTTAACATTAGACTTGAAGACATCCAAGTTGTAGTCCGGAGGGAAGCAGGCAGACGGAACAGAGTTCCACAGGCGTGCAGTTCTAAGAAAGAAGCTTTGCTCATGAAATCCGCGTTTTGATTTAGGCACAGATATAGAGTGGGGGAAATTTTTCACAGTGGATTCAGCTAGACGGGTGATTTTCGTGAAAGATTGGCGAGGGGGGACCAGAGATTGGAGTTCAGACGAGCATCTGCCATGGAAATAACGATAAAACAAGGACAGGCTCGCAACGTCTCTTCTGTGGGAGAGGGGTTGCAGGGTAGAGAAAAGGGCATCCCCCACTAAACCACGAAGTCTATTTTGTACTCTGTCAAGGCATGATAGGCTGTTTTTGGCAGCTCCTGCCCAGATATGGCAACAGTATTCCATCCTTGGCCGTACTTGGCTTTTATATAGATAGAGAATTGCATCAGTAGTGAGATATCTTCTGGAGCGGTAGAAGGATCCCACCATCTTTCCAGCGACCTTGGCAACAGACTTGATGTACGTGTTCCATTTCAGATCAGGAGTAAAGGTCAAATCCAGAAGCTTGTCAAAACACGGGGCCTCACCCAGACGAGAGCCATCCATCACAATTGATGCCAGCTGGGGATCAGAGCGTTGATGATGTAAGGATAGGAGTTTGGTTTTAGATGCATTAAAGGTAACTAGCCACATCTTCTCCCACTGAACCACGCGCTCGAGATCAGAGGAGAGAGAATCCGAGAGAACTTCGTCATTTACAGCCTTTGATGTGTTGCCGTAGATGGTCGTGTCATCAGCATAGATGTCAACGAATGATTTAAGTATGTGTTTAGGGAGGTCATTGATGTAGATCAGGAAGAGAGTTGGGCCGAGGATTGACCCCTGAGGGACTCCAGCATTTATATTGCAGGCCTCCGATTTTTGTCCATCTACCACTACTCTTATGAGCCTATCGGAGAGAAATGATTTAATGATTGAGAAAACATTTCCAGTTATACCGTAGCTGGAAATCTTGTGAAGTAGACCCTTATGCCATACTTTGTCAAAGGCCTTTGATATGTCAAGAGCAATTGCCCTAGAAAGGAAGCCTTTGTCAAGAGATTCACTAATCCTGTGGGATATAACCGTCAGCACATCTGCAGTAGATCTTGCAGAGCGGAAACCATATTGTGTGTCACTAAGAAGGTTGTTTCTGCTGAGGTGGTTGACTATTTCTCTATTTAATATTGATTCCAGTAACTTACTCATAACACAGAGAAGACTTATTGGTCTGTATTGAGAGGGAGATGACTTATCACCTGAATTCTTAAATACAGGGCAAACTGATGAGGTCTTCCAGGGGGCGGAAAGCACTTCTCCTTAAGGCAGCGCTTAAATAGTTTCGTAAGTATGGGAGCAAGTTCTGGTTGAAGCTTTTTTAACACTATAATTGGGATGCCATCAGGGCCAGTTGCTTTACTGGAATCTAGGTTAAACATCTCTTCCAACCAAACACAAACAATCCTTCCATTCAAGGTCATAAAGTCTCATTTGTTTCTCAGACTAAGTTTTTTGTGGAAATCACTTCTGACAAAGCATAAAACCACTTAATGTAAGGAGCTAACAAGAATGAAGGATGATTATTACAAAGACATGAGATATCTATTGATCTTAGTCTTGAAAAGAATAAGGCTGTAGGTAGAAGGAAAACTGTAAGAGTTCTACACTCTTGCAGTCCTTAGAAAATAGCTAGCTAGAATAGGAAACTGTATTACAATGAAGTATTAAAATAGCAAATTGATGGAAACCTCTAAACGAATGAGTCAAATGAGTTGGAACAAAGGAAGCAGGAAACAGATCAGACAATTCTCAGGAGTACATGCTATAATAGTTTTTGTAGAAAAGACAGACTAGTAGCATCACGTCTGTGAGAGAGAAAGGTTACAGTGAAGAAGAACAGGTGGGGTCAATCATATTCCAGATACGTTTCTGCAACTTATCAAGAACGTTCAAATGGAACAGAGATTCACCAGCCAAAATATGACAACAGTACTCCATACATGGTCAAATAGTAGATTTATAGAGATAGAGAATAACCTCAGTATAAGAAAGTGTTTAAAACGATAGAGGGAACCGATTTTATGAGAAGCAGATAGAGCAATGGATTTAATATATGGACTTTATACAAACAATAATCTAGAGACATAAAAACTAACTGACCATAGGAGGGGGGGTGTCGCCATCTAGGATGAACATAAGTTTTGGAAAATCTCAAGCGGCTGACAATTCGCCCTACAAAACACTATAGCTTTATTTTAAAACTTTTATTGAAAAGCAATTCAGGTAACTTGATTATGCAGTAGAGCTGATATCTATTCAATGTAGCTGCCTTAAGCCTCAATCATAGCCTTGATACAGGTCCAAAACTGGGAGCATGCCTTTCGCACAGGTGCTGGCAGGAGCTCAGCAAATACTCGGCGGATGGTGTGATCAGGCTAGCTTTGTTGTGATGTTCTTGACATATGATCAAATGAAGTAGTCCAGCAGGTTCAGGTCGGGGAGGAGGAGGGGGGGGGCAGTAAGAGAAGGGTACAGAGTTATAGCACTCCTTCTGAAGCCAAGTCTGTATCTTTGGACTTGTGGGCTGGCACCGAGTCCTGCTGCCACACCCAGAATCTGCAAGTGGCCACCTAATTGCACTAGGGATCACCACACTCTTCAACACATCCAGGTACACTTTGGTGTTGACTTTCAAGCTGACTTTGAAGATGTGAGGTGGCATGATGTGGCCCTCACTTGAAACCACACCAAAGACCATAACCATGGCCGGAAACTTAATTGAGCTCTGCCTTTAAGCGTTGAACCATCCGGATTTGCATTTTGAGGGTGCTGGCAATGGGCCTGTTGTCATAACTTGGATCAGTAGAGAGCAGGAGTTGTACAGCAGTGCATCTATAATCTCACTTGTTGAACATTGTGTCACTTTCAGACATGACAGAAGGCTCCTATCACTCTTGGAATTTGTACACAACTGGCCAACTAGTAAATGGTATGCAACAAAAAAAAAAAAAAAAAAAAAAAAAAAAAAAAAAGAAAACCAGTTTTCATCAAACGGAAATGGAATCATGTCTTTTCTCTGGCGAGAATTTTCTTGTTCCACCCTGTACAAAGATTATTTCAAAGAGCCAGACAATTTCTTGGATGGTCTCTCTGCCAAATATTTTCCCCTAATGTACCCATCAGCTACAGCATGCATCTGATTTATACATCTTACTAAACATGCAGCAATGTACATGTTTACACATGGTTGAAATAGTCTAGAATATAATTTTTTTAAATTAAATGATGAAAAATGGCAAATATGCAATTGAAAACAAAATCCTATGACTTCATCTGATATTAATGCTTTTAGAATTTTTGTGTATTTTGATCATTCAGACTACTGTGGGGTTACCTTAGAAATTAATTTGTAGTTTCACCTGATTTTGCTGTCTCCTCCGTTTGTACAACTTTATACTTGAGGGAGTAGAGGTGGCACTCATTGTCCATTCCAATCGCCAGGAGATGGTTTCGGCCATCTGAATATGTAGCGCTGTTCATCACCGCTTGATTGCCTGTATCCAGGCGGTTGACACTTGTAGCCTTGATTCGATCATCTGCAAATGAGATGTCAAAGATTTCCTGAAATATAAAAGAACATCCGATGATGTCAGAAATATGGATTGAATTCATAATAATGAATGTTATTGTAAAACTGTCCATCTATATTTAAATCTCAATATTTTTTGGCGAGAAGGAACGTATGTTAAATAAACTTATCTCATTTCAACTTCCACTTTCTATTTAGCAGAAGTCTTGCTAGTGTATACCCAGGAAAAGTCCCTTTTCATTATTACTTATGTAATTCTAGTTAAACTTTAAAACTCTACACACAAAAAATACAAGTTTTTACTTTGAAATGTTTCTTTTTAGGAATAGTTTTATTTTTAAGAAAAGATATAATAAAAATATTTTTTTTAGATTTTACTTTAATTCTTTTTTTTTTTTTCAGAATGATTTTATATAAAAAATATATTTTAAAAGTTTACATAAAAAATAGTCCATTTTTCAAATGATTTATTTAATATCTTGTAATAAAAACATTTTAATCTTTAAATTAAAATGAATTTTTTTTAAGCTTACATGAAAAAAATAGTCTTTACTTTGAAATATTTTTTTTTCATTACACATCATAAAAAAATATGTATCCAATAAAGAATATTGCCCAAAACACTGAGTTTAATTCATCAGTGCCAGAGAAACTCTTGCAGATGTCTATGAAAGTTTTTTTTTTTTAAATTCAAAGTAAAGTCTAAAAATATATAAATATATATATATATTTTGATCATAACATATTTTATTAAAAATAAAACCGTTCCAAAACAAACGTTTCAAAGAAAATACTATTTTTCATGTAGAGTTTTTAAATTAAACTAAAATTACCTAAGTATTAATCAAAAGGGATTTTTCCCAATATACGCTGGCAAAATTTCAGCTAAACAGAATGCGGAAATCAAAATGAAATAAATTTATTCAACGTATCCTTTTTTCTTTTAATTTCAGCTTCATTTATGATGCATGAAAATATTTTAATTAAAGCACCAAGTAATTTTCCCCTCTCTGTATTTTTGAAGAGCAATTGGAATAGTAGGTATTACAAACAGCCTTCATTTAAAAAGTGAAAACGTTTAAATAAATAGATAAATAAATAAAATAAAAATTTAAAAAAAAAACATTTCAGATTAAAGCATTACATACTTACATGTAAGGTTTTACATGCAAGTATGTAATGGCAGAATTAGTAATGATTCCAAAAATTACAAAAAAACTGACCATATGCTAGAAGTATTTAGATAAAAATATTAAAAAAAAAAATTAGCCACAATTATGCTCCCAGATATAGTAAAGATGGTGAATCTTTAATTTAAGTCATAGGTTATCTCTCTTGGTTGTTTTGTTTTATGACATATCAACCCTTTTCAGGTTATTTATTGCCAAATCCAGTGATTTCGGAAATAATATTCATGTTGCATCCAGTTATTTTGTAGAACGATGTTATTCTTCAAGCTCTTTGTATCTTCAATCCCAGTTTGTAGTGTTTGGTTTGGTTGGGTTGTCTTATAGTGGATTTTATCACTTTTGTTCCCTGCCCTGCAGAACATAAGTTTTTCAATGGGAAAGGGGTTACAGTATTAATGTTTGGAAACCAGTCAGGAAGTGGGGGGGGGATAGAAAGAGAAAGGAGAAATGAGAAGGAAAAGGCAGAAAAGGTGGGTTGTTTTTTTGTTTTGTAGAACACAAGTTTTGCAAAAGGAAGTAGAAAAACAAAAAGCATCAATGTTAGGTGCATTTCGTCTCAGGAAGCCAATATTTTCACACAGCCTGATCTGGTAGCACCAGTCTCTTGTTTGTGATACAGAATTTGTCGCACAACTGTTCTACATCAAAACATATGCAAATAATTTGATAAATTCTATTTTTACTTGTAATTATTTTTCTACCGGATCATTTTTCGTAATTATTGGAATTTATGCTAATTTTTCCATGACAAATAAGTACATAATATTTTCACCTCAAATGCATTGGTTTAAAAACATCACAAATGTAAACAAATGCCAAAATTTACTTCCGTTTTAACTTATAATATCCCATTTATTTTTGGAGACTTCTTTATAAGAGTTGGATGCAAACGCAATTTAATCAGCCAGTCCCTTAACGATTGCCAACCCCAATGTTTGTGTCATGATTCTCTCTTTTCATCTTAATCTGGCCGTATTGTTTTGGTGATTGCTGAAGGCACATACACTGCTTATAAGTATACAGAAAACAAAACAAACACAGACTTGCAAGAAAAACAGTTCTTGTCCAAAGTTCCCCCTATATTAAAAAAAAAAAAAAAAAGAAAAATCTGTATGATGTATGTACCCATGACGACACAAAAATATATTCTAAAAATCATAAATTCATCAAGTAATTTTATTTTTTTTTAAGCAAATCATTTTTAAGTGATTAATGGGAATTTGTAGGCATTATAAAATAAATCTCGTAAGTTTGAATTACTGTTACCTTATCTTTTGGGCTTTTTTTTAGCTTGTTTTCAAAATGGTGCACAAGATAGCCACTCTTCAGCTACTCATAAAATTTGATTTAAAAATAAAGATACTTCATCAATTTACGTGATTTTTGGAATATGATATTTGCGTTTCATCATAGGTATGTATATCAAAGATTTTTCTTTATTTTTTGATATAGCAAGAATTCTGGACAAGAACCAAAAAACAAACTCAGAGATATTGTGCACAAATCAGTTGAACTCTGAGGGTGTATATGATACTGTCATAGAAAAGAACCCCTAAAAGCATCTTAGTTAAGTTCCTGTCTGTAATTCAGAATCCAATTGAGATAATTTGCCTACAGAGGTATCATGGCTGTTCCATTAAAATCAGTTCATCTTATCCTCTGCTAAATCTCTCCTGAGCTTTCTCTTGTCAGGTCTAGCCCAATCTGCTGTAGCCAAAACTCGGACCACTAAATATATTTAGTTTTAACGACAAATACTAAATGCCTGGTCTATATCAGTCACATCCACCTGATCATTGAAAATAAACTCTCTCATCCACTGTCATCTAACTACCCAGAAAGTAACAAAAAACCTGTAAAGCGCCACCTTTCTGGAGAGAATTAAGAAAATATTCCATTGCCGTTCTTCTCCTACAACAACTTTTGCTTTTCGTGTGAATCATTTCCTTACATTCTCTGGGTTCTTGGCTCAGAGGGGAGGCGACAATCACACTTTTTGCTTTATAAACGTACATTGTTTCATTAATAATTTGTTTTGTTTTTTTGTCAACAAAAATAATCTAACTTGAAATAGCCTGAAAGAAGGCTATTTCAAGTTAGATTATTTTTGTTGACAAGCGCATCTCTATACATATAGACAATGTCGTCGACCCTTATTGTTCAGTATAAATAAAATTATATGTAAAAGAAAACAATGCAAAAAAAAAAAAAAAAAGAAAAAAGTATCCCTCTGCAATGTCATGCTCATCTGACCCCCCCCCCCTCAAAGTTTGGTATAAAAAGGCCAGCAACAGTTGGAAATAATCAGTATAAGATTAACTCAAGCAATGTTAACTTGTTAAACAGGTTAAAGAAAGCACTTTCAATGTTTATGCATTTTCCCAATATTAACTGTGGGAAAGAAAAGGAGCAGCAGTTGAGGAAATAATAGGAAATTATTCAAGCCAATGCAATGAACAAAGGCGTCTGCTTGAAATGTGGCAATAGAAATTTAAACATAATAGAATCAAAGAAAAAAAAAAAAGAAAAAAAAAAAAAGAAGCAAACTATTGTAAAGAATTTTTTTTGTGATTGCAGTCATATTTAGACTTCACTAAGATTTTGTTTTTTCTAAATGACTATCAATCTATCCATCTCATTAACCCCAGTGGAGTTTTGACTTCCTTTGAGCTTAACAGTTTTTTTTTTTTTTGAGGAGGAGGGGGGGGACATTTCAAACCACTTGGATGTACCTATTTACTATGCCTCCCTACGGGACAGAGTTAGACACCAGGGTCGTTTTTTAATGTGGAGAAAAGGTACAAAAATAAAAATTGTCTCAGTCGTGAAGGATTTCTCCTCCACCGAAAGAGAACAAGAAATGAAAGTGCAGCATCTGAAGAACAGATACTACACTTTGATCTTGACCAAAAGGCCAAACCACTTGATGTAAGGATTAAAAAAAAAAAATCTTTCAAGATCAAAAACTACCCAACAGTAAGTGTTAGATGAATAAATTATAACCCAGAAAACTAATTCTTTTCTTTTTGTCAGAAACGTCATTCATGGAAGGTGAGGACTAAAAGGAAAGCCAGAGTCACAAAGCTGGTGAAAGTAAACCTAATATCTACTTTCTATTCTCCTTTACTAATAGTGTTCCACTAGATGGAACAATTGGTATAGGTGTGGACAGGTATGTTTTACAATAGACATCAAACCAAAAAAGTGATCTGGAAACAAATACATAAATAAATGTAACCAAAAGCAAGATAAATTACTCTTCTACCTATCTGGATAAGTTTTTGATGCGGTAACTTATTATAAAGTATTTATTAAGTTGGAAACGCAAGAAGTGCCGAGTGCTTAAATTAAAACAAAAAAGATGGCAACATGAGGTTCTCACCTTTGGAGTCATAAAATTCATTCAAACTCAAAAATAAATAAAAATACTGGTAATAATCCAACTAATACATATCAACGTAACATTTATTGGGTTAATTTCTATCAGTATTTTTAAAAAATTTATTTTAGAGTTTTAACTATCAAGTCAATCAAAGAGGATTCTTCCATGTCAGCCATTTTGTTCATGTTCTAATTTGCCAACTCCACATTACTTTCCAGTAAAGCAACTGGCTCTGACGGCATTCCAATTACAGTGCTGAAAAAGCTTCAACTAGAACTAGCTCCCATACTAATAAAGCTGCTTAAGCGTTGTCTTAAGGAGAATTGCTTCCCAACACCCTGAAAAACCTCATCATTATGCCCTGCATTTAAGAATTCAGGTGATCGGTCATCTCCCTCTCAGTACTGCCCAATATGTCTCCCTTGCCTCATGAGTAAATTGCTAGAATCTGTTAAATAGAGAAGTAGTCAACCACCTCAACATAAAATAACCTTCTTAGTAACATGCAATATGGTTTCCATTCTGCTAGATCTACAGCAGATGTGCTAACGGTTATATTTCAAAGGATTAGCAAATCTCTCGATAGAGGCTTCCTTTCTAGGGCAATTGCTCTCGACATATCAAAGGACTTAACTTAAAAAATACTTTAGATAAGTTAAAACACCAAAACCTCAAGAGCAACTTATCTTGTCTTTGGTAACATTTTTTTGGCATATATTTGTTGACCGCATTTTGTTCTGTTGTCTATTCTATAACAAACCCGTGTGGACTACCTTTATGACGTAAAATCTCCACAATTACAGATTATTTTTTGTTGAACTGATAGAGTATGCTATTAAATCAGTTTCTTTCAGCTTTAATGCATCGAAAAATAGATGATATACCGATAATTTTGTTAGATTTTTTGGAAAACAAATGGTTTTCCAATATCATAAAGCTTTTATTTTTTTATTTTATTTATTTATTTTTTTTTTTACACACACGTTTGCTTGTTTTTCTTCACTAGTTGAAGCGTCTGACTGAAATAAATATATAAGTTCACTCCCCTTAACAGGACGTACGAGGTGCGTGCAATAAGTAATGCCCCTGACCCACTTCCAGTTGTCTGATCTAGCTGAATTTTTGCGTGTGCAATGATTTATATCTCTACGGGTTATGTGGCAAATTACAGCTCTGAATTAATTGTGGTTTCTGTTTTACAGGTGTTTGAACTGAATCAGGTATGAAATGGAGCCTGTTGAATGTCGAGCGGTGATCTGGTTTTTGTCTTTGAAAGGACGCACACCACAGGAGACTTTTGATGAAATGAAAAAAACTTAGTGATAATGCCCCATCATATGTCCTTGTTAAACGCTGGCATCGTGAATTCAAACATGGCCGGAAGTCTATGTAAAACAGCTCCCAGACCTGGTCCCCCCCCCTTCTGCCATTGAGGAGGCATCTGTCTGTCAAGTTGAGTCTGCCATTTTGGAAGATCGGTGCATTACTATTCGCCAAATAGCCCAAGATGTCAAGATTAGTACAGCATCTGTGGAAACTATTATTCCTGACCATTTACATATGCATAAGGTATTTGCCAAATGGATTCCCAGGTTGCTCACACCATTCCAGAAGTGAGAATGCACCGAGTGCTCGAGGATGAATTTGGAGATATGCCAAGAAGATGAGTCAAAGCTTTTCAAAAGACTGATTACACAGGATGAAACCTGGGTCCATCACTATGATGCAGAGACCAAAGCCCAGTCAATGCAGCCGAAGCACTTGGACTCACCACCTCCAAAAAAGGCAAGGGTGCAGCCCTCCACTGGCAAGGTCATGCTCACAGTCTTCTGGGACCAGGACGGAGTAGTGATGACAGATTTCCTGGCAAAAGGTACCACAATTACAAGAGCCTATTATGCTTCAATTTTGAGGAAATTAAGGAAAGATATCAAAATCAAGAGGCGGGGCAAGATCAGCAAAGGTACCCTCTTCCTGCAGGACAACGCTCCGGTCCACAACTCGCATGTCACCAGATCAGAAGCACGGCATGTGGTTATGAAATCCTTCTCCATCCTCCCTACTCTCCTGACCTTGCACCCTCTGACTTCCCATGCCATGAAGTTGTTTTTGAAAGGAAAGCGTTTCCCAGATGATGCAGCCTTGATTTCTGAAGTCACGTCGTGGTTGGAGGACCAAAAAAATGGTCTCCAGAGCTGCATCAAACGATGGGAGAAATGTATAACTCTGAGTGGTTCCTATGTAGAGAAAGACTAATAACTGTGCCAAGTTTCGTTGCTCTACTGCTATGGGAAGTGGGTCAGGGGCATTACTTATTGCACACCCCTCGTATAAACATTGTATAAAATCTTAAATTGGTATATTTCCCTTCCATTTTGTAAGGTTATAATGAGAGAGTGAGCAAAAATAGCTACTCAGGAATCAAAATTTTTAAAAATTGGAACTTGGCACGTGTAAGATGACTAAACATGTTATTTTTTTTACATGTGCAAATATACATTTATATCTTTAACAATGTTATTCTTTTTTTAGTTTTTGTATGCATATGGATTTAAGTCAGATGATAATGACTAATGCTGGAGTGCTTTATGTTTTGGTTTTGTTTCCAGCTGATGGCACCCAAGTTCTATTTTTATAAACTTTAAATCTTTACTATATATTGGGTATAATATAATAATCAATATTACTGGCTCTATAATAATACATAATCTGTACGAATTGAAATATGTTTGAGCATGTTTTACAACCGGCCCATGCTGAGGTTGAGGCACTACTATATATTGGGTACAAAATCAATAGAGAAGCGGCAACAATTTTTTTGCATGTTATGACCACTGTCATAATACAGTTTCATACAATGCTAAAACCAACAATTTTTTTTGCATGTTATGACCACTGTCATAATACAGTTTCATACAATGCTAAAACCAACAATTTTTTTGCATGTTATGACCACTGTCATAATACAGTTTCATACAATGCTAAAACCAACAATTTTTTTGCATGTTATGACCACTGTCATAATACAGTTTCATACAATGCTAAAACCAACAATTTTTTTGCATGTTATGACCACTGTCATAATACAGTTTCATACAATGCTAAAACCAACAATTTTTTTAGAATGTTATGACCACTGTCATAATACAATTTCATACAATGCTAAAACCAACAATTTTTTTGCATGTTATGACCACTGTCATAATACAGTTTCATACAATGCTAAAACCAACAATTTTTTTGCATGTTATGACCACTGTCATAATACAGTTTCATACAATGCTAAAACCAACAATTTTTTTAGAATGTTATGACCACTGTCATAATACAATTTCATACAATGCTAAAACCAACAATTTTTTTAGCATGTTATGACCACTGTCATAATACAGTTTCATACAATGCTAAAACCAACAATTTTTTTGCATGTTATGACCACTGTCATAATACAGTTTCATACAATGCAAAAACCAACAATTTTTTTAGCATGTTATGACCACTGTCATAATACAGTTTCATACAATGCTAAAACCAACAATTTTTTTTGCATGTTATGACCACTGTCATAATACAGTTTCATACAATGCTAAAACCAACAATTTTTTTGCATGTTATGACCACTGTCATAATACAGTTTCATACAATGCTAAAACCAACAATTTTTTTGCATGTTATGACCACTGTCATAATACAGTTTAATACAATTCTAAAACCAACAATTTTTTTTTGCATGTTATGACCACTGTCATAATACAGTTTCATACAATGCTAAAACCAACAATTTTTTTGCATGTTATGACCACTGTCATAATACAGTTTCATACAATGCTAAAACCAACAATTTTTTTAGCATGTTATGACCACTGTCATAATACAGTTTAATACAATGCTAAAACCAACAATTTTTTTGCATGTTATGACCACTGTCATAATACAGTTTCATACAATGCAAAAACCAAAAATTTTTTTGCATGTTATGACCACTGTCATAATACAGTTTCATACAATGCTAAAACCAACAATTTTTTTAGCATGTTATGACCACTGTCATAATACAGTTTCATACAATGCTAAAACCCACAATTTTTTTTGCATGTTATGACCACTGTCATAATACAGTTTCATACAATGCTAAAACCAACAATTTTTTTAGCATGTTATGACCACTGTCATAATACATTTGCATACAATGCAATAACCAACAATTTTTTTTGCATGTTATGACCACTGTCATAATACAGTTTCATACAATGCTAAAACCAACAATTTTTTTGCATGTTATGACCACTGTCATAATACAGTTTCATACAATGCTAAAACCAACAATTTTTTTGCATGTTATGACCACTGTCATAATACAGTTTATTACAATGCTAAAACCAACAATTTGTTTTGCATGTTATGACCACTGTCATAATACAGTTTCATACAATGCTAAAACCAACAATTTTTTTGCATGTTATGACCACTGTCATAATACAGTTTCATACAATTCTAAAACCAACAATTTTTTTGCATGTTATGACCACTGTCATAATACAATTTCATACAATGCTAAAAACAACAATTTTTTTAGCATGTTATGACCACTGTCATAATACAGTTTCATACAATGCTAAAACCAACAATTTTTTTGCATGTTATGACCACTGTCATAATACAGTTTCATACAATGCTAAAACCAACAATTTTTTTTAGCATGTTATGACCACTGTCATAATACAGTTTCATACAATGCTAAAACCAACAATTTTTTTAGCATGTTATGACCACTGTCATAATACAGTTTCATACAATGCTAAAACCAGCAATTTTTTTTAGCATGTTATGACCACTGTCATAATACAGTTTCATACAATGCTAAAACCAACAATTTTTTTAGCATGTTATGACCACTGTCATAATACAGTTTCATACAATGCTAAAACCAACAATTTTTTTGCATGTTATGACCACTGTCATAATACAGTTTCATACAATGCTAAAACCAACAATTTTTTTGCATGTTATGACCACTGTCATAATACAATTTCATACAATGCTAAAAACAACAATTTTTTTAGCATGTTATGACCACTGACATAATACAATTTCATACAATGCTAAAACCAACAATTTTTTTTGCATGTTATGACCACTGTCATAATACAGTTTCATACAATGCTAAAAGCAACAATTTTTTTAGCATGTTATGACCACTGTCATAATACAGTTTCATACAATGCTAAAACCAACAATTTTTTTGCATGTTATGACCACTGTCATAATACAGTTTCATACAATGCTAAAACCAACAATTTTTTTGCATGTTATGACCACTGTCATAATACAGTTTCATACAATGCTAAAACCAACAATTTTTTTGCATGTTATGACCACTGTCATAATACAGTTTCATACAATGCTAAAACCAACAATTTTTTTGCATGTTATGACCACTGTCATAATACAGTTTCATACAATGCTAAAACCAACAATTTTTTTAGCATGTTATGACCACTGTCATAATACAGTTTCATACAATGCTAAAACCAACAATTTTTTGCATGTTATGACCACTGTCATAATACAGTTTCATACAATGCTAAAACCAACAATTTTTTTAGCATGTTATGACCACTGTCATAATACAGTTTCATACAATGCTAAAACCAACAATTTTTTTTGCATGTTATGACCACTGTCATAATACAGTTTCATACAATGCTAAAACCAACAATTTTTTTGCATGTTATGACCACTGTCATAATACAGTTTCATACAATGCTAAAACCAACAATTTTTTTTGCATGTTATGACCACTGTCATAATACAGTTTCATACAATGCTAAAACCAACAATTTTTTGCATGTTATGACCACTGTCATAATACAGTTTCATACAATGCTAAAACCAACAATTTTTTTAGCATGTTATGACCACTGTCATAATACAGTTTCATACAATGCTAAAACCAACAATTTTTTTTGCATGTTATGACCACTGTCATAATACAGTTTCATACAATGCTAAAACCAACAATTTTTTTTGCATGTTATGCCCACTGTCATAATACAGTTTCATACAATGCTAAAACCAACAATTTTTTTTGCATGTTATGACCACTGTCATAATACAGTTTCATACAATGCTAAAACCAACAATTTTTTTTGCATGTTATGACCACTGTCATAATACAGTTTCATACAATGCTAAAACCAACAATTTTTTGCATGTTATGACCACTGTCATAATACAGTTTCATACAATGCTAAAACCAACAATTTTTTTAGCATGTTATGACCACTGTCATAATACAGTTTCATACAATGCTAAAACCAACAATTTTTTTAGCATGTTATGACCACTGTCATAATACAGTTTCATACAATGCTAAAACCAACAATTTTTTTTGCATGTTATGACCACTGTCATAATACAGTTTCATACAATGCTAAAACCAACAATTTTTTAGCATGTTATGACCACTGTCATAATACAGTTTCATACAATGCTAAAACCAACAATTTTTTTTGCATGTTATGACCACTGTCATAATACAGTTTCATACAATGCTAAAACCAACAATTTTTTTTGCATGTTATGACCACTGTCATAATACAGTTTCATACAATGCTAAAACCAACAATTTTTTTTGCATGTTATGACCACTGTCATAATACAGTTTCATACAATGCTAAAACCAACAATTTTTTTTGCATGTTATGACCACTGTCATAATACAGTTTCATACAATGCTAAAACCAACAATTTTTTGCATGTTATGACCACTGTCATAATACAGTTTCATACAATGCTAAAACCAACAATTTTTTTAGCATGTTATGACCACTGTCATAATACAGTTTCATACAATGCTAAAACCAACAATTTTTTTTGCATGTTATGACCACTGTCATAATACAGTTTCATACAATGCTAAAACCAACAATTTTTTTTGCATGTTATGACCACTGTCATAATACAGTTTCATACAATGCTAAAACCAACAATTTTTTTAGCATGTTATGACCACTGTCATAATACAGTTTCATACAATGCTAAAACCAACAATTTTTTTGCATGTTATGACCACTGTCATAATACAGTTTCATACAATGCTAAAACCAACAATTTTTTTGCATGTTATGACCACTGTCATAATACAGTTTCATACAATGCTAAAACCAACAATTTTTTTTGCATTTATGACCACTGTCATAATACAGTTTCATACAATGCTAAAACCAACAATTTTTTTGCATGTTATGACCACTGTCATAATACAGTTTCATACAATGCTAAAACCAAAAATTTTTTTGCATGTTATGACCACTGTCATAATACAGTTTCATACAATGCTAAAACCAACAATTTTTTTGCATGTTATGACCACTGTCATAATACAGTTTCATACAATGCTAAAACCAACAATTTTTTTTGCATGTTATGACCACTGTCATAATACAGTTTCATACAATGCTAAAACCAACAATTTTTTTGCATGTTATGACCACTGTCATAATACAGTTTCATACAATGCTAAAACCAACAATTTTTTTGCATGTTATGACCACTGTCATAATACAGTTTCATACAATGCTAAAACCAACAATTTTTTTGCATGTTATGACCACTGTCATAATACAGTTTCATACAATGCTAAAACCAACAATTTTTTTGCATGTTATGACCACTGTCATAATACAGTTTCATACAATGCTAAAACCAACAATTTTTTTTGCATGTTATGACCACTGTCATAATACAGTTTCATACAATGCTAAAACCAACAATTTTTTTGCATGTTATGACCACTGTCATAATACAGTTTCATACAATGCTAAAACCAACAATTTTTTTAGCTTTGCTATATGTATACACTTGCTAACATATTTCTTTCCTCTGAAGAAAAGAATTTTGTATTCTTTGAAATTTTGCCGAATAAGGATTAATTATCTTTGAGGTATTCCGTCGAAAAATAAATTTTACACGTAAATTTTGATTTATGATTTTCATTTATGCTTCTTGTGTCAAGTTCTTCCTATTACTATCGTATGAGCTTTTATATTTGGTTGGGATTAATACATAAATATTAATATTAGATTTAAGTTTACATTTGCTTTTGTCTAGTAAACTTGTCTTACCCACTGCCTGATACACACACACACAATTTGTTAAGTTTATATAAAAATATATATTTTTAAAGTATATATTCCTCATAATATAGTCCAAATTATTACAAATAATTCACTCAATGAAGTTATATTTCCGGCTTTAGAGTAGATAAACTGGTAAGTTACATTCCAATGACTAAAACAGACTTGGCCCACGATCATGTTTTTTATTATTGTTTTTTTACTTATAATATAGGTAAATGCCTATGATTGTCTTACACAAGTTTCATTCTCATAATGGAAAATATAGTCCTGATGTCATCATACAATTTGTTAGAGACAAACAGATAATAAAATCGCCACAAAGAGATAAAATAGAACAAAGAAAAGATGTGAATTAAAAAACTCAAAACGCTTACAAGTGATAGACCCCCCCCCCAAAAAAAAAAGAAAAAAGGCACATTTGATCCAGTGAGTAAAAGTAGTGACCTCATAGATGAAGAAAAAAAAAATGAACATTTGATACGATTTTTTAAAACAGGTCTTTTTGGATGGAAGAGGGGAGTCTATGGTCACATCAGCCTACTAGCAATGAAGATAAGATAATGCAACAAGCCCATATAGCTCAAACAGAAAACATCTGGTCTATCATAAAAATGAATTTGTATTGAGGTGAAGAACAGTAACACCAAATCAGAGCTTTGAAAAATCAATGAAAATGTTTTGACCTAAGTAACACCCCAATTAGTCAGGAATTTAATGAGTATCAATGGATGAGAGAGTTTTGTAGTTTTGTGAAAAGATAGTATACAAAGATGTTAATTTACACAATAATAATGATAACTAGCAGGGAGACCCGACGTTGCTCCAGACTGAATGATTATCAACAAATGTTTCCCACACCCATATTTTTATTCTTATCAGTGAAATCGTATATTTTTCAATCAAATCTGCTCTAGTTGGGGATCCATCGCAGTGCACAGGGAGGAAGCTTCACATGCCTCCTCACAGGGACTTAGTCCACAATACATTGTAGTGTACATTGCACTGTACAGAACCTACTGTTGATTTTATAAAATTAATTTATATTTATATATATATATATATATGTATATTATATATGTATATTATATATTAAATTTAAGTTTAAAATGCAAAAGTCAAGTATTATGATTCAATTGTGCTCTAAACAGAAACATTCATTTCAAATACATTCCTGTCATAGCAAAGAACCTACTGTTACTTTTATATGTCGGGCCTTTCGGCTTATGTGGTAATAAAAGTTCTCAAATGCATTTGTGATGTTAGGCTGTGTAAGATGTTAACTTTGGTCAAAATTGGCTGTTCCTTCTTTCATCGGATTATTTCAATTATCGATACTCATCGAAGACATTCTGATTAAAATCTATCTAAGAACACTGCCAGTCACATAAAATACCTTCATGTGAAATTTCATAAAAATCAACCCAGTTGTTTCGAGTCCATATGAGAATGAACTCACAAACACACACAAAGTTCCTTTTATATAATAGTAAGGATAAAAAAAGGCACCAATCTCAGCTGATACCACACAAAATAGCTGTGAAGGAGGATGAAAAAAAACAAGGAGAGAGAGTACTAACCAGAACTTGACTGGACGAGTACAAGGAGTACTGAAACTTTGGAGGCTTATTGTCACCAAAATCCCAGTGAAGACCAATGGTTATTGTTCGCAAGAAATCTATGGTAATCAGCTGTTGCAATGATGCAAAATCATTTATTTGCAAAGGCTATCGAAAGAGGTGAAGAGTACTGAAAATCTGGGAAGACTTGTCACCCAGACTCCAAGGAACACAACCAGTTATGACCAGTCTAATGATGACCTATATGAGAACGCCTGGCTGGTAGTAATCTTGCTTCCTTGTTTGCACATTAAATGTTTTAGATGGTGACAGGAATGGTGAATGAAATGAGAAGTGGGAGGAAGAAGAGTGGAATAGAGGAAGTAGTAATAGAAGGGGAGAGCAAGTGTTGATATAATTAAATGGTGAAAATAAAAAATGAAAAGATAAAATACATATATCGTTCATTTCTAACTAACTACATAATGGATAATGTATCACTGTTGACCAAACGGAACAAGAGTTGTTTGGTATTAAAGTTTGTTTGTGTATTTATCAATCTTATATACTAATGAGGTCAGAGACCCCCCCCCCCCAATTTTATTTGAACATATGATCAATATTTTCATGATCTGTAATATAAATCTCACCTGTCTGTTTAAACATATGTATATATGTATGTTTGTATATCCTGCAAAAACTTTCAACAGAGGCGACAGATTTTCACAAGATCGTATCGTTTTTTTTTTTTTTTTTCACTTTCTTTTCCTCCTTCGCGGTACAGGTTTGACCCTGTCTGCCTACTACTACTTTTTTTTTTTTTTTTTTTTTTTTTGCTCACCCAACACCCTTACACACACCTCCACTTTCTTTTCCGCCTTCGTGTGATGGGTTCGAGCCTACCTACTACAACTTGTTTTTGTTTAACACACACCTACAAACATCCGGGCAATGCCGGGCACCCAGGCTAGTCTATAATATAAATCTCACCTGTTTGCTTAAATGTATGTATGTATGTATGTTTTGCAAAAACTTTCCAGCGGCAACGCATTTTCACGAGATCAGTATCATTTTGAAGCTCGACCTTTCAGACAACAAATATCGAAAAATTGGCTAAAAACATTAATTCCTTCACCCTCAACTGGGCACTTTCCTACAGGGAGGGGTCGCTTTTTTTGCCGATATTTTCGAAAGTCATCTCCTCTTTTCGATTGTCTAGCCTTAATTTAAACCTACGTTACTTTCGGTTTGGTGATAGCTAACTCGTCACCTCTTTTTTTTTTTTTTTTAACTTTCTGTTCCTCCTTTGCCATACGGGTTTGAGCCTGTCTACTACGTAGTTTTTTTTGTTATTTTTTTTTTTTACTTTTGCTCAACACACACACCTACAAACATCCAGGCAATACTGAGCACCTAAGCTAGTCTATTATATAAAGGGCAGTTGTCTGTATGTTCAGCTAAAAGTACTATACTACTAATCAAAATTTATGTTTTTATCAGCATTGCACCGGATGTATAATATCTAAAATTTAAGAAAAAAAAAAATTAATTATTTGGGAGTCAAATGGACATTCATATCATTTAATGTAATCAAGATGTACACATATCTTTTAATGTTATCATGTAAAGAGAAATAACTGATTTTTTTTTTTCAGAGTTATTTCCTAATATCAACTAGAGTTGTGTGGGTATATGTGTATGTCTAGAGAGAGGAATAGGTTAGGTAAAGAAAGAGTGGGTCGGGGAGAGATGGGGAAAGCAGAGGGAAGAGAAAAAGTGAGAAGATATGGTACACTTTTGTCTCAAGCAATTCCGGGTAGCCCTGCTAGTCTCATCTAATATGTATATAAAATGGAATCAGATTTTCCTCTATTTCAATGACCTGTATAGCTTTCCATTCCAAAACTGCATATGCAAATATGCTTTGGACAATTATTGATAGGCGTTTTCGAAAACTATGTATTTGTTTTATTGATGTTTTTTTTTGTTTTTTTTTTTCATAACATACCAATTTTCAAGAGGTTATAAATATTGAAATGAACTTTCATTCTTAATTAATACTTACATCTTATATTCTCATTATATCAAATAATTCGCTCATACCATTTTCACGCACTGTTGTAATTGATATCACCTTTCACTTTCATCTCGAGAGTTAAGTAATCCGCAATTGTATATTTCAAGTGTCACCCCGCAGTGAGGATTGAACGCTTAGCCCCCAGAAGAGTAACTTACAACTGAATTTTATCAAGTATTTCATTCACTACACCACAGATCCTTGCCAAACAATTCAACAATTTCAATGAATTACTTCTTGAAATAAAATATTTTTACAAAATTTATAAAAAGAAATAATTTACTCATTGATTCCATAAAATTCTGTAGAATACATTTTTGTTTCTTAGAACCATTTTAATGAAATACCTTGTGAAAGAAACATCCTATTTAGAATAAGCCATTTATTGACAAAATTTAAATTTTTTTTTTTTTTTTACAAAGGAGTCACCATTTAAGGCCCAGAGGCCACTTGAGGATAAGGTTTAATAAGTATATAGTAGGCAATTGGACAATATCATAGTAATCATTAATAGTGGAGATTTGGTAAACTGGATTACTTAAGGAGATGGCTCATCAAGAACTTGTTTACATTGAACTTGAAGGTGACTCTATTGTAGTCAGCTGGAAAACAGGCAAATGGAAGAGAGTTCCACAGATGTACAGTTCTAAGAAAAGTTTTGTTCAGTGAATCTATGTTTAGGTTTAGGAACAGATAAAGAGTGGGAGTAATTATTGATAGTAGTTTCAGCTAGACAAGTGTTTTTTATAAAAGTCAGGCTAGAAGGGGGCTATAGATTGGAGGTCAGACGAGCACTTGCCATGAAAATAATAATAAAGCAAAGACATGCTCGCAACATCTCTTCTGCGGGAAAGAAGTTACAGAGAAGAGAAAAGGGCATCCCTTATTAGGCTATGAAGTCTATTTTGAACTCTGTCAAGGCAGGATAAGACCTTTCTAGCAGCTCTTACACAGATGTGGCAACAGCACTATCCTTGAACGTACTTGACTCTTATACATGTAGAGAATTGCATCAGTAACGAAATATCTACTCAAGCGGTGGAATAATCCCATCAATTTTCCAGCAACCTTGGTAACAGATTTAATGCATGTATTCCATTTCAGATCAGGAGCAAAGATCAGATCCAGAAGATTGTAAAAACATGAAGCCTCCTCAAGACAAGAGCCATTTGTTTTAATTGATGTCAGATGGGGATCAAAGCATTGATGATGTAAATATGGAAGCTTGATCTAGTTCTTTAGTCGCAAGGATGTATTTCAGATTTCTTAGGGAACAAGTCAGCCATTTTAATGAAATACTTTTTGAAATTCCATTTTTTTTTATGGCTTTATATTTATGTGCTATTCCTCATGTAAAATTTTAACATTAAGTAAAAATCCTGGACAACACCAGGTAGAGTTCTAGTAAAACAAAGACTAAAATGTGAACACCGATTGATAAACATTTGTCTCAATTTTTAGAAACTGGTAAAATGACCCCCCCCCTCTGCCCTCTCCACATCCTCCAAATGTACTACATTTTAGGAACCATATCAGTGTTATAAGTAGGATTTGAGATAACTTATTTAGGTTTTCATATCAGAGAAATATAGTCATGTAAAAACATGATTCAAGACTATAAATGCACTTTCTCAAACAAGTCTTTTCAGTATGCAAAAATGGGTGGATATTGTTAAATTCTTTTCGATTTTTAATTGTGAGATCGTGTTTATTCATAAAAATTTAATATAAACTAAATTTAATATTTTCTCTTTAAATAAATGTATAATTCTTTCTCTTATGTTAATAATTTTTTTTGTTACAGAATGGAATGATAAGAGTGTCAGCCTAAAGAAAACATATAAATAATACAGCTTTATTTGAAAACTTATTGAAAAAAAATCAATTCAGGTAATTTGATTATGTAGTAGAGCTGACATCTACTCAATGTAGCCACCTTCCGCCGGCGAATACTCGGTGGATGGCAGTAATCAGACTAGCTTTCGTGTTGTGGGAGGTCATGTTAGTGATGTTCTCGATGTATAACTAAACGAAGTAGTCCAGCGAGTTTAGGTTGAAGGTGGAGGAGGAGGGGGGCAGGGGGGGAGAGGGTACAAAGTCATAGCACTTCTCCTGAAGCCAAGCCAGGGTTTCTTTTGACTTATGGGCTGGTGCCAAGTCTTGCTGCCACACCTAGAGTCTGCTAGCAACCACCTGATTGCACCAGTGGACCATTACACTCTTCAGCATATCCAGGTACCCTTTGGTGTTAACTTTCAAGCAGACTTTGAAGATGTGAGATGGCATGATGTGATTGGTCCTTGCGGCTTGCTGCAAAATGAAGAGTCCTCACCACAAACAAACAGGACTCTGGTTTATAGCAATAACAAACTATTTATTAATTTCATTACTTCATAACAGCAACTGTCTAAATTGAGGTGACTGACTATAGCAGTGAAACGATGTAAGACCAGACCAGTAAAGTCACAGATTTCCCATTAACACAGGCTAGTTAACATCATAACATCAGGCCCTGAAGGCTCCCAAATCGGGAGTGCCTGGCCAGCCCAGCCATTCCGTTTGCTGGCTACGACTCTTCTCTTTTTTAGAATTCCTTTTTTTAAATTCAACCCCTTTTTCCCCACCTCTCCTTCAGAGAGTGGTTACAAACACCCCTTCTTTCTTCCTCTTAGAGCTTACCCTTTGTCTTGACCATTCAGCAACTCTCTCTCCCTTTTATCCTATTAATCTGTACTGAGGTTTTTACTTATTATCAAATTAGGAGTGATTAGTCATTCTAGGTCAAACAATGCCTGGCGGCGACCCCTACCCTTGACCCCCATTCTAAGTTGTCAGCCTTAATCAGCTAAGGGTCTCTGAATCTCTTCATACCTCTCAACAGAGGTTTTAAAAACAACCTTTCATGTTAACATATATAAAAAAATATATAACGAACAGGAGATAAAAACAATTATTCTTTGTTTTTTTTCTCTTTTCTTGTCAAAATCCCATAGACATTTCTGCCCTGTCTCAATCAGACATCAACACCCCCTCTTCTGCCCTCTCTTCCTCTATTTGAAAAACAAGACCATCTCTTTTGACATGTAGATAATTCCAAATCGGTCTCCCTTTTTGAGGCAACACAACATCTGCTTTGCGTCTAACAAGCTTACAATGACACATCGGCGGCTGGTCCTATTTTCCTAGCTAAGGTTTTGCATTTCTCTGCACTCCTTCACCCTATCCCGTCCGCCCCCCCCCCCTTCACTGCAATATGCACCTCGTTGCATGCATTCATCACACCAATTAGTGTCATACTAATAGCTATGGCTAAAGATACATTACCTGAAAGTACTTCTTTCAAACTCCTCGGCTTAACGTTCACAGGGAACAGGAGTAGGAACAGATACATTGAGAGCATTGCCAAGACTACTGTGATGAAGGTGGGCTCTCTCATACGTGCTAGAAAGCGACTTACGCCTGAAAGTATCCTGTACTTGTACAAGGCTACCATTCGCCCATGTATGGAGTATTGTTGCCACATTTGGGCTGGTGCATCTGTTACTAGTCCCTCACTCCTGGACAGGGTTCAAAAGAGAGTTGCCAACCTGAAAGGTCTTGAACCGTCATCTAAGCTTCAACCTTTGTCCGATCGATGAAATGTTACATCTCTCTGCTTGTTTTACAAGTATTTTAATGGTGAATGCTCTGACGAACTACTAGCCCTTGTGTACCCCCTTAATGTAAATACCCCTGACAAACAGCAAAGTCTCACCCCGACACGGTAGAGATCCCTAGATGTAAGAAAGCCTTCTACTCTAATAGTTTCTTCCCCAGAACTGCTAGACTTTGAAATTCCCTTCTAGTTTCCTGCTTCCCCAACTGTACCGACATGCAGAAGTTCGAGTATAATGTAAATAGACATCTTGCTGTTCAACTCCCTACATAGTATCCCTGCAACTCAGGTCTCTGATAGTAGCCCCCTACATCAAAGGGGCACTGTTTGGGTGGGGAAAAAAAAAAAAAAAAAAAAAAAAAAAGCATAAAATTTTTTTTTTAAATATAAATAAATAAAAATTTCTTAATGTACCTGTAGCAAAAGAAAGAGTGACTTTTTCAGCATGACTACCAAATTTACATACTTCTGTGCACACTAGAAACACATATGTAAATCAGATGGCAAAATAAGTTTCTTTATCATATAATAATTACTACAGAGGGATCATGAAAACTTAAACTTGCCACACCAAATAAGAAGAGTCAAGGAGGATGGAAAGGAGAGAAAGCCAAACCTCTACTGGAGGAGTGTGAAGGACCTTGGGGAGGGCCACCCAAATCCCAGTGGAGATCAATGGTTGCTACCAACAAGAAATCAATGGTAGACGGCTATTGGTTGGTTGTTTTACAGCATATCAGCCTTTTTCAGGTTATTTAATGCCGAATCTAGTGATTTTGAGGAACGATTTTTTAATGGAGTATATTTGTTTTTAAGTCGATTCTATTCAACCCATAGTTGGGACCCTAACAGGTACTACCACTCCGGGTCAGAGTGGACCTGGGAGCAATGGCAATTAAAGGGTGGCTCCACACTCCCCAAGGCCCGCAAGCTGGGGCCTCACCATCAGATATAGTTTTAGGCTATATCCAGGACCGTTGTATAAAGGGTTCTTTTAAAAAATTTTTATAAAGGCCAATTTTTTTAAGATATGAGAGTATGGTGTGGGGATTGTTTTTATCAAATAATTCTTTAATATTGTTTTCTTTGTAGAATCGATTTCTTACTGTTACAAAATCAGTACATTCAATTAATGTGTTTGATTGTGAGTGGTGTTTGACAAGGTATACAGATGGGTTAGCTTTCTTTTTTTAGGAGATATGAGTGGGTTAAGTGGGTATGGCCTATTTTTATTCTTGTTAGTTTGACTTCTTTTCTGTTTAATTTCGTATTTTGTTCTTGTTTTTTGATTTTTGGCATGATTTCATAAAGTTTGTTGTTAGGGTGTTCATTCCAGTAGGTTTGCCATTTCTCTGTTGTATATGCGTTGATATGTCTTTTTAGATCTATCTATGGAATTTTAAAATTTGCATCGATTGGGAGATTTAAGGCGTTTTTTGCTGCTGAATCTGCTAATTCGTTACTTTTAATACCGGAATGGCTCGGTATCCAGCAGAAAATTATTTCTTTTTTACTATTTAATTCAGTTAATTTTTGTAGTAATTTTGTGATTAGGGGGTTGTCCATCTTTTTATTTTTAATCGCTTTTAGAGTAGATTGGGAGTCTGAAAGGATTATAAATTTGTTTTTTTTTTTGTTATTGGAGGCGAGTTTTAGAGCTAGGATTAGAGCATGTATTTCAGCACTGAAGATTGAGGTTTCTTTTGGGAGGTTTGATTGTTTTTTGATTGATTTATTCAGTATTGCTGCACTGGCTGTTGCGTTATTTTGTTTAGACCCATCTGTATAGATGTGTGTGTGGTCTGGATACTTTTCTTTGATTTTATCGAGATTATCATAAGTTATTGGATGAGTATGTTTCTTTTCATATTTACTTAAACTTAGGTCGATGTTAAGGGATACGATTTTCCAGGGAGGGGTTTTGAGTATGACAGTTTCGTGAATTTTGGTTATGAGTAGATTTGCTTCTTTGAAAATCGATTTTATTCCAAGTCCAAAAGGTTTTGATTGCATTTTCTTTTTGGTCGAAAAGGTGGTTACGGTTTGGATTTAAAGTGCTATTGTGTGCTGGGTTTGTGGGGTTGGCTGTAAGTTTTGTGTAGTATTTTAGACCAAGGTTTTGATTTCTAAGCATTGGAGGGGTTTCATGTGCTTCTGCATACAAGCTTTCTACAGGGGAGGTTGGAAATGCTCCTAGTGCAAGTCTTAGTCTGGAGTAGCATATTATGTTGAGGGTTTTTAGATATGACTTTCTGGTGGATTGATATATGAAGCTACCATAATCTATTTTTGATCTAATTAATGCTCTATATAGTTTGAGTAGTGCGTTCTTGTCAGCTCCCCAATCTGTATGGGCAATGACTCGTAGGAGTTGTAATGCTTTATTACAATTGGTTTTGATGTGATTGATGTGTGGAATGAAATTTAGATTTTTGTCAAAAATGATTCCCAGATGCTTGTGTTCGTTTACGAATGGAATTTTTTTACCTTCAATCTGTAAGGTTGGGTCAGGGTGGAGTTTCCATGGATTACAGAAATGGATGCATTTTGTTTTAGTTTTGGAGAATTTAAAACCATTTTTAGTTGCCCATTTATTAATTTTATTTATGTTATGTTGTAGCTTTCTTTTAATAGCGTGAGTGTATTTAGATCCGTAGCTGATTGAGCAGTCATCTACATATAAGGAGCTATGTATATCAGGAGAGAGTTCTTTTATAATGTTATTGATTTTTATGTTAAAGATAGTTGTTGATAATATGCTGCCTTGGGGCACTCCTTGATTTTGTGGGTCTGATAAAGTCGAGTCTATGCGAACTTGGAAAGATCTGTCTGTTAGGAAGTTTTTTTATTAATTCAGGTAGTCTGCCTCTTAGTTGAATGTTGTGGAGATCTTTTATGATACAGTGTTTCCAGGTAGTTTCATATGCTTTCTCAAGATCAAAAAAAAAAACCCCAAAAAAAACCAGATCTTACGTGTTCCTTATTGATAAAAGCTTCTCTGATGTAATTTTCAAGGTTAGTGATGTGGTCTATACATCCTCGATTTTTTTGGTATCCACACTGAATTTTAGAAATTATTTTGTTGTCATCTAGATTCCATAGAAGACGGTAGTTAATCATTCTTTCGAACGTTTTGCATAGGCAGCTTGTGAGAGCTATTGGTCTGTAGTTTTCTGGGTTTGATGTAACTTTTCCCAATTTGGGTATCGGTATTATTGTTGCATTTTTCCATGAAGTTGGGAAATCTTTTGTTTCCAATATTTTATTATAAATTTTGAGAAGGAGTTTTAATGATTCGGGCGGAATTTCTTTAAGGAAGCTGTAGTGCACTTCATCTGGTCCTACAGCTGAGTTATGGGATTTTTCTATGGCGGTTTCTAGTTCATTGAGTGAGAAGATTTCATTGTAAGGTTCTTGGTTTTTGGAGTCAAAGTTTATTTTGTACTTTTCTTCATGTTTCTTAAATATTTGAAATTGTCTATTGTAGTGTTTTGATGAATTTTTGGCAAAGGTTTTAGCTAGTGTGTTAGCAATATCTTTTTCATCAGTTATTTTCTGTTTATTTGTGAGGTGTTTGATTGGATTCGGATTATATTTTCCAGTTATTTTCCTAATCATTTCCCAGACGGTTTTGGGTTTAGTGGTGATGTTGATTTTGTTGACATTGTTGCCAGCAGGATCTTTTGGATTCTTTAATTGTTTTTCGAGTTTTAGCTCTTTGGTGTTTGTATTCTATTAAGTTGTTTGTTGTGGGTTGTTTTTTAAATTTTCTTAAGGCTGCCTTTCTCTGTCAAATGGCCATTTTACATTCTGGATTGACCATGGTTTGTTTTTTTTTCCAGGAGGAGAATTTTTGGGTATGCATTTTTTGGCTATTGTTATGAGTACTTCCGTGAATTCTTCTATTGTTTGAATTTGATGTTCTGGTAATTTTAGTAAACAAAGTTCTTTAAATTCAGCCCAGTTGGCTTTGTTCGTGTTCCACCTGGGTATGTGGTTTTGGATGGAGTTACTGTAATTGATTATATAATAGGGAAGTGATCACTTCCACAGGGTTCTTCATAAGTGCTCCATGTATAATCCAAGAAGCTTGATGGATCACATATGGTAAGATCAATGGCACTAGTTGATCCGTTTGTTGGATTTAAGTATGTGGGATTTTTTGATTGAGAAGGCATAAGTTATTTTTGTTGATTGTTCAATTTTGTTTCCTTTTGAGTTTGTGACTTCACATCCCCACAACGTACTGTGGCAGTTAAAGTCTCCTAGAAGAATGAATGGTGAAGGTAGTTGTTTTATTAAATTTTCTAGTTCTTTTTCATTTATTGGTTCATGAGGAGGGAGGTATATTGAGCAGATTGTGATTGTTTTGTGTAATGTGACTTGAGTTGTAATTGCTGGGAGATTTGTTTTGACAGAGAAATTGCTTTAAGGTATGTTATTCCTTACAAGAATTGAGGTGCCTCCATTAGCACAAAGTCCTGTGTTATGGAAATAGTTGTATTGTTCATAGTTTGGTGTTTTGAAATGGTTATTGTTTTGTAGGAAGGTTTCTTGTAAGCAGACAATGGCTGGGTTGAAGAGTGAGATAAGTATAACAAGTTAATTATAGTTAGATCTTATTCCATGACAATTCCATTGGATAATTTGTTGTGTTTTATTTCTATCCATGAGGTTTAGTTTTCCTCTATTTCCATCTCTTTAGAAGTAGAGGGTTTATCTTTTGTCGGAGTTTGTGTCTTTGGTGAAGTGTTTTGCTGTTTTTTTTTTTGTTGTTTGGATCTGGACGTTGATCTGGATCTTGCTGTTTTGGCTTCTTGTTCATTTTTTTCCCTCTTGATTACTTGTGTTTAGTTTCTTTTTTTTTTATCTAGGGTGTTTTCGGTTTCCATTTTTTCTAGAATTTGGAATCTATTTTGAGTGTCTATTGCTTGTTTTTCTTTTCTGGAATGTTCTTTATTTGCTGTTTTATCATTGCTAATGTTTTTATTAATTTCTGGTGGTTATTTTGTTGGTTTCTGTGATAATTTTTACAATGGTTCTGTTGTGGATGGAATATTATTTTCTTTGTTTGGATTTGTTATTTCTATTTTGTTTCCCAGATTTGAGTATTTTTCTTTTAGGCTATTTTGAAATTCTGACCATTCTTTAATATTTAATGTAATCAGTTTGTTTATCAGTTCCCTATATTGATCATGTATTTCATTATGTTGGCATGGTTTAGTTGTCTTTTTTGTTGGTTCAGCATATGTGTTGTCTTTCATGTACGTCTCAACTATTTTTCTGGCTTCTGGAAAGTTTGTATTTTTTTGTACTTTACTTGTATAATTTCTTTCTTTTTTATATGTTTTGCATATTTTAGAGAAGACCGGGTGATCTTCTTTGCAGTTAGCGCATTTCACCTCATTTATGCATTTTTCTTCGGTGTGGTCAGGCTCTTTGTTGCCGCATTTTCCGTATATTTTTATTCCTTTACAGGCTTCTTTATGATGTCCATATTTTTGGCAATGGAAACATCTTGATGGAGCTGGAATATATTGGTCTCTTTTTACATTTAAGTAGGCAATTTTCATTTCTTTAGGTATTGTTGGTTTGTTAAACGTTAATATATATGTGTTGGTGTTTCTTTTTATGTTTATGCGGATGTGGTTGATTACTCCTTGTTTTTCTAATTTGGTTTTTATTTCTTCTTCAGTTGCTAGCGATAGTTCATAACTTCGAACTACTCCTTTCGAAGTGTTTAGTGTTTTATGGGGAAAGACTTTGCACTTGTACTCATGGAAGTTCTTCATTTTGAGTAGAGATTGAGCATCTCTAAGATTGGTTATCTCAACTAGTAGATTTCCATCTTTTGTTTTTTGATCATTTTTAGTTTACATTTTGTGGATAATGTCTTTTCTATTAGAAAAGGTGATAAATTTCCAATTTTTTTTATTTTCGATTAATTCAATAACCAAGAATCGTGGGAAGTTTCCTTCGTCTATAGTTGGAGCGGTTTTTCTAGTTTTGAATTTTTGTTCTTCATCTGAGCTTGAGAGGTCAGAGTCAGAGGAATGGTTTCTTTTAAGGGTTTTGAGGGGGATGCATTTGTTTTTATCAGCCATGGATTTTGGATTTATTTTTCATCAACCACGCTCCCTACCCACCTCGGAGTCCAAAATTGGGGCATAGTAAGGGGGAAACCCATTCGCCTTGACCATGTCGGAGCTACGTGAAGGATATACTCTTTAGGTAAGGAGTTCTCAAGCACTATATTTTCTGTTCAATATGTCCTCAAAAATTTGTTCAGATGGACTGTTGAGTTCTGGTCTTTCCAATTGATTGACTCTTGCCACTTACTTGGTTTGCCTATTTTTTGTAGTGGGGGAAGAAAAAAAAAAAAATCTAGAAGTGTAAGCCATTTTGAGTTTTAGAACAGTTTCAGATGGTTCGCTGTTACACACAAGTCCTGGGAGGTGACTTGTTTGTAGTAGACAGTTCCACAGAACAAAATATTCTTACCGTGTCGAAACCCGGGAAAAGAACATGTGAAATTGCTCCAGAAAAGGTTTAATATTTATGAAGCAATTCTGGTTTCTGATTGGTTGGTAGCAGAACGTGAATTAATTTGATTCGTCAGTTCTTAGCAGCATCGTTTATAAATAAAATCGTCCGACTGTGTGGGATCATACCCCATTAATACAACCAAAATATTGCAACAAAAAAGATGGGAGTACCTTTACATTTCGTTCTTTGTTGTGGCAGTTGGTACTTTGGTTGTAAGTGCTAGGGCTTGGCGTGACTGGCCGATTGGTCGGATCGGGCCTCTCCGACCGCTCGTCTAGCCGAAGTAAGGGTTGAAGTAATGTGTTGCAGTGCCTAGACTTTTATGCACCCAGGTCTAGGTTAGCTCAATCACCAGGATCACGTCCTAAGGCATTACGGGTAGCAGCCCACGGCTAACTGGTTGCTTCATTGAGGGATTTTTACCCTCTGCAGGGGGGCAGTTGGCTTATTCTAGTGCCCTACCAACAGGGCAAAAAAAAGGAGGGAGGGAGGGGGAGAGAGGGTGGGGCGACGGGGTTGGGAAGTAGGGAAGGAAAAGGAAAGGAGAGAGGAAGGGGGTTATTTTTGTTCTTGCAGAACATAATTAAGTTTTACAAAAGAGAATAGAAAACAAAAACAGAAAATTGATGTAGGCGCATTTCGTCTCAGGAAGCCAATAGACAGCCTGATCTGGTATAGACGGCTATTGCGATAGTGCAAATTTGCAAAGGTTATCAAAAGAGGTAGAGAGTACTGGAAATTTGGGAAGACTTGTGATTCTGACTCCAGGGAACACCAGACTATTTTCAAAGATAATTCTTAGACGATGGTCTATGTGAAAAGTTCTAGTAAGTGATAATAATAATGCATCTATACAATAATAAAATGAAAATCAACTGGGAAAGCTACAACGAAGATGAAGAAATGGTCCAGAACTTGTAAATAATAATATTTATTTTAATTTACTAAATTTTATTTTGATACAATTATTTTTATGAAAACCAATCCTTGCTATTCCAAAAAACATTGTGTAATGTTTTCAGTTTTCAAATATATCTAACATTAACCATTATAAGACTAATGTAGGCATTAAATGTGCTAACATTTATGAAATAAAATTTAAAATAATAAACAAAACTTGATTAAAATTGTAAGGCACTATAAAAATAATTATGCTTATTTTTGTTAAACAAAGTGTAATTAAATAAAAATATTTCCTTTGTAAAAATTTATGATGGCTATGTTGAATTTGGGATACCTTCAACTGCTAGTGCACAAATTTCTCCTTTGTTCCTGTATGCCTAAAACCAAATGGAATTTCAATGAACAGAGTTTCTTTCCAAGAACGCTCCACCTTTGAACACATTACCACAGGACTGTTTCCCTGCAGACCAAAACGTGAACGCCTTCAAGTTGTTGAGCCATCCTTTTAATTAATCAAATCTTGTCCATTTCATTCATTATTTTTAAGTTTCCTTCATCATTCAACGGACAATCTCATTAGCTTTTCTCCTCAAGTGGTTGTTGGCCTTGGTAAGTGGCAACTCATTGGTATAAAAAAATTTTAAATGGGCTTCTAGAAGGAGACCTGATATCATTTATATTAGTTCCTGTTGTGATATAGGAGGCCTGATATCATAGATAGAGCAGTAATATAGGGTGTTTTTTTTTAGAGGCCATAAACTTTTAATTGATAACTATTTTCTTTAATGCAGATTTGGCAACTATCGATCAAGTTCAGTTTGGTTTGGCAATTTATCATGTAGTTTCAACAGTATGCAGCCACATGCCATATAGACCACGATACAATCAATTTACTGAGGAACATTTGATGAACAAATAATTTCACGAAATGGAAATGTCAACTATCCACCTCATTAGTGCAATTTCACCTCATTAGATTATTTTCATTTGCAATATGTAATGTCCCATCTCTATGCTGGTAAATTAGACAATAGACTACTTAGAAGACAACATGTGGCATGCTATTCCTGAAAGACAGCCTAATTTAAAGCACAGAGTGAAAATTGGACCTCTAGATTACGCCATATACATACAAGCTGCGGGGACCCATGTGCTCCAAATTGTATTTAAATTATGAACGTCAAAAATGAATCTTTGGAGTAAACATATTTGTATAATAAAAATATTTTTCTGGGATTCATTTTAATTTTAAGTTCGTCGCAATTTTTTAAAAAAAAAAAAAAAAAAAAAATCACCTTTTATTAGACAAATTGAAATAAAAAACATTACATAAGTTCATCAAAAGTTCAAGTGATATATATCTATCATCTATTAAAAGTAAGTTTTTAAGTGTTTAAAAAGCATGCATGCATGTGTATTAAATAAAGGCTAATTGAATCTTTTTTTTTTTTTTTTTTTTGTAAAAAAAAAAAAAATACATGGTGGCCATATTAGATTTGAGATACCTTAAACGAAATTATTGCCTTTATTCTCACTCTTGAGCCTTGGTGGACTCATATCGTTCTACTCAGTGTCATCTAGTTCAAAACAAAACTACGAATTCTGATAATAATGGCACAGATAATAATAGTATTTTAAAAATGGCACATGGGAAAAATATAAATGAAAATCTCAATTAGTTTATCAAAATATCGGATACAATTACATAAAGGAAAATGATTAATTTTTTTTTTTTAATTTTTAAATTCTAATTGCTAAATTTTTCTAAATTCGCTCCTGGGTTTATTTATTATGCTTCTCTGTCCTTTATTTATACAGTAGAAACTAGTAAGGACGTGGTCATACCTTGATGTGCAGGTTTGGGATGGTTTCGAAAGAGTTGAGAACCACTGCATTATATTCTTGCTTTCTGCAAGTTTTTTTTTATTGTAAAATAAACACATTACTTATCGATTATTGTGACAAATAAGTTTAAGACGAAGTCATTAAAAGTAGAATCATTCTGTAAAGGAAAAATGATATATGATGATGACAATGAGGAGGAAAAGACAGATCAAAGAAAGAGAAGGGACAAGAGAGAGAGAGAGAGAGATCAGGAGAGAGAGAGATAGATCAGGAGAGAGAGAGAGAGAGAGATAGATCAGGAGAGAGAGAGAGAGAGAGACAGATCAGGAGAGAGAGAGAGAGAGAGACAGATCAGGAGAGAGAGAGAGAGAGAGACAGATCAGGAGAGAGAGAGAGAGAGACAGATCAGGAGAGAGAGAGAGAGAGAGACAGATCAGGAGAGAGAGAGAGAGAGACAGATCAGGAGAGAGAGAGAGAGAGACAGATCAGGAGAGAGAGAGAGAGAGACAGATCAGGAGAGAGAGAGAGAGAGACAGATCAGGAGAGAGAGAGAGAGACAGATCAGGAGAGAGAGAGAGAGAGACAGATCAGGAGAGAGAGAGAGAGAGACAGATCAGGAGAGAGAGAGAGAGAGACAGATCAGGAGAGAGAGAGAGAGACAGATCAGGAGAGAGAGAGAGAGACAGATCAGGAGAGAGAGAGAGAGAGACAGATCAGGAGAGAGAGAGAGAGACAGATCAGGAGAGAGAGAGAGACAGATCAGGAGAGAGAGAGAGAGAGAGAAAGATCAGAAAAGATCAGAAGAGAGAGCGATCAGAAGAGAGAGAGAGAGTGTGTAGGAAAAAGAAGGAAAGAGGAAGAAAAAAACTGCATTTTTGTTGACAGATGTGACACGTATTCATAAGCACCAGACAAGCATTTTAATTTTTGTTAGACACGTTGGGATTATCTCTCTCTGCTCCCCTAACCATACCAACATGCATAAATTTTAATGCAACGTGAACAAACATTGCTTCTCAACTCCCCGCTTAGGTTGACATTCCGACCCTAAATCTGGCTCCCTACGTTAAAAAAAAAAAAAAAGAAATGGTCCTCTTAAAAGAAGCTAGAAATTACTTTTTATCTGGTGATCCGCCATTTTAAGGCTTTATGGTAGGTATTACATATCAGTTTAATGTGCAAAAAATTGCTAAATATAGTAAAGTTCACTTCAATTTCAACTTGTGATAGATAACTCGTCTTTTAGTTTTTTGGGTTTTTTTTTTTGATAACTTCATATACAAAGAAAATTTAATCCTTTCTCTTTATAAATATACAATTATTTTTTTCAGGTTACTTAAAGTTAAATTACTATTTTCAGTGCTGGAAAATTTATTTTTTTAATGTTGATGTTTTCAACTTAATGTGCACGGTATCGCGTCGCTATGCATATAAAAAACAGGAAGAGGGCCACTCATCCGTACGGTGCATTTAAAAGAGTTTTAAGTCTCCTTTCAATAAATTTTTTTTTTTAAGTACAAGTTGAAAACTTCAGTGAATGAAATTTCTGTCCTATTAAATTATGTTTCCATCCGGTTCTTTATTATTATAATTGATTTACTATAAAAAGAAAAAAATCCACCTTGATCTCTACTGTATTATGAATAATATTTTGATTCAATGCGTAATGTGTTCGGTATCAAATCTTATTTGAACAGTCAAAATTGAGCTTCTGTGTCAGTTTTGTATGTTTTTTTTAAGAGGTAACAGGATTTTGCCTAATGTTTAGGATGGTTTGATCTGATCATTGCTTCTATTCTGATTAATTTTCATTTACTATGAGATTACATTAAATTTATAAGAATATTATGTTACATGTCAATACTGAGGACCCACACATTGTATGAAGACAGTCGCAAGGAAACAGACAAGGAAACAATTTGACTCACTTTTTGTCACCCAGCTATGTACTTCATGTTTTTTTTTGTTTTTTTTTTTTTTACCTAGCCCCAATATCCTCTCCATCACCGTTTGACAGTCAAGCAGACTTTGCAACAATATTCATGCTTAAATGTTCTTTTTATTTTGACTCAAGCAATCACTTCATCATGATCTGAAGTCTGCATTTTTAGTTATATACTGAAATTTTCTTATTTCCAACAATTTTGGACAGTCGTAATTCAGTGGTTAATTGTGCTTCCAAAATAAATTTGGTATCATTGCTTGTTTTACAAAGATTTATGCGATCAAATTAAGTGTTAGATTTAATGAATATATAATTATGAACCTGCCCCGAGATGAGTATTGCAAATAATGAGATTTTTATGCCAGCTTTGTCATAAACAAGCCTTGAAATTATATCACACAACATTATATATAGAAAAAGATTTTAGTAATAGAAAACTTAAAATTGCCTTTATAGTCAGATACATCATAAGAGTTGAATGAACGTATTGAATAAAAAATTATGTGCTATATACTTTTATTAGCACCATTTCCTAATTTCCAACAAATTTGAAACAGTCATAATTCAATGGTTAATTGAGCTACAAAAATAATTTTGGTTTGGGATAACCATGAAACAGTGATTAAGAAAAAATTGGAGTCCCAAGCTTTTTGAGAAGATTGCAAAGGTAATGAATATGAAATCATAATTTGGAACCAAAGGAGGTAAACTCTACCTTGTTTACATTTTTCTTCAAGTTATTGTAATGTAAAAATCATATCAAGGCTATAATGCAGAAAGTGGCAGACCCCTCCCCCTTTTTAGAGTTATCAGATAGTCAGTACCCCACTTCTACATCTGTCCATGAACGTATAATAGAAACAATCTAGTCAGAGAAATCCCACCCATCTTTCTCTCACACACTTTCCCTCTTCCCTCCCAAAAGTGAAAAGAAAGAAAAAGATTATAGCGAAAGCGGGGGATTCATGAGAGGCAGAATGGAGCAGTATTAATGAAAAAGATGAAAGCCACGCATAACAAAAAAAATGTTCAAAGAATCATTGTGTGCATTAGCTGGTACTTACTAATGCAAAAAAAAAAATAAATAAATAAAAGCACTGTCTTGTTAACCAAGACATCATATTAATCTGTGTCATATCAACCCGCATGCTGTGCACCCAAGTCAACACGCGCATAGATGACCAAAAAGGAACGATGACTATTATAGTTTTCCAATATTGTGAAGGAATAAAACTGACATTGCAAAACATGTTTCAATCTAGGGACCTGGCAAAGGATTTAAAAAAAAAAATTGCTTAAATACAAGTTGATGTATTGTTCAAACAGAAATTCAAAGGGATTTTAGTAAAACATGCTTTGTTTCGATCTGATATATATATGGCAAAGGATTACGAAATCACTGATGTAATTGGATGTATTGGCCAGCATTATAAAGACCAAACAATAATCAACTCTGAACTTACGCCAAGTGACCGAAGGGATTTGTGAAAAAAAGACTAACGAATAGTTGGCCTGGGATTATTTGCTGGAGAAAAAAAAACTGAGGAAGATTCAAAGGAGAGAGGAAATACCAATATGACTGGAAAAAAGAAAAGAAAGGAAAAAGAGAGAACGGGGAATAAAGAGGAAAAAATTGAACAGTATATGGATTATACCATTATTTCCAGATTCCTCGGAAACTTCAGGATTGGACATTTATTTTTTATTTACTATTTTATTTTTAGGTCACTGATTATGTCACCCAGCTATGTACTTCATGTTTTTTTTTTTTGTTTTTTTTCCCCTAGCCCCAATATCCTCTCGGCCATCACCATTTGACAGTCAAGCAAACTTTGCAACGATATTCATGCTTAAATGTTCTTTTTATTTTGACTCGAGCCATCACTTATCATATCATGATTATTTTCTCTTGTATTTGTCCCATCTTTCGATTCATTCAACACTGTACGAGGGCATGCAATAAGTAATGCCCCTGACCCACTTCCCATAGCAGTAGAGCAACGAAACTTGGCACAATTATTAGTCTTTCTCTACATAGGAACCACCCAGAGTTATGCATTTCTCCCATCGTTTGAGCTCTGGAGACCGTTTTTGTAGAACACCCCAGGTTGGTCCTCCAACCACGATGTGACTTCAGAAATCAAGGCTGCATCATCTGAGAAACGCTTTCCTTTCAAAAACAACTTCATGGCTGGGAAGAGGTGAAAGTCAGAGGGTGCAAGGTCAGGAGAGTAGGGAGGATGGGGAAGGATTTCATAACCATACGCCCATGCTTCTGATCTGGCGACATGCGAGTTGTGGATCATAGTGTTGTCCTGCAGGAGGAGGGTACCTTTGCTGATCTTGCCCCGCCTCTTGATTTTGATAGCTTCCATTAATTTCCTCAAAATTGAAGCATAATAGGCTCCTGTAATTGTGGTACCCTTTGTCAGGAAATCTGTCATCACTACTCCTTCCTGGCCCCAGAAGGCTGAGCATGACCTTGCCAGCAGAGGGCTGCACCCTTGCCTTCTTTGGAGGTGGTGAGTCCAAGTGCTTCGACTGCATTGACTGGGCTTTGGTCTCTGGATCATAGTGATGGACCCAGATTTCATCCTGTGTAATCAGTCTTTTGAAAAACTGACTCATCTTCTTGGCACATCTCCAAATTCATCCTCGAGCACTCAACGCATTCTCGCTTCTGGAATGGTGTGAGCAACCTGGGAATCCATCTGGCAGACATCTTATGCAGATGCAAATGGTCATGAATGATAGTTTCCACAGATGCTGTACTAATCTTGACATCTTGGGCTATTTGGCGAATAGTAATGCGCCGATCTTCCAAAATGGCAGCCTCAACTTGATGGACAGATGTCTCATCAATGGCAGAAGGGGGACGACCAGGTCTGGGAGCTGTTTCCACAGACTTCCGGCCATGTTTGAATTCACGATGCCAGCGTTTTACAAGGTCATATGATGGGGCATTATCACCATAAGTTTCTTTCATTCCATCAAAAGTCTCCTGTGGTGTGCGTCCTTTCAAATACAAAAACCGGATCACTGCTAGACATTCAACAGGCTCCATTTCACACCTGACTCAGTTCAAACACCTGTAAAACAGAAACCACAATTAGTTCAGAGCTGTAATTTGCCACATAACTCGTAGAAATATAAATGATTGCATATGCAAAATTTCAGCTAGATCAGACAGCTGGAAGTGGGTCAGGGGCATTACTTATTGCACACCCCTCGTATATAAATTCTGGGAAATTGGACCCTCTACTGTAGTAAAAGTATGTATAATGTTCATGCATTTTGTCTATTTTTGCCATCTGTGTGCCTCACTTAGATACATTGCGAAGAGAACTAATCTTGAATCAGACAACGTGTCCCAAAGGTCGTAAATCTTATGGCTGACATATCCTTTTATATATTTTTTTTATTTATGTGATGCAAGCAACGAGCAACGTAGGAAGGAACTGCCAATTAGTAGAGTCCTAAATTCTGTACAAGAGATCATGCCTAAACACTGGGCTCTCCTGGCTTGTTATTTAAATGTTATTTTTATTTATATTTCCTTACATTATTTAATGTTTAAATGGTAATTTTTTTTAAAAAACAAAACATGATCTTGAGTAAAAAGTTGTTTGGATCTTCCATGATCAAAATTTATTTTTTAGACCTTCATCAGTGGAAGGACACACTACCATGGAGCTGCTTTCAAGTTTAATGTCAACAAGTATTTGTTGAACCCTCATTTTAAGTGATCAAATGCTGCTCATCTTTCGAATCTTTTAAAGGTGTTGTACATCGTCCAACTGAATCTCATTAACCTTTATTTTCAAGCGACCTGTCGGTCTTGAGAATTGGTGACCCATTAGTGTAAAGGAATGTCCCGAAAGTGGTTACCGCTAATAAAAGGGATAAACTATAAAATAATGACCCAGACAAAGTTCTCACATAGTGTCTAGATAAGTACATTTTAATTCTATCATAGTCCAACTGAAAATTTCATTAACCCTTATATACTTGAGTGACCTCTGGGCCTTGATAAGCGGAGACGATTAATAAAGAATGCAGCAGAAATACCTCCCATATTTTAAACTATCACCTATGGGTTGCTAATGAACTGATGCAAGTTCAAATGAGGTTTTCATTTAGCTAATCAATATATTGTCAGATACAAAGCAAGTTGTTTTTTTTTTTGTTTTTTTTTTTACACAGTGATCACCACTTATCGAGGCCCGGAAGCCACTCAGGGATACAGGAGTTTTAGATTGATACACATGCTTTTATTGCACGTATATTTTGAAGAATGGAGGATCTGTAATTGCAACAGGAAGCTTTTTGAGCTGACTTCTTTTTATTTTACTTTAGTGCAAGTTCTCAGAAATCAAGATACCCCATTCTGGGGCTAACACTATTTCTGTGTTCAATTAAGATTCTCCTCAACCTTTCAAACCTTGAGTTAGTAAAAAAGTTAAGAACCTTAACTCTCCTTTCCCCAATTGACTAGTTAACTGTCTTACAGTTTATTGTTATTATGGTCTCTTCGTCTTACTGGATTCTAGTACAAGAATTCATATAGTCTGTTGTAGTATCCATCTTAGTGCTGTTCCTAGAGGCAAAAATCACTTGGAGATGGTGTTCTATTCTTCAGTAGATCCAGTATGGTGTATATTGTTATTTTGAATATATGGTCAGGATTAGAGGAAAGTATTCTCATGCCAAATTGTTCAAAGAAATCTTAGATACTCAAGGATAGTATTCAGTAGGCATTCACAAATTCTTTTTTTTTTATTTTATCTTTTTGTTTTGCTGGGGAGATGATCCTAACCGTTCCTTTCCAACAGTGTATAGTGAAACTGTCTACAACAGTGTATAGCAAATAGGTCACCATTAGATGTAATTTTTTTAAAACAAAATGAACAAAAATGGTAATCTATTCTTAAAAAAAAACAAAAAAAAAACAGTAAAATTATTTTATGGTTTGTTTTCCTCAAAACTTTATGGTTGTTTTTTTCAAATGCAGAAGGTATTACTGTCATAATTAGTTTAAGAAAACGTGAGTTTTTACTTCCAAAACGTATTTTTCAAAGACGTACTTATTTTAGAAAGGACTAAAAATGTTAAATACTTAGAAAGAGGGAGGGGGATTAATAAGTTTTCAAGTCACAGAAAGTTTTTTTTTTGTTTTAAATGCCTGTGAGATAGATCAGACCATTAGTCTGTTCTTTAAAGAGACAGTTTTTTTTCACAAGGTTTATCTGAAATAAAGTCTATCTTCTAATATT
Source organism: Euprymna scolopes (assembly GCF_053919585.1). Lineage (NCBI taxonomy): Eukaryota > Metazoa > Mollusca > Cephalopoda > Sepiida > Sepiolidae > Euprymna > Euprymna scolopes. The sequence continues at coordinate 80,620,613 of NC_136488.1, read as the reverse complement.
TGCACCAATTCTCAGTTGTAGTAAAACAAATTAATTCTTTCTTTCAAAAGTAAAAATTTAGTAAGCAACAAGTAATTTAGATAGTAATAGAGTGTTCAGACAAAAATCTCAAAGACTTTATTTCCATCCACATGATAAAAAATTGTGTAACAGACAAATATGAAAATATACACATTTAAATCACCCATGCTAGTTTTTTTTTTTTTTCAATTTTCTTACCATTTTTCTCACACTAGCTAGAGATGAAGCATCCTACCAGATGCCAGACATTCACCTGCCATCTCGTACACTGCAACTGAGAGATATTTTTAAGACTGTAGCCATCTCTTTAAGTGCAATTGTTTGAATCTCCCCTGCACTTGGTTTGCCGGTTGTATTTGCCTGGTAGTTTTTAAAATTCTTTTTCATTAAACCCAGTTGCTCCTGTAATGTAGTCGTTACATGTCGACACTCGGGACCCACACATTGTATGAAGACAGTCGCAAAGAAACAAAGACGAGGAAAGAATTTGACTCACTTTCTTTTTCAGTTGAAACTAGACATTTATTTGCAGGTACTTCCAGAATAATGGACTGTCTCTTGTTCAAAAGTCTTCTCGTACTCCAAAGTGCTTAATAAGACTCTGCCGTGTTGAACCCATGGTACTCTGTTTTTGTCTGGCCATGTTTAGAACATGTATTTCCTTGTCACTCTCGTGCCATGTGTGTAACACGCCTGTTTCTGCCCTCCTCGGGTCACATTTTTCTTTTTTTATAATCTTTTTCTTTCCTTCTTCCTTGTTGTGATGTAACCTCCACACACGGCTTGGTCATTTGCATACATTGGCTGTCATACAGCTGCTGCTGCTGTCATATGTGCATCTGCACTGTTATACTCCTTTAATTACTGGAATGATGGAATTCTAAGATTCCAGTTCAGTCTCATGTTGTACATAAGACCTCAGCATTTTATCTTTTCTGAATAGTATGATGACAGTTATTTTTCTTAGACATGAACCATAGAGCCAAAACGTTGTCCGAAATCATCCCCCATCCTTTTTCCTGGCTCATTAACCTGGTAAAAAATAACAGACATGCACACATTCAAGGGAAATAGACACTGCTTACTGCATCTATTCTCCATGTGCATAGCTATATCTATCCTTTTTCTAACTTGACTATTAGTCCAAACCAAATATACATATAAAAAAATGTCAATACTCTTATAGCTGAAAATTTGTATCAGCCCGAATGTTTCAGATTGCAAATTACAAAAACTAGAAATGTAAAAAAAAAAATATATTCTTTAACGCATCCTTACAAGTAGGTACAACACAAGTTTTTCTTCATTATTGTTTATCGCTATCAGTGCCAATCTGAATAAGCACACCTCTTTTGTATTTCATTTATAAGTTTTAATTTTATTTCTATTTATTCGCTGCATTAGTTTTTTTTTGTTTTTTGTTTTTTTAACTCACATTCATCCCTCAAGGCATATCGCCACTTGAGCATAAGGGGCTACTATTTTGGGACCACGCCTATTAAAGATTAAATGTAATGTAAACCAACATGTTGTTAATCTTCTGCATATCAGCACAGTCAGGGAAGCAGGTAGGGAATTCTAAAGTCTAGCTGATCGAGGGAAGAAGGTTATTAGAGTAGAAAGCTTTATGGCATTTAGAAACCTTAGCAATGAAGGGATGTGATTTTGTTGCTAAGCGTGCTTGTCGGGGATAACATCGAGGGGGCACAAGTGTAACAAGTTCATCAGCACACATTCCATTAAAATACTTGTAAAACAGGCACAAGGATGCAACATTGTGATGATAGGACAGGGGCTAGAGCTTAGTTGATAAAGTGGGACCTATTAGATTGAAGACTGTTTGAACCCTATCCAAGAGGGAAAGACTAGTGGTAGATGCACTAGCCCAGACGTGGCAACAATACTCCATGCATGAGCGTATGGTGGCTTTGTAGAGATACAGGATACTCTCAGGTGTGAGTAATCTTCTAGCATGATAGCGGGAGCCCACCTTCTTTGCAGCAGCCTTCGCAATGTCCTCAATGTATTTGTTCCAGTTCATATTGCCTGTTGATGTTAAACCGAGGAGTTTGAAGGAAGAATTCTCGGGTAGGATGTTATTTGTGATGGATAAAAAGAGACGACTGTAATAATGAAGAGTACTATGAAAGACCGAGAACAATGTTTGCTTAATTCAAAGGATGACTGGGATATTTGTTGACACTTGAATTGAAAACAACCATTTGAGAGTCTGTGGGAAAGCGGCGCTACATCAATACATTTTCACATATCTTAATTGTTGATGTCATCGTTATTTGTTTTTGTTCTAGCAATAAAAACATTTTTAGCCAGTAAAAGTTTTATTACACAAACTTTGAACATTCTTTTACACACACAAAAAGAAATTTTAATGGAATTTAACGAATTGAAAAACAAATGCAAACCGTTAAAAACATACTCGCCAACAATTTAAATTTACAAACAAATTATTGGAAAGAAAATGGTGGCTACTAGTAAGCATTAAAAAGATGGAATGTTTTTCTAACAAACAATTATTAATAAATTCAAACCTTTTTATACATAAACCATAAGAAATAAAAATTCTTTGTAGACTAAAATAAATGCGACATTTGCTGAATCAACACCGATTCGCAACTTCTGATCTCAGACATGGTCACCATGATGAAGTGGACACTTTCCATTTTACCTTTTAGACTAGCAAACAAACTCGGCATTGCCCGGGACGAAATGAGGATCAATGGATGTTTCACACTTTCAATACTTTTGTCATCAAAATCGATAAAAATCACCCATTTTTCAATCAAATCGATTTGATTGCCTTCTCTAGTTGGAGACCCACTGTAGTGCACCAGGAAGAAGCTTTACATGCTTCCCTGCAGTAACAATCTGCAATACATTGTAGTCTACATTGCACTGTAGAGAGCCTACTGTTGATTATATAGAAATTATTTTTATATAATGGTGTGAATTAAAGTTTAAAATGCAAAAATCAAGTATCATGGTTCCATTGTGCTCTAAAATAAAAACATTAATTTCAAACACGCCCTTGTCTACTGTTAATTTTATACGCTATGCCTTTCTACTTGTGCAGTGATAAAACTTCTCAGATACACTTGTGATATTATGTTGTATAATGGTACAGTAGAACCCCAGATATGGTAGCTCTAGGATATGTTTTTTTTCAGATTAAGATGTGGAATACAATATTTTTCCGGACCCTGATTACAGTATTTGCCCTGCCTTATGGTGTTATTTAATTATGTACATGTGTATTATATACTGCACTGTATTTTATTACTAATTTTAAATGCTGTATCTTGGGGTTCTACTGTTTTAACTTTGGTCAAAATCCTTTAATAGAATTTTTTCGATTATCACTTATTGGATGCATTCTGATGCAAAACCTATCTAAGAACTCTCCCAGACAAATAAAATACATTTGTGTGAAATTAAAAAAGATAAAATATTCGGCCCAGCCGTTTCAAAGTCCATAGGGAACAAAATCGCAGAGACACACACAAAGTGCTTTTTATATATAAGTAGAGATAAAGACGTTTCTATAAGAGTGAAAGTCTAAAGTGAAAAAAAATAATAACACTGAAAAATATTTAATTAGTGCTGATCCTGCTGAGACAAATAAAATATCCAATGTAATTGCAGTTTTTCGGTTTAAGCCAATGTTTATTTGCCTCTCACGGTAGGATGATGTGACACAAGAAGCAAAAAGTGGTATTTAAAAACCAAAATATGCCTAGGCAATCCTGTCTGCATTCCTCGATAGGGACGCCTCAGACAATTAGCAATAAACTAACACAAACAGAACAATCAATCTGGTTAAAATCAAGTTCCAGGAATCTTTGTTGGCATTCTTTACCAGCTGATCGATCTGCTTTAGGATAAATGCCCTGGAAAAGTCCCTTCTGATTAATGTTTATTAGTTTTAAAATAAGCAAATGAACTTGGCTGTTTTTCAGAATGTCAATATTTTTAAACTGGTTGGTAAACATTAATCAGAAGGGACTTTTCCAGAGCATCCTGAAGCAGAACGATCAACTGACAAAGAATGTAAACAAAGACACATGGAAGTTGATTTTAACCAATAATCGCCTAAACTCTGTTGGCTTTGATGTTGAAAGAAAACAATCGGTGGGCTGACATGTTAAAAACATTGAAATCCTTACTTCCTTCTATCCTGCAGCAGGATGATGTGACACAAGGTCAGGAAGGTGGGGAAAGTGAAGCCAGCGACCCCTAGAAGAGGAGGACTCTGGCCATTTAAAAATTGCCTGGCCAGTTCTGTCTGCATTCCCTGTTAAAGGCACCTCAGGCAGTAAGCAAGAGACTTACTCCTCCCTGAAAGATGGAGGCAGTGGCCTGGGAGTGAACCTCCTAGGACTACACAGAACACAGCACTAAACATGGAAAAGGTCATTTAAAAAATAGTTCATACTCTGTTGGGGGTATTTAGTTCTCTCTCACTTCAAGAACTTATGACACCAGGGTCGGGAAGTGGGATTGAGAATTCGGCACCCCTGAGGAAGTGCACTGACCTGAAAAATGCCTGGGAAGCCCCGTCGACATTCCTTGGTAAGGGCGTCTCAGGCGATTTGCAATAAATGAACCCCTAGAACTGTACAGGAACGGCATTACACTGCAATCAACAGGGGCCAGGTCATTACAAGAATGGTCTAAATCTCTGTTGGTTATGAGGGTCAAGGATAAAAGCTCATGCTCTCAGCAGTTGACGGGCCAATGAGCATAAATAGTGAACCCCTCATCAAACAGTGAAACTGTCTAGATTGTACAATTTATATCTATTTTTTTTTCTTAGATGATCATGATCATTTTAAAAAGATACACAGAATAACTATTAATAATTTAAACTCTGGATATAAGCAGAACAGAATGGTAATTGTTGACAGTTGCCCACAAGCAAGAAAACTAAATTACAAGTACTGATGTATAATACAGATTACATCTTGTGCTACTGACCCGTTTCATTTCGCACGGATACTTACAAAAACCGGATTGAAAAATTATTGACACTGACATCAGTTGGGTTCAATTGTACTATTGATACTGCTGAAATATCTTGCTCATTTCATCTGCTTATTCTTTAGTCAAATGCTGGATAAAATCTGTTTTTTTTTTTTATATTCAAATCTAAAAATGGCGTTTCCTGTCCTAAAATAAAAATTTTAATTTACTTTTTAGCATATATAAAAGTTAACTCTTTTTTCAAAAGTTTTCACTTGTCATGACCATTTTATTTTTGACAATTTGCTTTACGTTTACATTCGTTAAAGTTACTTACGTAAAACGTTCATTTTGGGGGTGCAATTGAATTTTCTTGACTGAAGCACTTATATTTTGTTTATTTTCAGTTTTGTATTGTTTCCGATGTTAAGTGAATTTTGTGCAACACATTATAGCCAACATTAACTTTTTCTATGGCGATAAAATCAAAGATAACACTTTTTCGATCAACTTTGCAGTGATATAGGAGCATTTCACGTTCCCCAATATTTTTTCAAATATCTCAAACTCCTTTTGGCCATTATATTATTTGTCAAAACATTCCTTACCGTTCTTAAGTAAATGGTGTGAGAATTTTATTCCCACATAGCTTAGAACTTTGGCAGAAAAGATCCGTCATTTGCAATGGAACAAGTTGGGCAGAAGAAGGGATCACCTTCTTCCATAAATTCTACTGAAGACAATGCAGAAACACCCTTTAAATCCAGGGGAAATAGATGCTTCAGTGAATCAACTTAGTTGTATCCATCCCTTAATACACAAGCTGAGCAAACTTTACTATCATCTCCATTAATGAGTCTAAGCACCTTGCCTAGACTCCAAATGGGTTGAGTTTTATTTGGAGATTTAATAAACACGATTTCTCCGACTGACACCTTCTGAGGGCGATCGCCCAATATATTAGTAGCAACCTTTCTTAAGGACAACAAGTAATCATTGTGCCATTTTTTCTGAATTTTTCAATATACCTGTGTCTCAATTCCAGAGATTGCAATAGTTTTGCTCTACTGGGTGGATCAGGACACAAATCGTCCGATCCATAATTAGTGATCAACAAACATGGGTTATAACCAGTGTGTAAAAGATGATTAGGGGTTAAAATATCGAGGCTCCCTTCAGAAACAGGAATATATGTAAGCGGTCGGTCATTGATCGCTTTCTCCACCTCAGAAAGGATAGTTAAGTCAAAAAAGCTGACTGTCTACCTATTAATTTTTAAAACATTGATTGTTTTATCATTCTCTCCCATGCACCTCCTTGCCAAGCGGAACACAGAGATATGGTGAGAGGACTAATTGAAGTATGTATTAAACTAATCAACCAATGAGGAGACACGATTTAATTTGTATAATTTCTCACTGGTAGACACTCTGACTGAGGGTTAGTGCCACTAATTTGTTCAACAATTTCTGTTAACTGCCTTAAAATACAAATATGACCTAGAAATGGGTCATTTTACGTTAAATTTATATACGAAACTGACCCTCTTTAAATTTTTAAACAACAGGGCACTTATGCAGAATACGAACGTACTATTTTTTTTTTTTTTTTTTAAGATAGGATTTTAAGTTAAATTCAGTTTTTACGGCATTTTTTCCATTATATATGACGTAAAAGACAGCACGAAATAGATTTAAAAAAAAAATCTCTCACCTCCCCAATAACAACGTTATTATTTCAGTCAGCACGGCCCCTATCCTGTGTTATATACAGGCTGTATAAGTAACAACTGTTTTTCTTTTATTAAGGAAAAAAAGTCACCGGTAATCGCCTATAAACAGTAGAATATCATATGGGGAGAGTATGCATAAGATGTCAATCTACAACTGTACCCGCCCCCCCCCCAAAAAAAAAAACAACTTAAAAAGACCTTTCTCGCTACGGTCTTGTTTGTTTTTTTTTTTTTTTAATGTAAAAAATAACATAACACCGGAGGAATAGATTATACAAAACCCCAAATTAACCGAAACGAAATTACTTCAGGGAAGAAAGTTTACAAGTATTGAAATGAAGTCACGAATTAATTCAGAGTAAGTTGGTGGCTATCACTTTACGGAGGCCACGATTCTGCATTAGTGAGACTTGAAAAGACAAATCGGATAATACACAAAATAAAAACACAAACGAAATCGGGGTGGAAGGCAGACGAATCAATTCACAACGCAAGAAACAAAAAATATACCTTGATTTATTTACATCTAAATTGAATAATAATCACGTCAAAACAAAACAATCATTGAAAACAAGACATTAATTACACTACTGGAAATCTAGAATGTTTATTATTTGTTAACGATGCGTGTCAACAAGTTTAGTGTGTGCGTGTGTGTTCGGTTTTTATATAAGAAAATAAATCCAAAACATTAAAGGGGGGGGGGTAACGTTTTAGCTTTAATTCATTGTTTATATATAACAATAAATTAAAGTTAATTCATTTTATTGAAGGGTTAAGGGAGGGCATATCATTTTTCTTAGGGGTGGGTATTTTATTTATTGTAAGATTAAGACAAATCGTATCATTTTTTTTTTTAATTTTACACATGTAATCCCCTATCTCTGTATCATTAACTTTTCAATATCTTGGAAATGACACTGTGGCATTTCTCAAAGCTGTGTCATTAAAACACTATCCAATTAAAACTGCTGGCTCGGAAATCACTATCAGTGATCATTTTAAGTTAAATTTATATGCGCAACTAATACCCCCCCCCCACACTATTTTTTTCTTTTGTACTTAAAAATATTTATATCGCCAAGTTTTTCAGGAGGTTTCATATAATCGTCAAAATAAAATTTAAAAAAAAAAAAAAAAAAAATCATTTTGGGTGTATTAGCATATGGTGTAACTTGTACACGTAGAATTCCCCTTTGGGAGTGGGGGATGTTCTACAGAAATTGAACCGAACAGTATTTTCAAAATACTGTTCAGTTCAAATCCTTGTGCTAGGGTAAAAGCAAAATATTATTTTACCAACACAAGTTTTAGGTTTTAGTTCGGCAAATAGGGCTGGTTAGTGGTTCCTGGTTCGGTTCGGTTCGAATTCTGTAAATGCACGTTTTTTGTTCGTTCGTTTGTTTTTACAGCAAACATATCTTTATTTTTAAATTCATAAACTAAAACTCACAGCGCGCTTGAGAATAAGCCTTACATCAAGTTCCGTCCGTCTTTGTTTCTCCGTCAGCTGATCTGATTTTTTATACGAATGAATGCACTAGGGAAAAACACCCCTGATTAATATTTATCAGTTTTTAAATACGTTATTCTAAAAACAAAAAACAAACAGCCAAGCTCCGCACTTCTTTATTTACATTAGAAGTGACGTCACACAAATCTTATAATACGGATGGCTACAATTGTAAAAATGATTTGTTTTATTTTTCTTTGATTTTGAGCTCCTTTTTTCTCCCGTTTGTTTTTGTTTTCTACAATTAATAAACCAGTTTACAAGTAAATTCAATCTTGGAAACTACTCGTTTGCCGTAATTTTAAACGTTATTTTCATTTTCAGCGACCCCGAAAACCTTTAAGAGTGGTAATTTTAAAGGAATTTGAGGGTGGAGTAATTCTTCATATTTACTTTTTTTTTTAATTGAATTGTTAAGTGAAAGTACAGAATAGTTACAATACACCCTCCCTTCCCCAGGTTAAATAATAGGTTTCTAAATAATAGCGTTCAAAAATAGCTCGGGCCGTAAAGTGCAGGAGCAGGAGTAGAGTACCTATAAAAGGTAACGCCGGATCGGAAAAAGAGCTCAAAATGAAAAAAAATAAATTCTCCGCTCAAAATAAGAAATGGGAGAAAAAAAAGTTAAATTCTCCGCTGTCTGTGTTAGTAATTAAAAACTAAAACAAATTCTCAAAATGAAAAGAAATATTAGATTCTCCGCTCAAATACCAATATAAGAAATGGGAGAGAGAAAAAAAATCAAATTCGCTAAAACAAATTATTTTTTACTTGTAAACTGGTTTATTAATTGTAGAAAACAAAAACAAACGGGAGAAAAAAAGGAGCTCAAAATCAAAGAAAAATAAAACAAATTATTTTTACAATTGTAGCCATCCGTATTATAAGATTTGTGTGACGCCACTTCCAATGTAAATAAAGAAGTGCGGAGCGTCAGGATAACCGCATATTTTAAAACCGGTAAACATTAATCAGAAGTGGCTTTTCCAGAGCATTCATTCCATCCATTTATCAGCTGACGGAGAATGTTAAGATGAACGGAACTTGAAAACCGAAAATAATTTTATTACAGGACTAAAAATACAATAATTTTATAATACTTTTATTGATTCAAAAATGTGTGTGAAAATGAATAAATAAAAACTACGAATTATGTGAGATTTTTTAACGGCCGTAAAACCACCTGGAATAATGATGACACTACTTAAAATACGTCCTTAGAAGCAACAACGTTTATGCGACTCAATGCAATTACTCGAAAATAAATTGAGTAAACGAATAAACAGAAACAAATCTTGTTCGCAGTTTATTTATTTTTAAAATTAAAAATAATTTAGTCTCTGAATTGATTTTTTTTTTTTTTTTTACTAACGATAATTTTATAGAATCGCTCCCGTCTTCAAACAGGTGTTTTCGGTGGTTTTATGGGGGTTTCAAGTGTCTTGAGAACGTTTTTGGAACACCATTGCAAATACGTAGGAAAAACCGGTTTCATGACGGAAGTAATTTTATAAAAATGCCCATTGATTGTTTATTAAGTTACCATTCCATACTGCATGAATATATTAATTGGTTCCTTGCTAGATCGATGGATGGCTCACCAGAGAAATACCGTCTGGTGTTTATACTGAACCATTATATTAGAATTTCGCTTGTAAACTTAAATTAAAGACAAATCACTTCCTTCTCACCAATTTAAAGAGTTTTTTTTTTTTTTTTTTTAATTCAATTTTCAGTTTCACCCCAAACAAGGCACATTGCCAGGGGGCTACTATCGGGGACATAAGTTGCAAGGGTATTATGAAGAGAGATGAGTGGAATGGCAAGATGTCTGTTCAATGTTCACATCACACTTGAACTTTTGCATGTCAGTATTGTTGGGAAAGCAGAATCCCGGAAGCGAGTTCCAAAGTTTTGCAGTTCTGGGGAAGAAACTATTGGAGTAAAAAGGCTTTCTTGCACGTAGGGCTACTGTGAAGGGGTGGGATTTAGCTGCTTGTCGGGTTTGTCGGGGATGTTTACGTTGAGGGGGCACAAGTGCTTGTAGTTCGTCAGAGCATTCACCATTAAAGTACATGTAGAAACAGACAGAGGGATGCAACAATTGCAACATTTCGTCGATGGGACAGAGTTTCAAAATCACCTTTAAATTTTGCACAATAAAACCGGATAAGGGTTAAGATTGGTATACTGCAGCTTGGTAAGATTGGTAGACTGCCGCAGGCGCAAGGCCGTGATAAATGATGGAATTAGACTTCGAAGCATGTGATGAAACTCTCGAGAGGCAGGAGGGGGGTGGGTACACAAATAAGTCAAGTGGCCGTGGCGGCGAAATTGACTTTAAAGTTAATAGGTACCGATCAAAATTTCTCATAAAAATATGTCAGTGGACTTCGGGCTGAGATCAAGTTTGCTGTATTTGATCTGTACTCGATCGGAAGAGGAATCCTTCCTGACTGTGGTAATTTAAAATTTTATTTATTTTTAATTTTGCAGTGGTGTGCTGTGGTGATGGATGGTGGTCTGAATAACTCTCACAAAATAAAATGACCTACATTATTAAATAACAAAAAATAAAACAGGTGTAAACAGGCCGTTAAAAAAAAGTCGCCCATATTCGGGATGTTTACGTGGGATATTGAAACATTCGAAGGATTTAATTTCTGACTAAAGGGCACTAGTGCAGTTTAATACCCTCAACTAAATTAGTTATTTTCAGTTTAGAGGAGTTTCATACACGCAACAAACAAAGCCTCCTCTCACACAACTCCACGTTAAGAATGGCTTTCTAAATTTGCTTGGGTTCAGTGCTAATTAAAGTTTATATGCGTAAATGGGGTATCTTAAATTAAAGATAAAGTACTCGTGTAGAACACGGGCCGTGCTATTTTTTTTTTTGTAGATAAGATTTTCAAGTTAAATTCAATTTTTACGGTTAGGTGAAAGAGAGAAAGACAGTTACAAAACACCCTCCTCCACCCCTCCACTCTCCATGTTAAAAATGTAAATATTTCAGCACGGTCCGTATTCTGCTTCAGTACCAAAGATCGCAATTCGGAAGCTTAACTCATTGTTTTAAGGGAGGTAATTATTTTATTAAAAATTGTAAGAAAAATGATTTTTTTTAACTATTTAGTAAAATAGTTACCTCCCTTAGAACAAGGAGTTAAGCTTCCGAATTGACCCAAAGATAAACAATGGTTCTCTGGAGAACCACTAATCTAGAAAACAGTTTAGAAATCTATTTAAACGACCAAGCCTGGGTTCGAACCCGAACTAAACTGCCTAAAAAGAAAGGTTTACTTCGTCTATCAAACAAGTCGTTATCGTATCGGAAGAAGTGTTTAGATTTCAACAATTAAAAAAAAAAAAAACTTACCAGGGCATTAGCAACTCCAGTTTTTACGGGTCCTCCTCCACCAGCTACTAGAAAATGTTTCTCGTCCAAAGCCCGGACTGTATAAAGAGGAAAGTCGGTCTTGGCAATTACACCATACGAAGCCATGACAGAAAAAAAACAAAAAAAAACAAACACGAGTCACCTGGCAAAATGCTGTTGTTGATGTCGAAGTATTTCGCTTAACACCGGTTCAAGTTTTACATAAGTAATAAAACGATTTAAGATTTCCAAAATAAAGAAAAGGATTCAAAACGACGAATTTATGATTGATAAAAAAAAATTAGAGTTCCGTATTCATTGTGAGGGTTTTAATTTACTTTTCTCTCGAGAATTATGTAAAACTAAAAGGGTAAAACTACGTGTAGCTTTTTTGTGCGGACCGATCGAGTTGTTTTTAAAATGTGGAATGGGTAAACGAAAAAACCTTGAAAAAGAAACTATATCTTGCTGGCCAGCTGCTATATTTTTCCACTCTACTTAGCTTTCTAGAATGTTTTAAAAAATATATATTTGTTATTGTTTCAAACAGTTTTTATATATTTTTTTTAAGGGGAGGGTGTAAAAAATATCCAAGTTTTACATTTAAATTCTATGCTATAAATGTGATTTTTCTCTTTCAGTTTAAGGTCCTACCACATTCAGCAGCACAAGTTTCTCAAGTAAACAATATTAGTGGTATTATTGAAGATGAGAACCCACATCTATCACAAAAAAATAATGAATATTCTTTTTTTTTTAGGAGATTACATGTTGGTAACCTAAAAATTTTGCAAGAGAGACAACAACAATATCAAAGAAACAAAAATATATAAAAACGTATTATCTGGATTATTCATACTGTTCTTTAGTTCTTATCTTTGAGTGTTATTTTCACTACGGTTCGGTCGCTGTAATCTCCGATCTTCTCCAAGTGTATCTTGTCGAACTCGGGAATCTGCACGGAATTTTGAACGAAATCCTTTTTTTTTGGGGGGGGGGGGTAGCCTGCTCTCGTTCCGCGCAGATTCCCCAATTCGACAGATTCCCAAATGCGACAAAATACACCTGAAGATGGTCAGAGGTTCGTTATACACACACCGAAACATTGTGAGATGAACACTCAAGATGAGAACAGTAGTCCGAATAATCCAAATAATATGAATTATCAATACTCATCTGAAGTATAATTAATTTAACGTAAAATGAGCACTTATTACGGATCATTATATGACCGAAACGAAGCGTTTTAAGGGCATATAACCGGATCATTTATTTTATTTTATTCCTGTTTTTGTCAACGAGGATAAATTGTGTATCTCCGTTTTTGTTTGTGAGAGGAGAGGTTAAATACCGATAAGTTAATAAAAATATTACTTTTCATTCAGAAAAACATATTGGCAAAAGATTATTTTATCAAACTGAAACTAGAAAAGAAAAAACTCCCTAACAACCTTCTAAAACAGCAAAGTTCCATGATTTCTAAGAAATTGCCTGAAAAACTTGACAAATAAATAAATAATCAAAACAATGCCAAACCAAAATTACAGTAGAAATTAAATTTTTAATAATAAAAATCATTAATTTATTTTTTTTACATGTGCATCATCACTTATCAAGGCCAAGAGGCCACTCATTCATAAGAGTTAAAGACTGTACAGTAGAAATTGGACAATATAGTAATCGATAGTAATGGAAATTCGGTAAATTTGTTTACTTATATGGAACGGCTCATCAAAAACTTGTTTACGTTAGACTTGAAGACAACCATATTGTAGTCAGGTGGAAAGCAGGAAAACGGAAGACAATTCCATAGGCGTGCAGTTCTAAGAAAGAAGCTCTGTTAATGGAATCTACGTTTAGGTTTAGGCACAGATAAAGAGTGGGGGAAATTATTGATAGTGTTTTCTGCTAGACGGGTGTTTCTTGTGAAAGTTTGATGAGGAGGGACCATAGATTGGGGCTCAGTCGAACACTTTTTTTTTTTTTTTTACACAGTGATCACCACTTATCAAGGCCCGGAAGCCACTCAGGGATAAGGGTTATTGCAAGTACATCACGTTAGTGAGGAGATTTTATGAAGTGTTTAATTAGGGGGGGCGGTTCATAAGGAATTTGTTAACATTAGACTTAAAGACATCCAAGTTGTAGTCCGGAGGGAAGCAGGCAGACGGAACAGAGTTCCACAGGCGTGCAGTTCTAAGAAAGAAGCTTTGCTCATGAAATCCGCGTTTTGATTTAGGCACAGATATAGAGTGGGGGAAATTTTTCACAGTGGATTCAGCTAGACGGGTGATTTTCGTGAAAGTTTGGCGAGGGGGGACCAGAGATTGGAGTTCAGACGAGCACCTGCCATGAAAATAACGATAAAACAAGGATAGGCTCGCAACGTCTCTTCTGTGGGAGAGGGGTTGCAGGGTAGAGAAAAGGGCATCCCCCACTAAACCACGAAGTCTATTTTGTACTCTGTCAAGGCATGAAAATAATAAAGCAGAGACAAACTGTAAGAAAGAGGTTGCAGGGAAGAGAAAAGGACATCCCCCACAAGGCTACAAAGTCTATTTTGAACTCTATCAAGGCAGGATAAGTCCTTTCTAGCAGCTCCTGCCCAGATGTGTCAACAGTACTCCATCCTTGGACGTACCAGGCTCTTATATAGGTAGAGAATTGCATCAGCAGTTAGATATCTACTGAATTGATAGAAGGATCCCACCATTTTTCCAGCGACCTTGGCAACGGATTTAATGTATGTGTTCCATTTCAGATCAGGACTAAAGGTCAAGCCCAGAAGCTTGTCAAAACATGAGGCCTCCCCAAGACGAGAGCCATTCATTTCAATTGATGCCAGATGGGGATCAGAGCGTTGATGATGTAAATGAGTTGATTTTATTCATGGACCACCAAAATATCATTGCAGACCCCCAATTTGTTATATTTTACCTGTGCACACCCAAAAATATTCCATGGACCCCTGGCTCTATGTGAATCTCAGTTGAGAACCTCTGATCATTGGTAACTCTTCAAAGGCCAGCAGTGACCAAGATCTTCCCAAGTCTCTCTCCTCCAGTCTTGAGCATGTGGCGAATTGGGGCAAAAGGTGACTGGTTAATTTTAATGCATCCAAACTCAAACTTCTATCTTTTTGTGATTAAGCGGGTGATGGTGATGGTGATGGTGATGGTGGTGGTGGGGGGGGCGGTGTTGCAGTCCTGCTTCAGGTGACCAATTAGAGTAACCAGGCCGTCTCCAGTCCCTAAACGTAGGGGCTAACCCTAACTTCCCATGGCTTGTCTAATGATGGACCCTTTAAAATGTAACCAGACACTTACTTGTGCCTGAAGCTACTGCTCTGATGCTCAAAGCATACAACATGAACATGGCCCTAAGTCTGTGTGACAATACCTTTAACTTGTGGGTTGGCAGTTCGTCAACAGATGCTGTGATTTAGTTCTAATTTACCTCATTGAGAAATTACTTTTTTCTACAATATTGCAATAAAAACATATTCTATCATTTCCCTGAAATCTGGGCTCTCTTAAACTTTGTGTTAAAAAACCCCACCTAACACACTTAACCCGTAAGCAAGATAATTTGCTGTCGAGATGCATGAAAAAACTGTTACATTTTCACCACAATGCTCTGATCTTGACTTGGCCCCAATCAAAATAAATGGCTCTTGTCTCAAGGAAGCATCTGCTTCAATAAGCTACTGGAACTGACTTTTATGCCTGATTTGTAATGGAAGACTTGCATCAAATCTGTTGTAAAAGTTGTTGGAAAAATGGTTGCATCATTCTACTGTCCCAACGCAATTATTATATAGCAGAAGTGGGGATTCAAATGGATGACATCTATAATATAAATCTCACCTGTCTGTTTTAAATGTATGTATGTATGTATGTATGTATGTATGTATGTATGTATGTATGCATGTATTATGTTTATATGTCTGCCTAAAAGTTTTCACAGAGGCTACGGATTTTCACGAGATAGGTATCATTTTGAAGCTCAATTTCTCGGACGACAAATATCGAAAACTTGGCCAAAAACAGTAATTCTTTCACCCTCAACTAAGCAGTTTTCTACAAGGAGGGATTGATGTTTTGCGAGCCATTTTTGCTAGTCATTGTATCGGTTGGATTGACTTTGCCTAATTTTAACATTCCGAACTTCCGGTCACGTCACGGAGTAGTAGTAAGATGTCAGATTTTCTTCCACTTTCTTTTCCGCTTTCACATTATGGGTTCGAGCCTGCCTGCTTACTACCACTTTTTAAAATTTTTTTGCTCATCACACATCAAATAGCCAGGCACGGCCGGGCACCCAGGCTAATATAATATAAAGGGGTTTTGGAGTGGCACTAACTGTTATGTTGTATACTGGAATATATATAACCGTAAAGCAAACATATATATATATATATATATATATATATATATATATATATATATATATATATATATATGGATATCTATTTAACAGATGTGTGTTTCTATAATAAGTCTCTTATGAGTGTTCACGTTTTGCGTGAGATTCGCATATTGGATGTCGATGTGTGTATACATAAATTAACAGTTGATAGAAATCGTTGTTGGTTAGAATACCAGCAAAAACATACCTCAAAACTTCTTTCCATGCGTCTCTTCCATGTGTCCTGAAATTCTTCTCTTCTCCCCGAAAGTGAAAACACTCAGATGGAAATTATATTTTTAAATATAATCATTTATTCTTTGCTGTGTTCTTTTTCAGAGCTGGCACGTTTTGTATAAGATTACATTTTTATAAGTCGGCCCCTTCTGACTTTCATTGGGTGTCCAGTCATAAGAACTTCATCCGTCTCTAATGCGTTGCATATCGAAACTGATCTCCCACGTAACTACACGTAACTACATCTCAAAATCTATATTTTTATTATGTCATCATTACACATAGCCTAATAATCTTAGCTGGATATTTTGTCGCATATTTTTGCTTATATAATGGTTAGCTAATTCCATCTGTCAAATTAACATTGAGTTAACATTCCTTACAACTATTAAATGTAAATATTCAACTTAACATAACTTTTAACATCTTTAAAATAGTTCTATCTAACAATTTAAAATGTTAAAATGTTTTTGACTACTAATGAGGGTATGACTCCAATGATTTTGACGATCGTTTTTATAACCACAGCTATAACAATCAACCAATCAGAAGCTTCAAAAGTTATTATAAAAAATGTGGAATTTTGGATTCAATCAGTTCGTCGTCGGCCTCTGTCTCGAAATGACTTGAGATAGGGACTGCATTGATTCTTCGTTGCCATCTTTGTTACTAGGAATTACTTGACACTCGAAATCGTGATTGCATTGATTCTTCGCCGATTTGATTTACTGCCGCCATGTTTGTCAACATAATGTCTCAACACTTAACTTTTACAAATCATAATAGTCGACCATTATAATTCCATCATAATAATGGACCATTTTAATAGTTTCCGGTGTTTTCCGGTAGACTAACAATATAACATAATCCTCTACCTGTATAAAAGTGGAATGCATCCTAAAATGAAGTACTGTTGCCACATCTGTGAGGGGTGGGGCTGCTCAGAGCACCATTTCCTGCCTTGATAGGGTTCAAAACCGGTTTCAAACTTAATAGATGATGTTCTTTTCCTCTATACAACCTCTTTCTCACAGAAGAAACATTGCTACTCTATTTCTGTTCTAGCGTTATCTACATAGCAAGTGCTCGACTGAGCTTCAATCTATGGTCCTCCCTTGCAAAACCTTCACAACAAATACTCCTCTAGCTATAACCATTCACTAAATCTAAACACAAATTCCATGAACAAAGTTTCTTTCCTAGAACTACCACCCATGGAACTCTGTACCACAGGCCTGCTTTCCAGCTGACTACAACATGATCGTCTTTAAGTCCAATGCAAACAAGTTCTTGTTGTACCGTCTCCTTAAATAATCAAATTCTTCTCACTTTCCATCCTTATCCGTCAGTATGCTATTTTCTCACTGGCCACTTTACGCTCATTAACCCTTATTCTCAAGTGGCTTTCAGGCCTTGATAACTGGTAACTCACTTGTAAAAAGAAACAAAACAAAACTCTATTTGTACCAACAGTACTACAAGCATGGAAGTGATGGTGGCTCAGTGGTTAACGACATGCTCGCTTCAGCGCCTCCAGATCACTCCTGCAGCTTTCCAGCCCTTGGTGTCTCCTGCAGCCTCGCCTGCCACCTTGCCCACACTTGGCTTCCTGCTGGTCGTCCGTTCCTTAACACTAATTCCTCCGTTCTCAATGTCGTCCGTTCCTAAACACTGATCCCTCCGTTCTCAGTGCCGTCCATTCCTTAACACTGACCCTACGTTCTCAGTGTCGTCTGTTCCTTAACACTGATCCCTACATTCTTAGTGTCGTCCATTCCTTAACACTGATCCCTCCGTTCTCAGTGTTGTCCGTTCCTTAACACTGACCCTACGTTCTCAGTGCCGTCCATTCCTTAACACTGACCCTACGTTCTCAGTGTCGTCTGTTCCTTAACACTGATCCCTACATTCTTAGTGTCGTCCATTCCTTAACACTGATCCCTCCGTTCTCAGTGTCGTCCGTTCCTTAACACTGACCCTACGTTCTCAGTGTCATCCGTTCCTTAACACTGATCCTCCGTTCTCAGTGTCGCACCTTCCTTAACACTGACCCCTCCGTCTCAGTGTCCACCATCCGTTCTGGACCGCCTAGACGTCCAGCTGATCGTTCCAGACTAAGCGACCAACCCCGAACCATGCTAAGTCTAGAGTACCTGTTTCCGACCTTAGTCTCCAGTGACATGCAACCTTCCAGGCGACCAGCATCCAGATCCAACGATTATTTTTTTGCTTCCTTTAAAAAAATAAAAGGCGAACCCTCGCCTTTAACCAAACAACCCGTGTCTGTCATTCTTCTTTGCCTTTTTGCTGTTTACCGTTTGTCTATGATTACCTTGTTAGTTGTTGGGTCGATTGTCCCTGGACGACCGACCTCGCAACAGTCTCTCATTTCGGGAGTTCGCTAGTTTTGGAGGGTTTCCTTAGGAGCTTTAATTTAGGCATGATATTTTGAGATGAGTCGATTTTAGAGTAATATTTTCAATGGAAACGGTTCTTAGGTTTATAATCAAACGTGAGAAAACGAAAGACACGTTACATGATAAACACAAGTAAAATAATGAGTTCAGAGGCAAACATTCACTAAAGAGATATTTTATATATGTTTAAAATGGAAGTTTACAGCAAAAGTAAAAACGTAGAATTCTCGTCAATATTTTTAGAGTCCTTGTACAACAAGGGAGATTATTTACTTGAGTCAGAGTCGATAAGCAAGGGTTGTGCATTACACGGATCTGAAAATTGTAATCAAAACTTCTCCACTCAATTATACAAATTATATTTCATTAAAAATTGTCAATAAGAGCTAATATTCATTTGTTTTCATAAGAAAGGTTGGAAATATTTCAATCAGTAAGTTCATATAGATGGACAGACTATAATGAGTCAATGAGTTGTGTGTCTGTGTATTCGTTAATGTTTGTGTGAGTTGAGGCATTGCAACAAGCTCAAGGCCCAACAGAGGAATGCTGAGTAGCGCTGGTCTGGGGACTCTGGCTAAACTGGGTATTGAAGAAAAATTTGGCATTTAAAGGATCGAGGTGGCTCCCAGAATGGCCATTTCGAATAAATTTAGAAAATCCATTGATTGGCCCAAAATATAATTATTTGTGTTCATTAATTCCGATCTGCACGAATTTGGTTGTGCAGAAACGAGTGTAAGCATATTCATTTTGGATATCAAAGTGTTGTAGGACTATATGAAGCCACTAACTTGTAAGGATGTGAGTCGGCGTCCACCAATTCATAATCGGCATATATCAAATTTTAAGGCCGAGGTTGCAGGTGCAGAAATCTCTAGAAGTTGAAAGTAGTAGAATATCCGCGGGACCGTTAAAGGTAAATTTAATGTGATTTCCGATTTACAGAAAGCTTCTACCAAATCACATCCTCACACATGTAAAATGAAAACATGAAAAACTCTGGAAAAACAATGACGCTTGACAAAGAACTCGACATCGCTTTATTGAAATGAAATAACATTTATTTACATGTTAAAGAAACATAAATTCAAATTGTCCCAACGTTAAGGTTTTTGCAACGAGTGTTCGTTAGACAGGCTAAGCTAAATGAGGGTCTCGTGAAAAGGGCATGAAGTTTAAGATTACTGATTTTTATGAACAGAGAGACACACATAGTAATTTTTTTTTGGGGGGGGGGGAGGGGATAATAATTAAACCATGTAAGCGTCATGCATGTGTATGAGTTCATCACATAAGAAAACAGTAGTTCGAAATAGCATTGTTGAAAAGAAGAAATAATTCTCGTTCGTTATGGTGGTTTTCCACAATAGGTGTTGAAGAGAAAACAGGTTTGATTTTATTTGTAGCACGCGTAAAGTCCAGACAAGGGATTTTAATGCCTTCCTTTTGACGGAGTTTCTTAGACACGTGTCAGCTAGAGAAATTTCAAGAAAACTGATTTGAGTTTTGCGGCCGAATCCTTATATACAGGCGTTCTGGAGTATTCTAGCCTGTTTGTTATATCACTGCGCACGGAGCGCAACATAGTTCCTTTATTGCATATATGCCGTCAGAACCAGCCGCCTTGTTGTTTTTCATCTTCCTAATTGCATCCCGCACCTCTTCCAGACTGGGTGGTTCTCCCATGCTCTCAATTATGGGCTGTTGAGGGAGTTTTTCAAGGGCCTCCATCTCTGGAGTGGTGTCCCTGTTCAGAAGATCCTCGTAATGCTCTTTCCATCTATTTGTTATTTCTCCCTTTCCTTTCAGCAGCGTGAGCCCATCCTTAGACTGAAAGGGGATCAGAGAACGGTAGCTGGGGCCGTATACCACTTTTGTGGCTTCAAAGAATCCTCTGGTGTCGCCAGAGTCAGCAAACTGCTGGATCTCCTGAGCCTTCTTCATCCACCCTAGCTCGGGTTTTGGCCAACAGGCTTACACCCCTTGCAGAAACCATCCTTCCCGAGTCCTAAAATGGCTTTCGCCCAAATAGAGGCACGATGGACATGATCTTCACTGCTCGTCAACTTCAAGAAAAGTGCAGGGAGCAAAATTTACCATTATACATGGCTTTTATAGACCTTACTAAAGCCTTTGACTTGGTGAACCGTCAAGCCCTTTGGCTGGTTCTTGCAAGGTTTGGATGCCCAGACAGGTACATTCGGGTACTGAGACTGCTACATGACAATATGTCAGCTACAGTCCTCAGTAGTAGTGGAGATGAAACAGAGCCCTTCAGGGTTGACACGGGAGTGAAACAGGGATGTGTCATTGCCCCAACCCTGTTCTCCATCTTCATTACTGCTATCCTCCATCTCACAGACAAACATCTTCTCCGTGGAGTTTGGATTATGTACAGAACTGACGGGCGACTTTTTAACATCAACAGATTTAGGGCCAAAGGTCGAACGAACACCATATCCATTATGGAGCTACAGTATGCAGATGACAACACCCTTGTAGCCCTCTCAGAAGAGGACCTACAGTGTACACTGGTTGCCTTCACAAGGGCGTACAAACAGCTAGGACTAACAATCAATATAAAAAAAAACTCAAATCACCACCAAACAGTACTCCAGTCTCACCCCCAAACATCTCCATCGACAACGCTAGACTGGAAAATGTGGACCACTTCCCATACCTAGGCAGCATCCTATCATAAAAAGCCAACATAGATGATGAAATACAACACCGTCTCAGCTGTGCCAGTGGGGCTTTCTCAAGGGTAAGGAAGAGAGTATTTGACAACCGTGACCTTCTGGCAAAGACCAAAATCATGGTATACAAAGCTGTCTTGCTGCCCACTCTTCTCAATGGATCAGAGACCTGGACCACATACAGGAGGCACGTAAAAACCCTGGAGACGTACCACCAAAGATGCCTCCGAAAAATCCTCAGAATCAGTTGGAAGGACCGATGCACCAACACCAGCATCCTGAGTGAAGCTGACATTCCTACTATCACTGCTACCGTTGCTCAACGCCAGCTCAGATGGACTGGTCATGTTGTCCGAATGCCGGATCTCCGCCTCCCAAAACAGATTTTCTACTCTCAGCTTTTTGAGGGAAAGCGTGCCCAGGGTGGCCAAAAGATGAGGTATAAGGACAACATCAAAATAAATCTAAAGCGGTTTTTGGCATGGAGGAGCGCTGTCCACGAAGGTGCTGCGCTTTATAGCAGTGACCTAAATCAAGCTGCTGAGGATAAACGCAAGCACAGAAAGGACAGATTATCAACCAGACACACCCAACCTCACCCCACCACCACTACCTTTATCTGCCCAAATTGCACAAGAAAAATTGGGTCTAGGATTGGGCTCTATGCTCACCTGAGAACCCACAGAAGCCACAACGGAGGACAGTCTTACTCGGACACGAGTGACCGCCGATGATGATTGCATATATGCGGTTGCGCAAATTACAACATTGTGTGCCTGCGCGTTCTGATATCTGTGGGCAAACAGTGATTGCTATGAAAATGTCTCTGCCAAAGATTTGTTCCGGCCGTATGTAGCGGTCACTACAATGCAAACATTGGTGTCACATATCTTTTGTTTATTAAATTTTTTAATGGCATATTTTGTTTGTTTATTTGTAAGGTGAAAGTACAAAATACTTACCCACTCCTCAGGTTAAGAATGGCTTTATAAATAATAATGTTATTTTAGCACAATCTGTAAACTGCATAAGTAATTTTTTTTCGATGATTGTTTTTGATTATAATTATGTCTGTTTTTTTTTTGTTTTTTTCATTTTTAATTGTTAGTTAGCATTTTATACATTAATTGTAAAAACATGTTTTCATTTGACACCTTCTTAAAAATTGTCCAGCATTTTCATGCAAAACAATAAAGTTTTCATTCGGCATCTTCTGGTAGTTTATATAACCCACCAGGAATATGCAGACAATAATACAGTCCATATTCTGCATAAGTACCCTTTTCTCCTTTTCACAAAAACGGAAATCAGATCGACGTTTTACTTATTTTTTTATTTATATAGACAACCATGTGTCTGAAGAAAATAAGATGGAGATGACAGCAATCAGAATTACCTTCTCCCACATTAAAATATGACTAAAAAATATAATCACTAAAACATTATGAAAAAAGTCATTCCAGTTTCATATGACTACAAACAAACGATTTATCAATCAACCTCAAACGTTGCACTCCGATAGCCATGCAAATTCGTTTGTACTCTTTTCTTTAAATTTGCATATTCATTTGCAAAAGTTACACTCTAACAACTATACAAATCCACTTTGTACTAATGACTTCGACGACAGTGCTTACTTGCTTCTACTCATCACTAGCAGTGTCAGAAATTTCGTGAAAACTATTGAATAATTCCACCCACCATCTTTCGAAGCTTATAACTCCTCGAAAAATGTCATTCCAACCCTAATTTCTTTTTTCAATTAAAGGAGCAAGAACCAAGGTTTCATTAAAAAAAACACACACACACACACACACAAAAACAAACAACGTGGGTTTTTTTTTTTTTAAAGGTTTTAAACTTCGGACTTTACAGGTAAATTTCTAAAAAACACTACTTTTTTTTGTTTTTAAATTTGAATATATTATTTATTGATCTTTTATCTTCAATTTGTGATATATAAAACTTTGGTACATAAATTAATTATTTACTTTTTAATAGACATTTGAAAATGGGGGGGGGGCGTGAATTTAAAAAAAAGCGTTTGTCTAAATTATATTCGGTTTATTGGAAAGAGCATAACATTTCACATTGACCCTGAAAATATCGTAAAAATAGAATCAATAGAAAAATTTTGATAGATTTTTAAAGTTTAAAAATTGAAAAATGCTGAACTCGTAACAGTCAATTAATTTCATTACTATCTTTTAAAAAATATTTCTATTACTTTTTATACAACTTTAATAGTTTATTTTGGAAGTATAATCCATAAAGAAAATAAACAACCTACCTTTAAAAGAGAAATCACGAGTTTTTTTTTTATATTTTATTTGCAGTTTCGTGTTAGGGGTGTCAAAAATTCCTACAAAAATTCTGATACACCTAACTCATCACTTTAAACAATGCAGACTTACTGACACAGCCTTCTCAATAAGAGGCATATATACTTGCTCCCTTCATCACAAATCATTTGAGATTTACCGGATAAAAATATCAAAATGATGCTAATGAGAAAATTTGATTTGTTCATCAAATTCCCCGGTTGAGAAATATTAAAAGAAAGGAAAATCAAAAGGAACAATAAAAGTTAAGCCAATAAAAAAAAAAAAAGGTGAAAATAAAAACCCGGATGTTAATTAATTTAGTCCAAAGTTATTATGAAAATAAAAGGCAATTGCTTTTGTTTCCCAAAACAAGGGTTAAATTAATCTTGGATAACAATTACGAAAATATAAAAAAAAACAAAAAACAAAAAAAAAACATATAAAAAAAGAGGAATCTCTAATTGAAACACAATTAATTATCGCCCTTAGCTATTCTAACAACAATTGGAGAAGAAAAATGACAAAGAATTCAAAAAAATAAAAAAAAATATCCGCTTATTTGAAATAAAGCTGAAACAAAAACATACTATAAGAATTAAAAACGAAAACTTATTTATAAAAGTATCTTCAAAGTCTTTCCTTTCAGTCTCTCTTCCTCTCTCTTGAA
>NC_136488.1:80566240-80593740 GCF_053919585.1 Euprymna scolopes | reverse complement strand
TCTATAAAAGGGGAAGGGAAAGTGTCAAAACAGAAAATTTGTTCTGAAAAAAATTGAGCAGAAAAGCCTTGTTAAATAAGAAAGGGGGGATACAGAGAGACATAATTTACGAGTATATTAAAAGACATAATCTAATGTAGTACATACACATACATAGACATATTTTTTTTTTACATAGGTATCACCACTTATCAAGGCCAAGAGGCCACTCGAGGATAAGGATTAAAGAGTGTACAGTAGAAATTGGACAATATAGTAACCATTAGTAATGGGGATTCAGTAAATTTGTTAACTTATATAGAACTGCTCATCAAAAACTTGTTTACGTTAGACTTGAAGACAACCATATTGTAGTCAGCTGGAAAGCAGAAAAACGGAAGACAATTCCATAGGCGTGCAGTTCTAAGAAAGGAGCTTTGCTCATGGAATCTACGTTTAGGTTTAGGCACAGATAAAGAGTGGGGGAAATTATTGATAGTGTTTTCTGCTAGGCGGGTGTTTCTTGTGAAAGTTTGGCGAGGGGGGACCATAGAATGGAGCTCAGTCGAGCACTTGCCATGAAAATAATAATAAAGCAGAGACAAACTCGCAACATCTCTTCTGTGAGAAAGAGGTTGCAGGGAAGAGGAAAGGACACCCCCCACAAGGCTACAAAGTCTATTTTGAACTCTATCAAGGCAGGATAAGTCCTTTCTAGCAGCTCCTGCCCAGATGTGTCAACAGTACTCCATCCTTGGACGTATCAGGTTCTTATATAGATAGAGAATTGCATCAGCAGTGAGATATCTACTGAATTGATAGAAGGATCACACCATTTTTCCAGCGGCCTTGGCAACAGATTTAATATATGTGTTCCATTTAAGATCAGGAGTAAAGGTCAAGCCCAGAAGCTTGTCAAAACATGAGGCCTCCCCAAGACGAGAGCTATTCATTTCAATTGATGCCAGATGGGGATCAGAGCGTTGATGTTGTAAAGATAAAAGCTTGGTTTTAGATGTATTAAAAGTAACAAGCCACCTCTTTCCCCATTGTACCACTTGCTCAAGGTCAGAGGAGAGAGAATCAGAGAGAACTTGGTCGTTTACGGTCTTAGATGTGCTACCATAGATAGTAGTGTCGTCAGCATAAATGTCTACGAATGATGTAAGGATGTGATTTGGAAGATCATTAATATAGACCAGGAAGAGAGTTGGGCCCAGGATAGATCCCTGAGGGACTCCAGCATTAATACTAAGAGCTTCTGATTTCTGCCCATCAACCACTACTCTTATAAACCTATCAGAGAGAGATGATTCAATAACTGAGAAGACATTTCCAACTATACCATAGCTGGAGATCTTGTGAAGTAAACCTTTATGCCATACTCTATCAAAGGCCTTTCATATGTCAAGAGCAATTGCCCTAGAAAGGTAGCCTCCGTCGAGAGATTCACTAATCCTATAAGAAAGATATAACTGTAAGCACATCTGCTGTAGATCTAGCAGAACGGAAACCATATTGTATGTCACTAAGAAGGTTATTTTTGCTGAAATGGTTGATTACTTCTCTATTTAACACACATTCCAGCAACTTACTCATGACGCACAGGAGACTTATTGGCCTGTACTGTGAGGGAGATGAGCGATCACCTGAATTCTTAAATACGGGGCATACTGATGAGATTTTCCAGGGTGATGGGAAGCAATTCTCCTTAAGATGACGTTTAAACAGTTTTGTAAGTATGGGCGCTAGTTCTGGTTGAAGTCTTTGGAGTACTATAATTGGAATACCGTCAGGGCCAGTTGCTTTACTGGAATCAAGGTTTTTGATTAGCTTGGCAACATCTCATACAGATATTTGTATATCACATAGCATGTTTTCTGATACAGGAGGAAATATTGGAGGTTGGCAGCCTTGGTCGCAAAGGTTAGAATTAGCTGCAAAGTTCTCAGCAAAGAGTTTGACTTTGTCTGAGGCTGACGAGATTACCTCAGGTCCATTTATGAGAGTTGGGATAGAGCACACGCTTCTGTTCAGGATTCTGTTTGCTATTTGCCAAAACTGGTGGGAACCAAGCCGCTGCTCAGCTACTTAGGACTTGACGGACTGAGCATACAACTCTCTTGCGTTCTTTATTACTTTTTTACAGTGGTTGCTGGCAGTTCTGAAAGCGGCTTTAGTCTCAGTACATCTATTACGTTGGAAGCAATGGAAAAAGTGATTTCTATGCGCAATGGCAGGAGCACATTCCGGAGAGAATCACGGCTGGCTGTTAGGTTTTTGCTGTAATTTTTTCGAGGGTATGAAACGGTCTATACCTACAATTAACCATTCTGTCAGGTCTGATACTATAGAGGACACATCCTTTTTAAACATGGAATGCAGCGGTAGATCTGATATAAATGTGCAGAAGCTATCCCAGTCAGCCATAGAGTATCGATATACTGTACGATGGAGAGGTACATCTGGGGACTTATTACATTTCATTTTTATCTTAACTGATACAACTGAGTGGCCGGAAGATCCAAGTGGAGACAGGACAGAAGCTGAACACAGTTCAGGGCAAGTTGTGAGAAAGAGGTCTAGGAGACTTGCATATTGGCCGTCAGTATCGGGAACATGGGTGGGTTCATGAACAATCTGAGTGAGGTCATAAGCAATGGAGAAATCATGACAGAACCTCCCCTCATCATGGGTCTTAATAAAAATAAAAAAGTAAAAGATAGAACAAGGCATATATGATGGTTAGAGTTCTAATGAAGATTGGGTAGAAGTATGTGTCTTAGGGTTTGATTTCCAATCTATAATATAAAGCTGAATGTGTGTGTGTGTGTGTGTGTGTGTGTCTGGTTACGAATGTATAATATAAAGCTGAATGTGTGTGTGTGTGTGTGTGTGTGTGGTCACGAATAGGCTCCTATATGGTTGACTATTTTAAGAAACTGATTACATATAATGATAGAAGATGTATCGAGACACAGGAAGGGGTATGTTTGTGGGGTCTGCGTTCGTGCCTGGTCCACAAAGTATGGAAATAAAAAATTTATAAATTAAAAAAAAACGTTTACAAGTGTTTTTGATATAGATGTACATAAGAATACTTTGATGTTTGTTTTAACTTAAATAGGGATGGTATAATAAAATTGTGGGGTCTGCGTTCACGCCTGGCCTCCATAGAATGGAAATAGGCACAAACTTTAATAAAGACTTTTCATATCTATCTGCATAAGTATACTTTGTGTTGTGGAGACGCCCACTAATTAACATAGGTGGGTGAGTGAGATATATAAAGGTATAAATTAACAATACTGGGAGAGTTCTGCAATGACCGCCAAATAGGCAAGACGCCTATGTTGCCTCCAGTAAGACATGCAACACGCCACTTGCCGAAATATCTCCAACTGAAGTATATCTGAAGACATGTAAATTTGTATATAACTTTTCTGCCTAATATATTATTGTTATACCTTTACTTTCCATGTTCTTGTTAATTATTTGTGCAGACACAACAGTGGCGTTAAGAATTCGAAAAAAGACTTACGCGAGATAAAATCCACTATTAGACACAACAGTGGCCTCGAGAATTCGAAAAAAGACTTACACGGGAAAATCCACTACTAAACTCAACAGTAATGTATGAAAAATACTTACTCGAGAAAAAAAAAAGTACTCAAAGAGAAAAAAAATCTACTATTGAACACAACAGTAACATTGAGGACAAACGACAAAGGGAAAAATAATTTACGAAAATATGTATCAGTAAATATTTTCAACAAACAAGTGAAATTTCAGCTTGACTCTGGATCAGATTTGTCGTTAATAAACGTCAACACTTGGAAAAAGCTGGGTAAACTGACTCTTCAAAAGTCAAGTAAAGGTGCACGAACAGTGACAGGAGACGAAATAAAATTCGAATGAGAGGTCATCCTGTCCATTAATTTAAATGGCACGACGAAGAAATTGAAAATCTTCGTAATTAAAGAAAGCGAGAACTTATTGGGAATTGACTGGATTGAAAAATTCAATATTTGGGATAAACCAATGAACGCTTTTTGTAGAAAAATAACCAGTTTAACCCCAACATCAGAAAATATTAAAAACGACCTAAAAAAGAAATTCCCAGAAATATTTACTACTGGACTGGGAAGATGCAATAAATTTAAGGCTTCGTTCAAGCTAAAAAAGGATGCAACACCGGTGTTTAAGAAAAAAACGGAATGTACGATTTGCCGGTTTAGACAAAATAAATAGCAAGCTAGATAGACTAAAAAGCAGGCATCTTATCGAAAATCGAAATTAGCGTCTGAGCAACCCCTACGGTGTACGTAAAAAAAAGTTGGAACAAATTTGAGTCTGTGCATACTTTTCTACGGGCCTAAACGATGAATTAAAAGACCACCACTACCCTCTACCAAGCCCTGAGGAGATATTTGCCAGACTAAATGGTGGCAAAATTTTTTCAAAAATAGATTTGTCCGACGCCTATTTACAAATTCTGATGGAAGAAGAATGCTCAAAGATATTATGCATTAACACACACAAAGGGTTGTTCAAATACAACTGTCTACCCTTTGGGATCAAAGTCACGCCGGTGATTTTCAAACAAGCAATGGCTACAATGCTGAACAGAATAGATTGTGCTTGTGCACACCTGGATGACATAATCTTCAAGAGCGCGTCCATAAGGGAACATCAAGAGCATCTAAAAGAGGTATTCACAAGAATAAATGAATACGGATTCAAGGTGAAAGAAAACAAATGCGAATTCTTTTTAGACGAAATCAAATATTAGGGCAAATAATAAATAAAGACGGTCGATGCCTAGACCCGGAAAGATCGACAGCAATTATAACATGCCGGCACCACATAACGTGACGACTCTATAGAGTTTCTTAGATCTCGCAAACTACTACCAAATATTTATCAAAGGAATGCACGACCTAAGAGCTCCGCTTAAAGAGTTATTAAAGAAAGAAACACCATGGATATGGACAAAAGAATGTCAAGACGCATTTGAGAAAATTAAAAAGACGCTGACATCCAATCTATTTTTAACTTATTACGACCCAAAATTAGAAATAAGTATTGCGAGCGACGCGAGTTCGTATGGTATAGGAGCATGTATACAGCATATCCTGCCAGATGGATCGAAGAAACCTAGAGCTCACGCCTCAAGGACACTACTTCCGGCAGAAAAGGTTTACTCTCAAATAGAAAAAGAGGGGTTAAGCATTATTTTTTGTGGTGACGAAATTCCACCGTTACCTGTACACGAGACACTTTATACTGGAAACAGATCACAAGCCCCTAGTGACAATCTTCGGCTCAAAAAAGGGCTTGCCAGTATATATGGCAAATCGCCTACTCCATTGGGGTAAGATCTTGCTAAATTATGACTTTCAAATGAAACATCTGGGTTGGGAAAAATAGGTCATGCAGATGGCCTGTCAAGGCTTATACCGAAAATAGAGGAAACCCTTGAAGAATCAGTAATTGCAGCTATATTTTCCAATTATGAGGAAAAAAACATGGTGGTGAATATAATAAAAGAATTACCAGTCACGTTAACCGATATAAAAAGGGTGGCTGAAAATGACGATGTCATCACAGACATAAAGAAAAAAATAAGGAAAAATGATAAAAAATGCAAAGCATATTTTCTGTATGCAATGATGTTTTATTATATAGTGAAAGAGTTGTTATCCTGAAAACCTTTCTTACGTGATTTTAATCATAGTAGATAGTTTTTCCAAATGGCCTGAAGTAAAATGTTTCAAGAATCCGACGACAAATAACACAATAAGCTTTCTGCATGAAATATTTGCACGTTTTGGTGTACCAGACATTATAGTCACAGATAATGGAACACAATTTACATCAAGTGATTTCAAGGACTTGTGACACTTTTAATGTAAAACATATAACTACACCACCATTCTATCGTAGATCAAATGGATTAGCGGAAAGGTTCATAGACACGATAAAGCGTGCACTTAGAAAATCAATAGAGCCCCCGACGGATAAAGCATTACAACAGTTCCTGCAAATATACAGGATTACTAAGAACCCAAATACACCGTCAAAATTAACGCCAGCAGAATTAATGTTTGCTAGAAAAATAAAATTACCATTTGATAAATTAATACCAAAGCAAGCAATCGTCCATCAAACTACGCACACATCACGTAAAAGGTTTAAACCTGGTGATCGTGTATATTTTAAATGTATGAAAAATAATATTTCATATTGGGAGTTTGGTACGGTAGATAAACGTATCGGTGACTTGGTCTACATGATAAAAGGTCTAAAAAGGATACACAAAAGACATCAAAATAAATTGAGAAAACGTCACATAAAAGACAATGAACATGACAAACCTGATGAAAAGGAAGATCCAATTGATATACTATATGAAGAATTTGATATTGAACCACCACAAACCATGCTCGAACCGAGAAGATCGGGAAGGAAAAGAAAGTTTACAGAACCAATTATAATGAACCCCAAGAGAAAAAGATATTGAAATCTACATGACTTCAAATCTTGGGAGGGGGGTGTTGTGGAGACGCCCACTAATTAACATAGGTGGGTGAGTGAGATATATAAAGGTATCAATCAACAATACCGGGAGAGTTCTGCAATGACCGCCAAATAGACAAGACGCCTATGTTACCTCCAGTAAGACATGCAACACGCCACCTGCTGGAATATCTCCAACTGAAGTATATCTGAAGACATGTAAATATGTATATAGCTTTTCTGCCTAATATATTATTGTTATACCTTTACTTTCCATGTTCTTGTGAATTATTTGATAATTATGTTTCAGTTTGAAGAAACATGGTATAATAAAATTATGGGGTGTTCGTTTGCACCTGACCTCCATAGAATGGAAATATGTCACAAAGTTTAACAAGGTTTTTTAATATAGATCCACAAAATATTGTGATGAGTGTGAACAGGTATGGTATAATAAATTATGGGGTTTATCTATTTTATTTTTACTTTCATCATATTTTGCTTTGGTTTTGATACCCCCAAATTCAACCCAAATTTACAACCCTCCCTTTTCATAACCTATCATACTTTCATAAATCAGAGTCCATTTTTTGTAGGCTGTTTTGAACCCAGTCAACGACGGGTACTTTTGCTAGTCTATTATATATGAGAATAGGTGAGGTTATAAGTAGAAGGTTATAAATGGCTTATAAAAGAACAAACCAGATATGCAACAAAGTCAACCCTGCTTATTGCATGTAAAAAACACAATTTGGCCCTCTAGATAATTCGTAATAATGTAAGATAAAAATAGTTCAAACACATTTTATGAGAGGGTATTAAAATGGCTAAGATGTTGGGATTTGTAGTGCCTGCAGTTATTTAAGGTTTCATTTTTTTTATTTAAGAGCTTGAATCTGGTAATAAAAAGATTTTTGCTCAGGTACAGGTGAATTGAAAGATTTGCAGGTGATATTTTTCCCTAAAATGTCCCATTTCACAACTGGTGTCAGGTTTTGCTCTTTTAAATTTTCATAGTATGTGACGAGTGATGTTCTTTTTTTATATATTTGGGATCATTGAAAAAACATTTATGACCAGAAAATCTCTCTTTGAAGGTGTTACCATCCATGCCAATTTAATAGTTATTAACATTTAGGGTTTCTTCAGTAGTGATAGTTGTTTTGTATACTATGGATATGATCAAACAATTGCGTTTAAGTGGGCATTCAGGCTTGTTTAAACAATTACAGGATCTAGAGTGTTTGAGTTCAGATATATTTAGTTCTTTGTTGCTATTTAATATTTTTCTATTGTGTTTTTAGATAATTTTATCAAGATTATTACTACAACCATAACTTTGAGAGTGTTTTTGTTAAAAATTTTATGGAGGATGTTACCCGGTTGGAAATGTACTTTGATAAGGTTAAACAATTTTTTTCCTGGGTTTGTTTTAACCATTAGGTTAAAGATAGAGGTAAAACAAATGATTTTCCTTTTCCTGTTGTTTTTAGAGTTAATTTTATTAGACAAGGTCTCGATATACTCAATTTGAGTGCTTTTATAGCCACTTTTAGGGCTTTATTATAAAAGTTTTTATGGGAGTTAAAGATTGCTTTGTTAGAGAAGTTGTCACTAATTCTTTTGCTACTAGATTTTGGAATATGTTTAATCACCGATTTCCGGTGGTTGGTCATAGGGTGGATGTATAATGGACTAGCATTATCTTTTATATTGTTCATAAGATCCTTTATTTGAGTTAAAAGTTATGTCTAGAAAATGCAATGCTCTACCTAAAGAGGGGGGGGTTTAAATATATAGTCATCCACATACAGTACTGTTTCGTCGTATCACAACTCATAAGTGCAGCTAGACTAACACCTTTCTCTAGCCGAGGATTGAACCTACAACCATCGTGTTAATAGTCGGCAGTTCTACCCATCGTCCCCATGTGATTGGTGCTTGCAAATTACCTCAACAAATGTATATACATGTATATAAATGAATGACAAAAGATCTATATTCAAAATTTAAAGATCCTGTGCATTTTACCATTTATTTCTTTAAGCACGTCAAAATGTTCAATTCTTAACAGCACTTGTTTTGACATAATAATTACATGAATGATTCTAAGCTATGAAACATTTTCCCATATATCTCTATCTCTACTATTATATAAAAGTCACTTTGTGTGTGTGTGTGTGTGTTTGTGTGTTCCTTCCTTATAGGTTCCGAAACGGCTAAGCCTATCTTTTGCAAATTTCACACAAAGATAGTTTATATGTCTGGTAGTGTTCTTAGATATGTTTTATACAGAAATTCGTTCGATAAGTATCGAAAATCGAAAAAATCTGATCCTTAAAATAGTCTTTCTTTCTTATAAATAAAAAAAAAAATTTACAGGGGAATATTTTAGGTTGCTTTAGCAAGGGAGATAATAAAATTTCAATGAATAAGTTCTTCTTAGAAAAAAAAACAAACAGATTTGTTGACATCTGGAAACATAGAGGATTCGACTACAGATCGAATTTAAGCCTGAGTGTACATCACCATTGTATTTTAATTTTTTCTTATCAATGAATTCAATTCACGATAAAAGAAAAGGTACCAGTTAAAATCACCGCAAATCATTTCTTTGTTTGTATATTTTAAAACTAAACATTAATTAGAAGTGAGTTTCTAAGGCATTCATCGTCAAGCCCAAATATCAGCTGACGTGATATTGTAAACAAACACAGACGGAATTTGATGAACTACATTATCATTTTAATTAATTTATTTTTTTAGTTTTTTTTTTTAATGAATTAGTTTACCGAGCAAATTATTCCTTGTAATATATAATATTCAATAGAGGATGGATTCTATAATCATACATATGTAATCTGCATAAATTAAAATATCATGTTTAAACGTATTGTACGACCGAGCAACGCTGGGTGTCCAGCACACACACACACACACACACACACACACACATATATATATATATATATATATATATATATATATATATATATATATATATATATATATATATATATTGTGGGTGAGGGTGTCCAGTGAAGTAACCACTTTTATAAACCTATTGGAGAGAAAGGATTTAATGGTTGAGAGGACATTTCCAATTATTCTATAGATGGAAATCTTGTGAAGTAAACCTTTATGCCAAATCACGGCCATCATAAAGATTAGTCACTGAAAAATGACGTCATGCACAAAGTACGATCTGTTGAACATTCAGATTGTCGATGATAAATGAGAACTTCTTACAAAAAGCATTAGAAAACCTGAAAAAATGCATTGAAAAAGAAAAAAAATAAAGAACACGATTCATACTGAAATTGAACTTTTTCATTATTAAACAATAATAATTTAAAAAATCAAAACAAACCTTAAATAAAATCAATTTAAGTTCAAACAAATTATTTAAATACAAACTTGGTAGTGCAGAAATATTTCTTTTAAAATCAAACTTATTAAAAAAATCTGTTGGATAATTTAGTTAAAAATGAATTTTGGTACGATTCGTATTCTGCATACGTACTAAAAAATGATTGATTAATGAATTTATAAGTTTCCACAACACTTATGGATAGAAAATATTCAAAACTATTTGGAAATAAATAGTTTATTTTATGTACGATGAGATATTTTATGGAAACATGTTTGTGCTTCTTGACTAAATACTTTTGAATTGCTTTTTAAAAATGTCATTACACAAAAATTTCCAGGTAGAAAGAATAAACTTGGAGTATATTCACCACCCCTCAAACACAATAAAGTTTTAACGGAATTTACTGAATTTAAAAGAAAGAAATGGAAAATTTAAAACTAATCGTAAAGCCACGATTGATGCTAACATTTAAAAATGTTATTGGTCCCTCATATCGAAAACTGAAGATATCTTTTAGCTATATGATTGATACTCTATGAAAAAATACCTCTATGAAGAAAAATATTTATTATTAAGACTGAAAAAATCTCATGAAAAATTCTTTTTAAAAAAAGTGAACACAAAGAAAAGATTGTCGGTATTTTCTGACTGTTAGTCTGTAGTTTCACGTTAGATTATAATAATTACCCACAAGAGCACTAGACTTGGGATGTTAATAATCGTTAGAAGAGTCCATTACTAGTGAATGGATAAGTCTCCATAACCCCCCCCCCCCAAGAAGTCCTAGTACCTTTTCCTTTTTGGATCAATTGTTAAAGGATCTGTGAACTTCCTTTTTCTTCCCGATCGGCGGTGGTTGCTTGGGTGGTTCGATGTCGAAAGTATCATATATTGTCTCAATTGCCTCTTCTTCAAGAGATACATAGTTGGGATCATCCAACAGACGTTTTCTTATTTGTTTTTTATGCATGAATTTAGGACCTTGAATAATGTACACAATATTTTCTATTTTTTGTCTATTGTACCCAGTTCCCATCAAAAAACGTGTTTTTGTAAGTTTTGTAGAAAGTTTTTCTCCTGGGTCATAACATTTCTTAGGTACAATAGAGGTCCTTCTCAATTTTGTCCGCGTTGGCAACAGTTTTACAAATACAGGTCCTATTTGTCACTGGAACATAGTCTCCGCTGAGGATACGGCTGATGGTGTATTAGGATTAGGTGTGATCCTGTAGGTCTGTAGAAACTGTTGCAGTGTTGTTTCTGCAGGTATACTCCAAGTTTTTTTTTTGAGTGCTCATTTCAAAATGTCGATGAAGCCTGCCAATTTGATTGCGGTTAGTACTGGGGAGTCGTGACATTTAATTTGGAACGTTTCACACACCTTGAAATCTATGGATGTAAATTGAGTCCCGTTGTCACTTACTAAGCAGTCAACAACTCTATATTCATGGAGAAAATTAATAACTACCCCTGTAGTGGGTCTCTGACATTTGAGCATGTCTAGCCATTTTGTGTAGCTGTTCATCACCAATCCTCCAGTGGCCCAGTGAAATCTGTATGAATTCTAGACCAGGGTTGATCTGTTTTGGGCCATGGCTTAAAAGTGATTGGGGATGCATTTTCCATGAAAGCACAACTCTTGCATGAGTTGACCATGTTTTTGATGCCTATATCCATTTTTGGCCACTATACGTAACTATGCATAAGGCTATTCATTCTGTTTATTGCTGGATGACTCATATGAAAGTCTTTCATTACCCTTTTTTGTAATACTTTTGGTATGACAACCCCCATGCTATATAATAGGACGTTATCACACATAGAAAAACTGCCCTGTACTTGCTGGTCTTTATTTATGATTGCCTGTTTCGTAGCACTAAATTCGTCCTTTTGTACCTTGCATTTAATTTGATGCAGTGTGACTGGAAGGTCTCTGATAATATTACATATCATATGTAAGGAAACAATTTCAGTCCCCAAGAGGTTATCTCTCTTTCTCTCTCTTTCTCCCCCCCTCTCTCTCTGTCTGTCTCTCTCTCTCTCTCTCTCTCTCTCTCTCTCTCTCTCTCTCTCTCTCTCTCTCTCTCTCTCTCTCTTCACACTATGTCTTTTTCAGTAGCTCGTTTTGTGGGACATGGAGGTTATGCATATTGTAAATGAATATCTGCTAATAGTTCGCTAACCCCCAAAACTTTGTAATTCTGTAATATTTTTGAGAGCTGTCATATCGTTTATAACTGTGGCCATTTCCGGATCAGGTTTTCTACAGTTTTTGTTGATGATGTGGTTCAAGTATTTTATTTTTTCCATGAAGAAATTGCATTTTCCTTCCTTTATTTTAAAACCAAGATCCTGTATTTGAGAGAATACCTTGTGGATATGTTCTCTGTGCTGTTGTCTGCTTTCACTTATTATGATAATATCATCTAAGTATGAAAATGTGAAATCAAGGCTGCCCAACATAGTATCCATAATTTCTTGATAAATGGGGTGCATTACCTGGACTGCAAAAACTAATCTTTCGAATTTGAATAACCTTTTATAGGTGTTAATACAAAGCAACTTCGAGCTATTTTCCTTGACTAGAATTTGCAGGCATGCATCACTCAGATCGACTTTATAATAGATCTTTACACCGTTTAGCTTAGTGAAAACTTCTTAAGTTCTAGGAAGTGGACAATAATAGTCTTTTAGTACTGAGTTCAAACCAGGGGAAAAGTCGGTGTAAACACAGATTTCTTTTGACTTCTTTTTGACAGACATAGTAGAGGCTACCCATTGACTGAATTCAACTTTCAATAGGATGCCAATTTTTACAAGTCTTTAAAACTCTTCATTAATTTTCTTCAATGAGACGAATGGTACATTTCTTTCTTCATGAATACTAATCGCATATTATCTTTGAGTTCAAATCTCGCTGCTGACATTTTTGTGTATTTTCCCAGACCGATTGAGAAAACTTCAAGGAAACTTTCTTTTAATTCTGAAATTTTCTTCCTTTGTAGTTAAAGTTTCCACTTTTTTACAAAAAGTATTTATTTAACTGAATTGTTACATCCAATCTGCCCCAAAAAGATTTCCTCTGTTTTTAACATGGACACTTTTTATTAATTTGTCATACTGTTAAATGTAATATTAGCGATTAATTCACCTTCAAAATGTTATTTCGACCCAGTCACAATTCTGGTTGTTTTGCAAGATTTTAACATAATAGGTTTATTTAATCTCTTCCATGTATGTAAATTAATGATTGATAAATCTGATCCCGAATCTAACTGAAGCTTCACGTTTTTATTTAATATTTTCATCACCACATATTTACATATGTTTTTATCATCTTTTTCATTTGTTCCAGTGTGTCGTACCCAACTTATAATTTTTCCTTTGCTCTACAAAGAGATTTTATGTCAAATTCCTTCACAAGTCAGGCATGTTTTGTGAAGTATGGACAATCTGTAACTCAATGTAGAGCTCCGCATCGAGAGCATAAACTTGATGCTGACTTACTTTGATTTTCAATAAATAATGTTTTTTTACTTTATCTGGAGAATAAGGATTTTATGTATCTTTCTTATGTACAAAACGCCAGATTCTTTCATGTTTTTTGAATCCTTCTTAACGCTAATCACTCGTTGGTAGTCTTCTGCCAACTTTTGTAGTGTCAAGTTTGGCTCACTTTCTAATTTAGTTAAAACTCTGTGTCTTTTGTTGATACCAATCCTTATACAAGTATCAGGTCTTCAAAATCGTCAGCATTAAGTTTAGCTAGTTTAAAATCGTTGCAATGTTTGTTGAGTCTTGATGCAAATGTTAAATAGTCCTCGCCATCTTTCTTGGTTAAATTCAGGCAATCCCATCTCTTATGAAATAACAACGTTTTGGGGCTGAACAGTTCTGTTAAGAGCTTTACAGTTTCAGAAAACGTGAAGTCGTAAAATGTCGTAAAATCTAAAACAATTTTGTTGTGATCTTTTTTGTTAGCAGTAGTTGAAATGAAAAGGGCGCACTATTTTTCCCTTGATCCCACCGCCGTTTCCCCATATTGAGTTGAAAGCTTGCAGTAAGTAAAGGCAGCACAAATTTATAAAAAAAGTTGAGTTATCAATTATCAAAACTATTCCAATAAATAGCTATTTACTTTTGTAATATTACCCACGTTTACACACGGGACCCACCACAGTGTATGCAGTTTACGTCATAAGAACATAGGACAAGTTATAACTCGACTCCTTTTTTTGTAACAACAACATTTATTTCTTCATTCTCTTGCCACACATGACTTCTCATTATGGCTGTGATGTCTCTCACATGATCATCTTTTCTAATGTGCTCTCTCTCCTTTTTATAGTCTTTTTCTTACAGTGATGTCATATCACATTTTGTATGCATTTGTGTATGCGTGTCCATGCTCTGTTACATTTTAAATATACAATAAATTTTATATAATAATAATAATAATAATAATAATAATAATAATAATAATAATGATAATAATAATAATAATAACAACATCCAAAATATCCATTTAGTGACTGTTACAACTGCTGGTACTCTTTTACCCCCAAACGAGGCATATTCCACTTCAACGTAAGGAGCTACTATTTGAGATCATGTCTACAGGAAGGTGAGCGAGATATCTGTTCACATTACATTTAAACTTCTGCATGTTAGTACAGTCAGGAAAGTAGGAAGCAGGGAGGGAATTCCAAAGTCTAGTAGTCAGGAAGAAAGCTATTAGAATAGAAGGCTTTCAAGTATCTAGAGATCTCTATAGTGAAGAGGTGAGATTTTTCTGATAGATGTGTTTGCCGGGAGTATGTACGTCGAGAGGGTGCATGTGCAATGCGTTCACCAGATCATATTCCATTTCAAAATCTTTGCAAGTGAAACGAAATTTAGCCATGAACTTAGTCATGCGTGAACCCACTCATGCATATACTGTCTAAATCACAGGAAGCACATATTCACATGCGACTTACTCGGCCTAAAGCTTTGTGAGGATTCATGAAGAAAGTAATAAAACTCCCAACCAGATATTTACTTGTCAGCTGTCACAGCCAAAGTGTGTAAACGTGTCGCTATACACACACCTGGTCAAAAAGAGAAAAATAATAAAAATCAATTAGCCAGTAGAAGCAGAGTGTGCTAAAAATAAGATTTAACAACCAACGTATCTGTGGAAGCCGGCAAGGAGAAATATAAACCCAAGATTTTTGTAAATTAAGTAAACAAGACACGAATGAAACAAGACACAAGTGCAGTCAAGCGAGAAGTTACCCTGCTTTTGTCGTAAAAGGTGAAAACACTCCTCTCTGTGACTGCTACTCGACCAACAAAAAGAAACAAGGAATAAGTACTCTTTATGAACATACATTTTTCCCTGTGTTTCTTCCAACATCTTACTTTGTATTATTTTGAAAGGTGATGACACATGAAAATGAACATTTTTGAACATGCACATTCAATATAGTCTTTTATTGTTGATAA
This sequence comes from Euprymna scolopes, assembly GCF_053919585.1. NCBI lineage: Eukaryota > Metazoa > Mollusca > Cephalopoda > Sepiida > Sepiolidae > Euprymna > Euprymna scolopes. The sequence goes on along the minus strand of NC_136488.1, from coordinate 80,578,382 downwards.
AAGTTATTCAAAACCTTAAATGTTCATAGTTTGTCTTGTGTTAAATGGAGTTTCTATCAGCAGTTATTACTAAACTGTTATGTTACGCACATGCATAAAGACTATTCCTGCTGATAAGAAACTCTAAATCAGAATTTTAAAACTGTACAAGTCGGTAGAAAATTAAATTTGAATTCGTTTAGTAAAAAGTTATTTGTTGTATATTTTGTTTATTTTCTTTCTCGGCTGTTAAATATACCGCATGCTTGCAAAACTGTTTTTATATAATTATAAATGTATGTATAACAAAAGCTTGTAAATAAAACTGTGTATGTTTTTAGGTTTGTAATCAGTTGAATGAATTTTATCATTGAATATGCCTGAAAAAAATTTATTCTACAAAGGATCGAATCTCTAAGAGAATAATGGCCGTCTAAGAGAGGCGTGAACAAAGGGAAATAATTCAGTCCCAAAGAGTATAAACGGAGATTGAAGAGTTCTTTTCTTTTTCATCACATCCTTTGACACCAGAAAAGTTTGTCTTTGAAGTGTTGTGATATACAGTGAGTAGCAAAAGTATTTGGTGCATTGATTTTTGCTTTCATATTTTTCAAAAAATATCAAGTTAATTTGAATGAAATTTACACTGGATCTTTGAACAGATATTATCTATATGAAAATAAAATGGAAATGAAGATATACTTAGTTGACAAATATTTATTGACAAAAAATCAAATTACTCATATGCAAAAGTATTTAACACATTTACTAATATTTAGTTGTATATCCCCTGTTCTGCCTTACAGCTTCCAAACGCTTTCCATAACTGCCTACTAGTTTCTTACAAACATTTGTTGGTAGTTTCAGCCATTCTTCTTCACAAACTTTCTTCAATTCATTGATATTCTTGGGATCTCTTGCATGCACCCTTAAATTTAAAGTTTTCCACAGATTTTCGATGGGATTTAGGTCGGGTGGCTGGTTAGGTGACTGTAGAACACAAATCCTATTATCCTTAAATCATTTCCCAGTTATTTTAGCCTTGTGCTTGGGATCATTGTCTTGCTGGAAGATAAAGTCATTGCCCAATCCTTAATCTACAGCACTCTTGAACAGATGTGTTGACAAAATCTTTGAATATTTTACTGCATTAATTTTCCCTTCTATGATTTCCACTCCCCAACTCCATTTGCAGAAAAGCAGCCTCAAATCATCACACTTCCACCTCCAAATTTTAAAGTGGGAATGGTATTAGATGGTTTAATTTCTCTGTCCTTTTTACGCCATACATGGTGTGCATGTTTCGTCTGAAAAGCTCAATTTTTGTTTCATCTGACCAAATAACTTTTCCCCAGAAGTCATCAGATTCACATTGATATTTATAAACAAATTTCAAATAATCTTTCACATGTCTAGGACTCAACAATGGAGTCTTTCTCGGTGATTTAGAATACATGTATGATTCAATGATCTCTTGATTGTGTTCTTGCTTCAATACCTGCTTCCTGTAAATCCTTCTGAATTTTTGAACGAATCAGAAAATTTTCTTTCTTCACATTACAAGCAATGTATTTATTTAATTTACGTGGCCGACCACTTCTTAAAAGATTTTTACTATTACCACTCACTGTTTGCCACTTTCTTACGAAAGTCCCAACTGTACTCACCACCAAATTTAGTTTTGAAGCTATTTTCCTGTACCCCTTTCAATCTTTATGCCTTGCTATGATTTCCTGGTGCATATCATTAGTCAATTCCTTTGTTTTAACCATTTTAAAACAGTAATGAAAGAGGCAACCTGCGCAGTGTCTGAGAGCTGTTATCAACTGACCTGTAAGCAGCCGGAACCCTGGGGTGCCTTCTGATTGGTTGAAATATTGTAATAAGATAAAATGAATGCGTAAGAATGAAATTTGACAGTGTGTTAAATATTTTTGCATAAGAGTAATTTGATTTTTTGTTTATAAATATTTGTCAACTAAGTATATATCTTTGTTTCGCCTTTACTTTTTGATAGATAATATCTGTTCAAAAATTGAGTGCAAATTTCATTCAAATTAACTTGATATTTCTTGAGAAATATGAAAAAAAAAACCCTAATGTACCAAACAATTTTGTTACTCACTGCATATGAAATACTCTGAATAAAACCTTTGCTATGAAAAGATATGCTTTTGCTACATGATGGAAGGGGTTCATGGACTCTCAGGTGTGGATCTCTGCTTAAACTGAAAAAAAGAGAAAAGAATGAAAAAGTTCAAAGCCAATAGTTTTCAGTAAAATACTATGGTCTTTGACTGATTCTAGTGGAACGGTGAAGATTCAACACATCAGCACATCATGGTACATCAGCATCTTCTGAAGATTCCCTATGGCAATCAACTGTGGGGAGTGAGGAAGAGTAGGAATCAAATTCATATTGGTAGAGTTTTTGAGAGAACTTGGCAAAGACAGAGTAGGAGAAGTGTTAGACCAAAGTGGGTCATTTATTTTTTAATTGAAAGCCATGGAGATATATGGTTTAACTACTTATAGCTCAATGGAGGTGTATGTCTATTACTGAAATACTCATAAGTATAATTTGGATTAACTAGTGTCTCGACTATGAGTTCATATTTGCTTCTGCATATATAATGCTCGATTTAGCTTTTGTTAACTACATAGGTATGGAATCACCAGTAACTGATTTCCTTTAAAAATTGAAGAGACATTCATGGGAAGTACAATTAGTGGAAGTGTAAAGCAATGAGCTACATCATTTTTCAATTGGTAATAGAGAGATTTCTCGACCATAAAGCCAGACTCACCATTCGACAAATGATACCATTATATCTCTATACTTGTCCATTGCCTTAAATTAAAGGCAATCGTTCAACTAGTAGCAATGCATCAAGAAAGCAGGAATTTCTTTAGTTCAGCTTACATGAAGGCTGTACCATGACTATAGTGTGCAAAAGAAGGAATTTCTAAAACATAATATAAATTAATTAGATTTGTCCTAACATTTGCAGCTGAGACAAGGAAAAGCAAAGGGAAAGTGAGAACATTCGTCTAGCACTTTTAGTATGTCATAGTTTCAAGAATTCAAAGGTAATGGTCCTTTGAAACTTACACTTACTCTTAGGAATACTTGCATTTATGACAGTTTGAGGTGCCATTTTAAGGAATCTAGATTTTATTTTAGGACATACTAGGCGGGTCTTGCTTATCCCTTTTATATCTTCCACAGAATATGGCAAATTCTTACTCCTGACAAAATGCAGCGTTCAGATCAGACCTGAGCAACATAAATCTTTTGTGTAGGTTATGTAACTTGTTGTATTTAGTACTTTTCAAAACGTTACTATCACCAAAAATACACTACCTGAGCCAGGAGCAGCATTACATATTTTTTCCAGGAAGTTTGACTAAAATTGAAATAATGATTCTAGACATAAAGTGTAGTAACATGATATCTTGATTTTAATTTTCATATGAGGACATAAAAGTGGTGCAAAACTCCAAAGTAAAAATGTTCCTGTCCTGTGATGTATTAAAATAAAGGAAAAAGTAACAGTAATATATCCACAATTCACATCTTTAGAAGATATCAGATATTTCAGATGTGACAAATTTTTATATTTTTTGTATAAAAAAAAATTAATTCAAATAAAATTTTTATTAGCAGACGATAGTGTTCATTCAAATAAAGTCCTTCCAATGTGTGTACTCTGGTCATCTGGTTTCTATATCTGGTACTGCTGGTCCTCTGGCATCAGCTCCTTATGATATATTAAAAAAAGAAAAAAATATATACATTAAGACTTTTTCAAATATTATTTTATAATTTCAAAACGGAAACAATTATTAACATTCTAACTTAATATTAATATATTTTTTAAGCACATATTCACACCAAAGAAAACAAATTGCCGCTGAGACGAAAAGGGATATTGTGCATACAGAGATATTCTAAGTAGGGAGTTGAGCAGTGAGATATCTGTTTACACTACACTTAAACTTATGAATGCTAGTACAATCAGGTGAGGGGAAGACTCTCCAGCGTGGGATTTTGCTTCTTATCATGTTGGTCGAGGGTATTTACGGTGAGGAGGTACCAGTGCTATTTTATCATAATTTTCTTCACAACACAGTTAATATTTCATTGATATTTTCCACATCTAACTTCGACATAAGTGACTTTCCAGTCATATTTTTCTTAATTATTATTTTTAATAAGAAAATAAATGTAAAGTTCTCATCAGATAAAAAGACAACCCGAATTGACTCAATGGTCAATAAATTCACATAAGTAAAAATAATTAAAAGGGATAAAAATATTTTGGTTGTATTTTATATTATACTAGCAAGGGGTACCCGGCGTTGCCTGGGTGTTTGGAGGTGTGTGTGGTTTTGGGTAAATCAAAACTCCGGGGGAGGAGGGGGTTAAAAAAATGTTTTGGTAGGTAAGTATGAGGATCGAACCGAACCCTTGAGGCAAAGTTGGAAATTAAAATGTGAAAAAAAAGAGTGCAACGTTAACCATTTATTTTTCCAAGATGTTGGGGGTAGGGGGAAACAGCTCCACTTGTCCAAATTGAATAGCAATTGTCTTCTGATATAAGGAAATAATATTTCCACATTGAGTAAAGCTCATTGCTTTCGGACATTTCGGCGATCGAGACCGGAAAAATAACGCTAGAATTAGTGTCGCTTTTATTATAGGAAAAGGCCTAACCCACATGCGGCGAGCGAAAACTGTTGAATATTTATCTTCCCGAAGTTGAGCAAATGAAATAGACAGGGGAGCTCTGTTGTTAACTCTGAGATATTACGATTTACATGTGATATAAAAAGTTTTAAAAAGTTGTTAGCCAACCGACCGCTTCTCTGAAAAAAGCCTTTCTTGGACATACAGAAAAAGCGAACACACATACACACATACATTTTCGCTTTTATATTTATAGACTAGCGAGGGGTACCCGGAATTGCCCGGGTGTTTGGAGGTGTGTGTAGTTTTGGGTGAATCAAAACTCCGGGGGGGGGGGTAAAATAAAAAAAAATGTTTTGGTAGGTAAGTATGAGGATCGAACCCGAACCCTTGAGGCAAAGTTGGAAATTAAAATGTGAAAAAAAAGAGTGCAACGTTAACCATTGGGCCACCACAAGATGCTAACAAAAACACGTTTAAATTTATTTAATTACTTAAATTAGCAGGTGCACGTTTTAATGACTTAATGAGGTCACCTTTTGACTGCAGGGTATCATTTAGTACGGAACGCTTTTTTTTTTTTTTTCAAGATGTTGGGGGTAGGGGGAAACAGCTCCACTTGTCCAAATTGAATAGCAATTATCTTCTGATATAAGGAAATAATATTTCCACATTGAGTAAAGCTCATTGCTTTCGGACATTTCGGCGATCGAGACAGGAAAAATACCTAGACAATTAGTGTCGCTTTTATTATAGGAAAAGGCCTAACCCATATGTGGCGAGCGAAAACTGCTGAATATTTATCTTCCCGAAGTTGAGCAAATTAAATAGACAGGCGAGCTCCATTGTTAACTCTGAGATATTACATGTGATATAAAAAGTTTTAAAAAGTTGTTAGGCAACCAACCGCTTCTCTGAAAAAAGCCTTTCTTGGACATACAGAAAAAGCGAACATACATTTTCGCTTTTATATATATAGATTTGAATATTATCAAGTTGATAAGAAAGTTATTGCGGTTTTTAACTTTAAAATTCAGATGAATATATCTCGGCTCAAACCAAAATTTATTGATCGAAATAAGCACCATCAGCGCTAACACACTTTTGCTAATGCAAAGCAAGTGTATTTATGCCAGTAATGTAAAAATCTTGTGTTCTGCTGGTGATGAAGTCGCTGAAGGCGTTTTTGATATCGCTTAGGTTTTTGAAGCATTTCTCATGCAAAAAGTTGTTGAGATGATTCAAAAAGTGGTAATCAGTAGGTGAGAAGTCTGGAGAGTTTGGTGGATGAGGCAGAGTTTTGTAGTCCAATTAATTCAACTCCTGCAGGATTGGTTTAACAATGTGTGGTCGGGCATTGTCATGGAGGAAAATTGAGCCTTTTCTGTTGACTTATACTGTATGTTTTGCCAAAGTTTCTTATGCATTTCATCGATTTGTTGACAGTACTTTTCCGCCTGCATTAAAAAAACTGTAATTGATGAGACCAGTTGCAAATCACCAAATAGTCAATTTTGTGCAATTTTGGCTTCGGGAAGGTTGTGAAGCTTTGTCAGTGTCTAACTCCTACTTGTGAGACATCGGCTTGTGGTTATTAGCTGGTTGGATGACCGCGTCCCTTGTCGAGACGAAGTAGGTTCATTTCAAAGTCGGATTTCGATGCAGTTTGCTTGATCTGTGTTGGTTAATAGAAATTCTTGTGTGCGGGGCGTTTGCTCAGTTGGTAGAGTGCTTGCCTCGCATGCAAGAGGCTCGGGTTACGACTCTTGAGTTCGGATGTGTCTAACTGATGAGCCCAAATGAGGGCGAAATTCGAGTCTTGGACTTCCGGTTCGTTGACTGTCATGGCTCTTGTGGGCTGCGACGTTGTTTGGCTGTGGAATTTATTATATACAATCTCTCACATTCTGAAAATCATATATATATATATATATATATATATTTCTTATCATCTGCAGACACAACATTTCTTTAAATTGTCACATGATTTAAAATAACAGATAAAATGATGAAATGAAGGGTAGACATTTGAAACAAAATTATGAAACCTTTGCTTTTGAATATTGTAAGAGCGTGTTGCAGGGACGGGACTGATGCTGGTGAATGAACAGTCTTACAGCTAAGAAATGCGACAACGGTATAGGACTTGTCGCGGTTTCAAAATCACCGCCTCTATTTTTTCTTTTCTTTCTCCCCCCCCGCTGTTCTCTTCGCCTTCCCTTACCTTAAACAAAGGACACGATTGGCTAATGCGAGGTAACGTATGAACAATATCTGGGTTCAGTGAATACATTCACTTTCCCTTTCTCTTTTCATCATCGATTTCGCTACGCACGTCAGAATTCAAATATATCAACAAAACGCCAACAAAACAGGCGATTGACTTTTTTACCTTTTAAACGAAATTAATTTAAATGGGATACACAAACTTCCAAGCTACTTTTTGATTGCATAAATTTCGTTCTAGAATTAATTAGAGTCGTTTGTTTGTCTTATTGGGAGCGACGCCTGTTCCGGCAGATACTGAAATCAAAGATCATATGTGAGGGAAACCCCTCATATAAGACCATTGCTCTTGTAGCAATCAGTTAGTGGTCAATGTAGGGGAAACCCTTCATACCAATTGTCAGTATCCAGTTCCCCTACTCCCCGGGGAGCTGGTCCCCTCTTTTTCCTCCATCTCTCCACATTAAAAAACGGCCTACCAGTCACGTTGACCGAACCTACCTGCTGAAAGCTTCCTAGCGACACCAGCTGTCTCAGCAGCAGTTCAAACAGCTCTTATCAGGGCTAAACAACCAGCCCTTATCAGGGCTAATAAGTTTTTTCACTAATGCTTGCCTCCTGAGACCCACCAGCAGCAAACTTCACTTCCAGTCTCCAGTGCTTCCAGCTCACTCCAGCAGCTTCCTGCTCATTCCCGCAGCCTTCCAGCCCTTGGTGCCTCCAGCTCGCTCCAGCGCCTCCAGCTTCCTCCTGCAGCTTTCCTACAACCTTGCTTGCACTTCGCTCCTCCGGCCTGCAACCTCTCTTGCACCTCGCACCTCTGGTCTGCTACCTCACTTGCACCTTGTTCCTCCAGTCTGCAACCTCGCTTGCACCTGGCTACCTATCAACCATCCGTTCCTTAACACTAATCCTCCGTTCTCAGTGTCGTCTGTTCCTTAACACTGATCCTCTGTTCTCAGTGTCGTCCGTTCCTTAACACTGACCCCTACGTTCTCAGTGTCGTCTGTTCCTTAACACTGAGCCCCACCCCCATTCTCAGTGTCCACCGTCCATTCCAGTCATTCCAGACCCAGCGAGCAATCATGAACCACACTATGTCTGAAGTACCTGTTCCAGACCTCCAGACCTTAGCCTCCAGTGACGTGCGACCTTCCAGGCGACCAGCATCCAGATCATACGATTTTTTGCTTCCTTTGCAAATAAAAGGTGAACCCTCGTCTTTAACCAAATAACCTGTGTCTGTCATTATTCTTTGCCTTTTTGCTGTTTACTTTTTGCCTGTGTCTACCTTGTTAGTTGTTCAGTCGATTGTCCCCAGACGACCGGCCCTGCAACAGACTTTATTCTAGACCCAACATTGTTTATTCTCTATATAAATGAACTTCCAGAGAATATTATTGAGAAAATTAACATCTATGCTGATACTCTCTATTCTTTTATTGCTTCTTGTTCATCTTCCTCGGATCATTTGAATTATGCAGCTGATCTAGAAGTTGATCTGGGTTCAGTTATGGATTGGGGTAAAAAAAATGGCTTGTTTCTTTTAATCTTGTTCAGACTCAGCTCCTCTCTTTCAATCGCAGGCACGTCCTTTTTCTTGCTGAGATTCTTATGGGTGGCTCTACTCACAATGAGAAATCGACTCTAAAAATTATTGGCCTTTTTTTCTCATTAATTTTTTCTTGTTTATATATTAGATCCATTGCTTTTTCTGCTTCTCATAAAATCGTTTCTCTCTATCGCTCTAAACACTTTCTCACACCTAAGGCTATTTTCTATCTTTATAAATCTAATATTAAACCATGTATGGAATACTGTTGTCATATTTGGGCTAGTGAATCTCTGTCCCATTTGAGCGCTCCTGATAAATTGCAGAAACATATCTGTAATTTGATTGGCTTCACCGTTTCTTCTTCTCTGCAACCTTTCTCTAACTGACGTGATATTGCTAGCCTCAGTCTTTTTTTCTAAATACTTTTATGGCATGTGTTCTTCAAAATCGTCTGATCTATCCCCTGCTTCCTTTGTTCCAGCTCGTTTGACTCGTTGGTCTAGTGGTACTCATCATATCACTGTTTTGATATCTCATTGTAATACAGCTTCTTATTCCAGTAGCTTCTTTCCAAGGATTGCAAGGTTGTGGAACTCTCTTCCTGCTAACTATTTTCCTCTTGTCTACAGCCCTAGTCTTTTCAAAATTAAGGTAAATAGGCATCTCCAATCTTAGCAATAATCATCTTTTGTTCTTATTAGTTCCTAACATTAAGTAAGATCACGCCTTGTCTAGAGTGATTTCCATAATAAAAAAACAAAAAACATATGGCAATGGCAAAGAAGGATTAACATCTGTTTCCAGTGAATGGCACTAAGGCACATCTGAAGAGTTGTAAAAAAACGAAAATTAAAATGCTCTCCTTACTTTGAGAAAAAAACATTTTTGAACGCATGAATATCTATCACAAATAAATATTAAAAATTGAAAGCAAAAAAAAAAAAAAATATATATATATATATATCTAGGATTAATTAATTCTTCAAGCATTTTTAAACTGATGTGTCTCTTTCTTAAATTGATCACCAGTGACCGGCACCTGCAACAATCTTGTAGGGTGAGCAAGAGAATTTAGGAAGGAAGTGGGGAGGGGGGGGATAAGCATCTTCGCTTAGTTTCAAGGATCATTCTAGACCAGTGTTTCCAAACCCTTTTACCTTGATGGACCATTTACAATAATAGAACCCTTACATAAGATAATATTTTGCAATCTAATTTATTTCTAACCTTGATCCCCACCAAGGTATCATTTGAAACTCTCTTGATCAATGTAAAAAATAATTCTCTATCATAGCTGGGATATAGAGAGGTTAATGAAGTATTAACTCTTTGCATTTGATATGACAAAATTTTATATTCCAATTATTGGTATGGCTTCATCTCAGATTCTATCTAGAGATTGATATCTATTTCTAATGTATGGCACCTAAGAAAATCTGGAGCATTCCTATTTACTTGCCTTACTACGAAGACAAAGTTAGACACAGGGCCGCTTTTTAATGTGGGAAAAATCCAGCTCTCCAAAACGGGGTACTTTTGATTGGAACAAAAGAAAACATTAAAAAAACAAAAAACAAAGAGAAAATGTTAGATTGTCCTATTGAAAAAGAAAAAAAAAAGAAAAAAAAAGAAAATAAATAAAAATAAATGAATAATCAACATTTTGTCTTTTATGAATTAGTAAATTTGAATATTCTACCGGAAGTATCTGAATGACGTCATAATACGTAATATCATTAAATGATTATAACAGTGTCCTAAAGTATGTTGTAAAAGATAAGGTCATTTACTTCCAAACTGATCTAACACCCAAATAACAATTATTTTACTTATGTCTGATTTAACAACACTGTTTAAAATAGACAATCATATATTATTACATTTTCTTATACAGTCATATTGATTGACTTTTTTATTATAATTACAAAGTGACCCTCCACTTTCTAATAAAGGCCTATATATATTTACTTGTATATATATATCTATATATATATATATATATATATATATATATATATATATATATATATATATAAATATAAATTCGCCCTGTTACATTAAAGTTAACGAGTAAAAAACGTGCTGTTTTCTAGCCTCTTGGCGAAACCATTTCAGATGGAGAAGGGAAATGAAAAAGCAAATAGCCTGAAATGAATTTGGAAAGAAATCCTTTATTCTCATTACACATTCCATTAAAAAGACAAAAAAAAATAGGATCAGTTGAATGAAGAAAATCACCCCTTTTATACTGCGTTTCGGGTTTCTGCTGATACAATGTTTTAATGGGATCTGGTTGCTTGGTTTCAATGGCAATATGGGCAGAAAGAAAGAAACTGCATAGTTTTTGTCACACGACCAAACTGTTCAAGGATTAAACATCTGGTTGTTAAGAGTGCTGAATCGTAAAAAGACATACAATTCACCCTAAGCAAATTAAACCGGCTTTCTTTGAAGGGGAAAGTGTCATGGAAATATTAAATTCACAAGTGTTCCAAGTCGCATATATATCCAAGTTAGGGGATCAGACGACGTTAGGCTTTTGCAGTTCTTGCAGGAAAGTGTTGAAATCTTTCCACATACAGCGTCCAGTATTTTCAAATGGTTACCCATCTAGTACTGACCACGCTCGATGTTGCTTAACTTTGGTCATCTAATGAGATTTGGTGTGTCAACATAATTATGCCACTGTAAATGAGATTGGCATGACAAAATGACAAAACTTGAATCAGTTTATAATTCAAGCATACAATTAAACTGAGCGTTTTATTGAAGAAATGCAATATGGCCATTAAAAGAATAAATTCTAAAACTATTCGCCTAGAAATTGTATTATGACAGGGAGATTTGAAAAGTGAGCAATGCTAAAGTAATTTGCTTTATTTACTTCTTATTTTTACTGAGAAAATTCAACATTACTACGTTTTAATGCATTTTAAGATTCAATTTTATTTGCTTTGTCTAAGAAAGAACATATTTTAAGCACCCATAAAATATTACAATTATTAGTTATTACATTATCTATATATGTAAAGTGGTTGTGTTCGTGTGTGTGTGTGTCTATGTGTACAAAGAAGTAGCATTTGCGTGCATATGTGTGTGTGTCTGTGTATACAACTCTCTTACAGCCCACACTACTGGACCAATCATAACTAAACATGGCATGATAATTCTCCCCACTTCGGGATGGTGTACACCATCTGTACATATAAAGTAGTAGCCTTCCCCCACTTAGTACATCATTTTTCAAGTTAAGGTCAATTATATATATATACTCTTCTACAACCCACACCACTGGACCGAGCATGACCAAACCTGGTATTATCATGGTCCCTCATTTAGGGATGGTATACATCATTTTTCAAGGTTAAGGCAAAAGGTCAAGGTAATAACCTATGTATATACACTTTCCTATAGCCGCAGCACTGGAACTGATCATGACCAAACCTGGCATGATGATGATCCCCTACCTAGGATTGGTGCACACCATCTATATATATAAAGTAGTAGTGTTTGTGTGGCCGTGTGTGTGTGTGTCTGTGTATACAACTCTCCTACAGCCCACACCACTGGACCAATCATGACCAAACCTGGTATGATGATGGTCTCCCATCTAGGGATGTATCACATCATTTTCCAAGGTAAAGGTCAAAGGTCAAGGTCATAGCTTACATTATATATATATATATATATAT
>NC_136488.1:80533740-80561240 GCF_053919585.1 Euprymna scolopes | reverse complement strand
CAAAAGTCATCTTGACTACGTGACTCGTGGCATGTCCTCTGATTCCCGACAACTCAACCAATCTCCTTATCTCATTCGCATAGACATCTACAGATTCACCAATCCACCTCTTCTCTTTCAACTTATTAAAGGCCTCGAAAGGCCCCTCTGCGAAAGCTTCGATCAGTCGACTCTTGATGGCGTCTGCGTCACCCTGTTCCCGCTCACTGAGCTCCAAATAGAGAGCCAGTACGCCCCCTTCCAGAAACAGTGGTATTACTGCGGCCACATCATCCAGCTTCTGAATCCTTGCTACAAGGTCCACTTTTTTAAGCCACGCCACCACATCACCGTCGCCATTAAAAGGCTTAATCATATTGCTTAAGCCTGCGTTGGCCATCGCCGAAATAGCTTGATGTAAAAAGGGGGGGGGGTCACCTCAAATACACAAACGGAATGTTCAAGAAAGATTATCGCTACCGTCCTCTGTCCTTTCTCTCTTGGCTGATCGGGAATCATCTCCCAGCACCCAGAAATGAACATCGTTTTATAGGTTCCATCTTCACGCACACATGAGATTATGCGAGAACGGACGAAATAAAAATGGTGGCCGCCATGTTTGTTCTTCCTTTTCTTTGCCTGAACTCACTCGCTGAGCACCAACGGTAAGACTTCTCTTTCTTGCTTTTAACCACAGGTACGCAGGGTGAGGATTCGGCTCTTTTTTAGCTTTGTAGAGTTGGAAGCCTACACTTCTTTACCTGGTGTGGCTGGTCTCATCATCATTATCATCATCATTACTACAGCAGACACCTTCCTTTCCCTGACAGAAGTGGGGGTGGTGGTGAGGAAGGTTTTTTTGACAATTTGCTTCAGTTCGAGTTTTGCCGGTCTCTGGGAAGGACACGAACTGACTGCAACTCTGCCAAAAAAAGGTTTGACAGTAAACATTATGTTCCAGATTTTTCTCATTTAGAGAAAGACGTTTCAATTTCATTCCCAGTTAATTAGAAGGCAATGAAGCTTTACCAACTAGGACACTATATCTTAAAAAGGACCAACGAAGAAATTGTGATATTTTTCTATAAGACACAGAAATTAATTTCGCCGGCCTTTCAGACAAGAAGAAGAGCAGATTATCGGCACATGTGTTCTCCAGGAAAGTAACTTCAGGAAAGAGACCGTTTTGGAAGACAATTTAACCGAAATTCCTTTCATTAGAAAAACATTTTATTTTAAGAGAAAAAAAACAATAATCGAACCAGAAGGTTCTAGAAGATTGAGAAAGCGCCTTTCAAAAAAAAAAAAAAAAGACTGAAAGAAAAAGAACATTTTTAAAGACCCTTTTTGTATGTTTCTTTCTTTTCAGGTTTTTACTATCAAGTAAGACTGTTTTTGTATCATTATTTTAAAACTGACAACGAATATTTTCTCGTTTTAATTTATTACTATCGTTTGGATGATAAATTTAATTTTGTTATTCCATTCGATAGAGTTAATTCTAGAAAAGTCTCTAAATTAGAGACCTCTTTTTTGTATGTTCTATTAAAAAAATCTTTTTGCAATTGGTACCTTTTGGAAATAAAAGCAATAGCATTTTAATTGTTTTTAATAAATTTGACTAAATTGATATACTTTTCGGGTCTGGTTTTCATTTGTTTTTTTTTTTGTTTTGTTTTTTTGCTTCCCCTTTATTTATCCTCATTTTGTTTTTATTCACGAAACTTTGCTTTATTTTTTCACCATTTTTAAAAAATATTTGTTACATCAACAAACGTATTTTGGTAACGATACTACAAAATACGTCAATAAAAATGCTTAAAATCGTTTCTGCGCATATAGCTGGATGCATACACTCGCCTTAATTAATAAAAGCAAATAAAAAAAACATTTTAAGCCAATCATATGTATTTCTCTGAACTTATTACATAAGCATTTTTGATCAAATGAAGCGTTCATTTTTAGATTGTATTGTCACTAACCACATCTAAAGGGCGTTTTATTTTGCCATAGCCGATCACTGGATTGGCCTGAGTTTGATTACACCTGCGTAACCTACGTGACCTTTCAAAAATACTTTTAAATTTTCGGATCAAATAAAGATTAGATACCCCGTAGCAGAAGACAAAGATTGTCGAACATTTCAAGTGGCACCGGTTCTTTGACCTTGACATTGCCGTTGGTTGTTTGTAAGCACGTCAAATAGCAAACATGTTCGAATGTTCGCGAGCAAGATTAAAAAAATATTTTTACAATTTACCATTTATTTATTTATATTATTATTATTATTATTATTATTATTATTATTATTATTATTATTATTATTAATATTAAAGTTCTGTAAATATATTTAAAAAAACGCACTCAGAAAGACACACATTTATTTTAATAAATTTTATCAAATTTACGTTCGTTTTGTTACTTACACAAAAAGTTTTGTGTAAATAGAAAAAGTGTTGTTTTTTTTAATCCTTAAAAGTTTTCTAAATAGTTAATATTAAAGAAAATGTTTTGTAAATATATATTTTTTCTTTTAAATCTTAAAAAGTTTTGTAAATATATTTAAAAAAAAATCTTGTTTGCAAACATTCGACGATGTTTGCTATTTTACGTGTTTACAAACAACCAACGGCAATGTAAAGGTCAAACAACCGGTGCCACTTGAAATGTTCGACAATCTTTGTCTTCTGCTACGGGGTATCTAATCTTTATTTGATCCAGATTTTCTTTCTGACAATTTGAAGTTTGTTGCTTTTACACGCACTGCCTATCAGCTTTATATATACATTTTTTTTTTAATTCAGATGACTTTTTGGCATGTTTCATAATTATTATGAGACTTTGCTTTATTTTGTTCCCCATTTTTTAAATATTTGTTACACCAAAAAACGTATTTCGGTAACAATACTACAAAATAGGTAAATGAAAATGCTTAAAATCATTTCTGTGCACATAGCTTTGATACGTACACTCACCTTAATTAATTATCCTTTGAGTAAGAACTTCTTTTGGGTCTCTACACCCCAAATAATCGGTAATTGCAGAAACCAATATTATTCCTTTTTATTTTTCTATTTTAAGCGTACACATTTTTCAGGAAAAATATAACATTTTTATTAGTGAAATAAAAATGTTTTACTGTCCTAACACACTTAAAATAATATGCATATTTATGTAAAGCAGTTCTCTCACAAGATATTTCCTCTATTTTAAAATGTTATATATTAAAGTGATATTATATATATATATATATATATATATATAGTCTTTGAAGTTTTTAACATTTGAAACTATACAAAAAATTACCTTTTATCATTCGTTAAAAAAAAAACCCATCTAGTCAGTAAGTCATTTAATCACCTGCAATCACTGCATCAACTCTCTCGAATTTACTATAATACCAATTTTTTTTATTTTTCAAGGGATCATCAGTTGTTTACCATGAAACACTGTTTCGGGGATTTAAAAACAAAACCGTATATTACATCATGGCTCCCCAGCAGTTATATATATATAACACGGAAATTACATAATTACATTATGTTATTGCTCTGTTTACCACATTGAGCTCTCATACCCGGATTTCCTCCTGGAATTATTCCATTATAACACTATATATATATATATATATATATATATATATATATATATATATATATATATACACACACACACATATATATGTATATATACACACTTTTTTTTTAGTCAGCCACAGACTTTCTTAATATATCATAGCTTTTCATGTTAGCTAGACAAGCAAATGCCTCAAGCTAGAATCGAAACGACCGTCTAGACGACAATCGGCGCTTATATCACCTACATCATTTGACTGCTGTTAAGGTAGGTGAAATCGCAATTATAAATGCCGGAAGCTTCATTTGTTTGCACAAAGAGTATTGGATTTATATTAAACTAGCAGTTCAGCCCAGCTTTGCTCGGGCCCTATGTACTGTTCATATCTTTATAATATATATATATACTAGCTGTACCCGGCCATGCGTTGCTGTGGCTCAGTTTGTTAAAATGGAACACATGTGAAAGTAGAGAAAAGTTTTATTCTTTTTTTCAAGAGAATATACAAATTATTTATTTTTTTTAACAGATGTTAAGAAAATAAACAGAAAAATACTTCCATCATTAATTATGCAAAAAAATAAATAAAATGTTGATTTAGTGTTTCAATATGCTTATAAATTACGATAAAACTTGCTGAGTATGCACTGTTGTACGGTTGTTGTAAAAATGGAACGGAAACTTAAATTTCGCTTCGTTTTAATCTTTCTTAATTTTTTAATTGTGCCCCCCCCAAACGAATATAATAAAAAAAGTAACATTCAACAATTGTACTTTATGTATATAAAACACAAAATATTTATTAAAAAAAAAATTAAAAAGAAAAAAGTTAATAACGAAAGGGAAATAATTCCATTTTTAAACGAAAAAGTCAATTTGGTATATCTTTTTGTTATTTTTTACATAAGTCCAGCTTACCATTCACATTGGAAATGTCGCCATTTATAGGTTGTCGGGTACGTTTACAATGAATAAACACTCCAATCTAGTAGATGTATCAGAATTTTGTAGGAATTTTTTACACCCCTATCACGAAACTGTGAATAAAATATAAAAATCTCGTAATTTCTCTATTAAAAGTGGGTTGTTTATTTTCTTTATGGATTATACTTCCAAAATAAACTATTAAAGTTGTTTTAAAAGTAATAGAAATATTTTTTTTTTAAAAAAACAGTAATGAATTTTACGAACTAAATATTTTTCAATTTTTAAACTTTAAAAATCTATCAAAATTTTTCTATTGATTCTATTTTTACGATATTTTCAGGGTCAATGTGAAATTTTATGCTCTTTCCAATAAACCGAATATAATATTTTAGACAAACGGGTTTTTTAATTAACGCCCCCCCCATTTTCAAGTGTCTATTAAAAAGTAAATAATTAATTTACACACCAAAGTTTTATATATCACAAATTGAAGAGAAAAGGTCAATAAGTAATATATTCAAATTTAAAACAAAAAAAGTAGTGTTTTTTAGAAATTTACCTGTAAAGTTCGAAGTTTAAAACCTGTTTTATTAAACCACGTTGTTTGTTTTTTCTTTTGTTTTTTTTATGAAACCTTGGTTCTTGCTCCTTTAATTGAAAAAAAAAAATTAGGGCTTGAATTACATTTTTCGAGAAGTTATAAGCTTGGAAAGACAGGGGGTCGAATAATTCACGCCTCCCATTTTGAAATGTCTATTAAAAAGTAAATAATTTATTCACCAAAGTGTTATATATCACAAATTGAAGAGAAAAGGTCAATAAATGATATGTTCAAATTTAAAACAAAAAAAGTAGTGTTTTTTAGAAATTTACCTGTAAAGTCCGAAGTTAAAACCTTTTTTTTTTAAAAACATGTTTTGTTTTGTTTTTGTTTTTTTTAATGAAACCTTGGTCCTTGCTCCTTTAATTGGAAAAAGAATTAGGGCTTGAGTTAAATTTTTCGAGGAATTATAAGCTTGGAAAGACGGGGTGGAATTATTCACTGTTTTTCACGAAATTTCTTACACACCTACCAATCTACCCATGTTAAGAACGGCTTTCGGAATAGACACCCTTAACCTTGCCAGAATACCCGAAAAGCTATAAAGTTGATGTGTCGAATATGAACGATGAGTTGGACGTAATGTAAAAATGTACCGAATTTAAAAGGGAACGAAATTCAAATTTCCATTCCATTTTTACAACCGTAAAGCAGAGCATTCTATGCAAATTTTACCTAACTTACTGTATTAATGCTATTTTTTTTTAAGCAAGAAAAAAAAAGGTAAATATCCAGATACGCTACTACAGAACACCGACCACTCTAATTTGTTTTTTTACATGTAATTGAGGTCGCTGACAACGAATCTGATAGTCAAACTTGGGGCAAATTTACCGTTTGCATGGTATTTACCCCTGAACCCACGAACTTCTTTCCACCATTTTGCAGCTTCCGTTTATGCTACGCGCATGCACGCTGTAGCATAAACGACGGCTTCACCAAGCAAACTACGTTGGGGGAGGAGGGGATTTTTTTTTTCCAGGACATAGAATTTTCTAATTTTCAAAAATACATTATAGCGCTTTTTGGGTGGAAAATTTAAAATTAGCTGAAAAAGAAATAAAATAAGAAAAGGAAAGCACACCAAGTTGGAGTAGGGGGGGTAATTTATCTATTTTTTTTTTTTTTTTTTTACCTGGAACATAGAATTTTCAAATTTTCCGTAAGTAACGCACCGACATTTACCAATTAGAACACCATTTAACATTTTCCGAAGATTTTACTTTGTACATTGGGGGCGTGAGCGGGGGGGGGGCGGATGTGATGTTGGGGCGCGCGCACCCTCCAACATCACCCCCCCAAATAAATTAGAGTGATCGGTGTTCTGTAGTAGCGTATCTGGATATTTACCAAAGAAAATATTTAGATTTGGCTATAAATTCCTAAACTCATTTCACCCTAAATAATTTAGGTGACTGAAATAGGAATCTAATTGAATCTTTAATTTCCTGAATAGTATGCGAGAATTCATTTTTCTTCGAGTTATATCGAATTCATTAATACGGACTTTAGGGGCTTTTTTCGTAATGTTACTGTAAAAATTATTTTTTATTGTTACAAATTACAGTGCTTTAAAAAAGCAAAAATAAATTCTTGCGTTTTTTATTTACTACTGAAAACCATAACTTTAGTAAAGGTATTTTTTGTTTAAACAAAATAAAACATTTTCACTAAGAGTTAAGTAAAAATGATTAGTTCATTATATTCTGCGATCATTATTTGAAAAATACTGCAATTTTCATTAAAATTCGTTAATTTCCTGATTTTTGGTGAATTTTTAAGTAAAGGGAGAAGTCAAAATGTGTATACACCTTGAGCGTCGGCATTCATTTTGTGTGTGGTTAATTTAAATTAAAGTTCAATCACATGGTTACATTATCAATAATCATGTAATTAAACCAATTGAAAATTTACCGATATTGTAAACATATTCTGTTTACATTAAGCCTGTAGTGTTTTTTTTAGTGATGCAATGTTGTCAACTTAGATTTAAAAAAACCCGCGAGATCAGGAGAATCCTACAATAAAACAATTATAAATATAGTATATTCAATATATAAAATGTTCCGTGTTTTCTCACTATATGTTTCTGGAATTATATTGAAGCGGTTAGCTCCCCAGAAGGCTTACATATTTTATCAGCTAGTTTTGGCTGTTTTTTTTTCAGAGAGGGTATTTTTTTTTTGCAGGAAACAAATCATAAACTCAAACTTTTTATAATAAAAGTTAAATTGAAATATACTGCAAATTAAACATCACAATAATGGTGCAACATATTTTGAAATTAGAAAAATAAAAAACAAAAAAACTTTGTTTTAGCATAGCAAGCGACAAACTTTTTTTGGCCTTATATAATAAAGAAAAGATGTGTAAATTAAAAAATTTGGAAGATAAACAAATGAATTATGTTTTTTTTTTGTTTTTTTTTTACTTATCGAGTTAACAGAAAATGAAATCTTTCGTCAATTCGTGGCTGTGAAATGAATCGAACCGGAAGTTCAGTTTTATCAACAGAACAGATTCGCAGTAACGGTTAAAAAAATATATTTATTTTATTTAATATTTTAATAATCCGCGAGGTAAATTTATTTTAATAACATAAAAACATACCTCGACTCTAAAGATGGGTTGTCTGAAAATTTCAAATAAATTGGTAATGTAGAAATATGGTTTTATTCTTTTGTAACGAACCAAATTTACATTTATATATATATATATATATATATATATATATATATATATATATATATATATATATATATATATATATAATGAGAAAGAAATGAACCATAATCGAATGTTAAAATATAATACATAAGTCGATTAAAAAAAAGTCACAAAGTATAATACAACCCAAGAAAAAGGGTAAATTTTCAGATTAGGTCCACCTCCACAATTTTCTTTTATATGACGACTTTTAAAGGTTTTCGACTATGCTGAATAAGAAAATCGCATTGAAAGTTTGCAGAAATAAGTAGTTATCGAGATATAAAAAGTTGTATTATGTATTGTATTCTTTGTCGGCCATCTTTTTTACGCACGCGCCATAAACAAATCTACTCATCTGTGACTGACACTGCACGTGCGTAAAAAAGATGGCTGCCAAAGAATACAATGCATAATACAACTGACAAAGATATTGGCTAGAGTTGGTCCCAGGGGGGAATCCATCGATATACCGTCAACCTGGCGATACATAACGTTGTTGAAACTGAAGGAAATGGATTTAGTAGCCAATTCCATAAGTTCGACAAATACCGCTTCAGGAAACGAGGGGAGGGGGCTGGGGCCTCTATATAAAATATAAGCACAAATATTAATGACCTTGTCAAGAGGGACATTTGTAAATAAATCATTAATGTCTAAAGAGACTAGATAACAAGAATTACTAGTAAGAGTCAACTTCTTCATTGCCGAAGCAAAATGAAAAGAGTCTGGAGTGCAATAGGTTGAATAGAAAGAACAGACTGGTTCAAGAATTTCAACCAACCATTTGGCCAAATTGTGTTGGGCCAAGCCTACCATCGACAAGATTTGTCTCAATGGAGTATCCAGTTTGTGAACTTTAGGCAAACCATAAATTCTGGGACACTATGAGCCTACCGGTTGTATAGTATTATATACCTCCTTGGACAAAAACTTCCGTTTATGCCATCGGAGTAGCTTGTTTTGGAGTTTGGTCTCAGCGGAAGCAGTATCGTCCAGGAAATCCAAACAAACAAATTTACTATTGTTGTTTAAAATAGAAAGCATTTTTGAAACATATTCTTGGTGGTCTTTGTCTGGGCGAGAAATGTAAATGTCAGGATTGCATTTTAATTGCTTTGCAGAAATAAAATGATTTCTTTGCTAAATAAAATGTCGAGAGGAAATATGTCACTGACTAAATTTATTGGCAAGTTCTGTCAAACGAGACTTAACTTGATTCAAATTGTCGCCGGAACCATGATTTTTTATTTGAGAAAATAAAATCTCAAATTCGCTAAAAGTTTGAGTGACATCGATCTTGCGAGGGGACACAAAATTCGAGACCCCTAGACAACACAAATGTGTCAACATCAGACAATTTAAATTTCGAAAAATTAAATATGTGCTGATCAGAGAATGAAGGCTTACCAAATTTATTTTTAATTAAAAAATCTTTTAAATTCGTAAACCTTTGATTGTTAGAGTTACGGCGCTTAGCATCTTTAACTGAAAGTAGCTTAGAAAATCGTAATTTATCGAAAGGTGATAACGTTTTTCACGCAGAGGACCGGATCAACTGATGTTTATTCCGTAAGCTCAAAAGCAAATCGGAGTAAAAGATAACTTCGTCTTTAAGAAAGGCAAGAGTAAGGTTCCCAGAATTCCTACATTTAATCTTAGAAATGCGTCTGGAGATATAACACGGGGCAACATAATTGGATATGCAACTTTGAAGGAACTTGATTTTACATTTGAGGGAAGTGATCTCTTGTTCCTCAGGCTAATTATGTGATTTAATGAATGTATGAAATTTTTGCTATAATGGTTTAATAAATGGGACATAATTTATTAGAATAGCAAAATTTTAAAATAATGAGAAAGAAGTGAACCATAATCGAATGTTAAAAATAATACATAAGCCGATTAAAAAACAAATCACGAAGTGTAATACAACCCAAGAAAAAAGTGAACACTATTCGGAATGTTATAAAATAAATAAGTCGATTAAAAAAAGAAAAAAAATCACGAGATGCAAAAAGAACAAAAGTGCTTTTCATACAGACGGACTTTTCAAGGATATACGTCTGTAAGAAGGAACAGATTTTTTTTGTAGAATTGTTGTAATAAAAAAAGAACCTTAGATGGAATGTGTCCCGCCAAATATATATATATATATATATATAATTATTTTTTTACTATAATAATTAAATACCTACAGACACTAGTGTTTCATCCTTTCGGGATTCTTCAGTGCAGGGTGTCACAATTACTACCAGTCGAACGATTCGAACCCCGCGACACGAGACATCTCTGGCTCGATTAGCGGAGGCCGTATCCATTCGGCTACCATTAATCGTGTGAAATAGCGTTGAATTTTAAACATTTTAATTTAAATGTTCATTACGTCAGACAGACAGTGATCAAATCGTTATACGACGATCTACGCATAAGAGCTAAATTGACCGACTTTTATTCAACAGAAAGTGCTCAACGATAAGAAATGTATTTCTTAAAGGGGCTGTCATAATTATTTTTTTACTATAATAATTAAATACCTACAGACACTAGTGTTTCATCCTTTCGGGATTCTTCAGTGCAGGGTGTCACAATTACTACCAGTCGAACGATTCGAACCCCGCGACACGAGACATCTCTGGCTCGATTAGCGGAGGCCGTATCCATTCGGCTACCATTAATCGTGTGAAATAGCGTTGAATTTTAAACATTTTAATTTAAATGTTCATTACGTCAGACAGACAGTGATCAAATCGTTATACGACGATCTACGCATAAGAGCTAAATTGACCGACTTTTATTCAACAGAAAGTGCTCAACGATAAGAAACGTATTTCTTAAAGGGGCTGTCATATATATATATATATATATATATATATATATATATATATATATATATATATATTTATACAGGGTGCCCCCCCCAAAAAACGGGCCCCAATTCTAATTAGGCCCCGTTTCTTAGTGTTTTATCCGAATGAAATGAAACTTTGGTCATAACTAGCTTATTATATTCAAATCATCACATCAAAACACAAGGGTCATTGGCCTTTTTTCTCCATTCTACAGCATATGTTCTAGATGGCCTCCATTTAGCTTTTGTTTTTTGGGGGGGTCACCTAATATATATATATATATATATATATATATATATATATATATATATATATATATATATATATATATATATATTAAAAAGTTTGACTCATGACCAGGTAACCTACATCTAAAATTTCAAGTGTTTAGACCCAAAATTGGCGTAGGAGTTTAGTAGAGTCTGCAAAGGTAAACTCTGTCAACTTTGACCTCTTAACAGACAAATTTTCGCCCAAAAACTGATTAGAAAGTTTGCTGCATTTCTGAATACATTTTATGCAAACTTTCAAATGTTGAGACTAAAAATTGGCTGAGAATCCAATTTTTTTAAAAACTTTGATCCCAATTTTAACCTCTTAACATTTATTGTTTGGGGCTCAAATCAAATTCAAAAGTTTGATCCATGTACAAGTAACCTACCTACATCTAAAATTTCAAGTGTTTAGACCCAAAATTGACGGAGGAGTTCGGTAGAGTTTTCAATGGTCAAATCGTTCAGCTTTGACTCGTTGACAGCCAAATTTCTGGCCGAAAACTGATTAAAAAGATTTTCCCAAATCTCAATACCCCTTATATCAAATCTCGAATCTGCAGACTGAAAATTGACAGAGTAATTTGTAGGGAAATGTACACACACGGACAGACACACACACAGACAATTTATAGATAAGATATATAGATAAGAACAAAGTCTATTTATGCTGCAAACGTTTATTGTTCATTGACAATGACCAAGATCTACTAAAAATAGAAATGCAACAGTTAACCAAGAGCAGTAAACATGCTAATCCTATATACAAGTGAGTAGTAGGTCTAACATTCACAAAAACTGATACCAAAAATGTCAATAATGAGGTGAACGTTAGTGAGACATATAGATCCAAATGCCGAATCAGAAGTCCTGTGAGATTTAGATCATCATTATGTAATCTTCTAACCACTTTAGTGCCTTCCTACAGTGACCTGATCTTCTCGGCATACGTAGCCCACAAGGAGTGGGGGAAGTCCTAGCTGATCATTGGTCTTAGCCATGTGGGTTCTACTTGATGACACAGTGGCTTCATCAACGTTCGATTGTCTCTGGTCAGATGGGGTGGTTATCAGTATTGGCGAGTTATTTGGAAAGATATTTGGTTCCTTCAGTGGGATCATCAGCTGGGTGGGAGAATGGAGATTGATAGGGGTCTTGAATTTTGTTAGTTGTGATGATGGTGTTGCCAGGTCATTCGAAGTAGGTTTTGGTGTTGAGGCGACAGTTTAGAGATGGAGCTTCAAGTCAACATCGATTGTCAGCTTTGGGGCTAGCAACTGCATAGGAACTTCCTGTTGTGGAACGTTACTCTTCCTGACCCATCGGTCCTTACCACGTATTGGTCAAAGTAGCAAACTTGAATGATGATGCCAGTTTTATCCCATTTTAATGCATGAGGTGCAACCTGATTTTGGATGTGCACATAGTCCCCAATGAATGATTGGAAGTAGGCCCAGTTCTCACTAGAACCAGCAGTGGTTAGAGTTGGCTGTCTCACTTTCTCTACTGTGGCAGTGTGAGCAGAAATAATAGTGATGTGTATGGCGTTATGGGTTGTTATGAGTGCTGCAACAATAGTTTCATTGAGATCTGACGTAACATAGTCACAGTCAGCATAGCACACTCTGCAGTGGGCATGGTGATCACAAACTTTGGCTGTGCAGTTCAGGCTAATGGGAAGTTAAGGTATACATACATATGGTGCCGGATTGCAGTTACGTGATCTTGATCATAAATAAGAACAGAGTCTATTTATGCTGCAAATGTTAATTGTCCACTGACAATGATCAAGATCTACAAAAGACAGAAATGCAACAGTTAGCCAAGAGCAGTAAACATGCTAATCCTATATATACATGTATTTGATTTACCAGTATGCCCAACCCAAGAAAGAGAGCATATTTTAGTCAGACTGTTTTGCTGTATCACAGCTCTTCAGTGTGGCTGGATAAGCAACTGCCTCAAGCTAGAATCGAAACTCGATCATCTAGATGGAAGTCACTGCTTATATACTCTACACCACTTGGCTGCTGTTAAGGTAGGTGGAATCACAATTATAAACATTGCCAAACGCTGAAAGCTTCATTTGTTCACACAAAGAGCATTGTAATTGTATGCTAGTGGCAGTCTGTTATTTCACTTACTAGTATGCTTAACCCAAGAAAGAGCATGTAGAATTTCTGAACACTTTTTTTAATGTTCTTACCGTATTTTAGCAGACACAAGAATATTTGTATACACACTTTGATTATACACTCTCCGTGTGTGTATAGCTATTTCAATAATTTTTTGAGAACAATCAGTATTTTTGTGAAACCTTGTTCTCAGATTATTTTCATAAACCTTCATTTTACACGTATAGACAGACAAACAGACATGTTACTCTTTGTATTTTATTCATTTCAATTAATACTTCTTTTGTTATGTTAATATATATTTTCATATCTCCTAAAATAAACTCTAGTCATTAAAATCTCTCATTTTTTTTTTGTCTCAGTCCATTAATGCTTCTGTTTCCCATTTTACCAAGAAATTATAACCCTAGTTCGAGTCCATCATTAATTTCTCATTTGTTTATGATAAGATCTGTATGTGCTGTTAGTTAGGTCTAGATTTACACAAAGGAAGTTAATTTTAGACAGGTTATAATTTTGAGTCCTTATTAGTGTAGGTTTATAGCTGTTTGCCAAGTTTATCTAATGTCTACTAAGGTTTCAGATTGTCACAATATAGTCCTCAAAGTGCAATCCTTGAATCTATCTTTTAGTGAAGTTAGATATTATTAGTACTACCATATTACCCCGCCATGTACTTAATGTATTTAATGCCAATATGTCACACTATGAGTGACACTCTAGAATGATACCTCTAAGCATATTTATACCGTTAGGACAGTTCCTATATAGTGTATGGGTAACCTCCCAAGCCATTTCTTACACTAAAAAGCTGTTAATAGCTTTTCTGCTTTGGGTCAATAATTTATGGTTGGTGAATTTTCTCTTTCTGCTTGAAAGTTTTAGTATTGGTTGGGGTGGTTTGAGATCGAAGGTCTTAAAAATGGTGTCAATTGACTCTTCCTATATGGGTAAAGTGACGCTAGTGTTATTGAGCAAAGTTTTTTTAACTGGTTTTGGTGACGTTTATGAGTATGTCTCAGACCTAGTATGATATACACAATATAGCCAATCCTCTTTGATTGTATCCAATTCCCAAAATGAAGTATGAGTTTTTAAATAAATAAAAAAAACCTTTCTCCAGGGTTAAATATCTTTTGGGTACGTACGTGGTATTACATAATTTTGATTGTTTTAGAAGAAGTTTATAAAAATTTATTTCACCTTTTGAGCGAACATAGTTTCAGCAGCTAAGACTGCTGTCAGAGCGTTCAGATTCAGCATAATTCTATACACTTGCAAGAACTGTAGTAAGACTTCATCCATTGGTGTACTCTATACCGTTTTTAGAGGTCTTTTTTTAAAAAAAGGGCCGTGCGTTTTCTTTTATGCCAAATTTGACCTTCATTTTAGTGCATATGCTTATATCAGCTTAAAAAAAAAAAAACTTCAGAAAAGTTTTGTTTTAATTTAGCTTCTAAATCCTTGGCATTCGATGTCACGTTTTCGACTTTCTGGCACAAAGTATTTATTAATCCCAAATGTCAAAACTGTTCATCCCAAATAAATTCTCAGACCATTTTTTTTAGAATGCAAACTTTTAATTTTTAAATTGTACCATTCAAATTTACTGGTAAAAATAATGTGATTAAAAATTATTACAAACTTGATTTTGTACAGCATGTAGCATTCACGTCAGGCAAGAATAATAATAATAAAAAAAAAATGGTCACTGCGTTTCTTATAGGCTGTCTATCTCATGAGGTAACGGGACTTAAGGGCATCTACTATACATATTAAAGACAGACTGTTTCAATAAAAAGCCTGTTGATCAGAGAAGGGCATTCTTTTTGTCAGATCTGTATTAAATTTTGAAACCGAGAATTATGAAGAAGGAGAAGAATAGTTTACATAAATTGTTGGGAGACTACAGAATATTTTGCAGTTGTAATTACAGGCCTTATCAACTGGTAAATTATTTGTCTCAAGAAGACCAGCAGAAGAAACAGATTGTGTTTTTGTTTTTTTCTGTAAGGGATACAGAATTTAAATTTGCCGACCAGCCAGTAAAAAATGAAAACAAGCAGGTTATCGGCTGTCTCCATGCGGGCTCCAAGAATAAAAAATTCCCTCTTTATTCAAGGAACTTTTAAGAAGAGACAGTCTTGGAAGATAATTTAACTTGAAGCAGTTATAGAAGAAATCCTTTTTGTAGAAGGACATTTTTATTTTAAAAATAACACAACATTAGCACCAGAAAGTTGCAGGAGATTGAGAAAGCACCTCTCATGTAGAAAAATTAAAAGAAAAGAACATTTTATATGTTTGCATGTTTCTTGCCTCTTAGGTTTTTATGTCAAGTAAGATTGTTCTTTTATTTTTAACGAGAAAACAAGAATTTTCCCATTTCTTTCTATAATTTATTGTTATCGTTTGGACAATAACTTTGTTGTTCCAGTCGGTGGAGATAATTCTGGAATAGTCTCTCAATTGGAGACCCTTTTTTATGTATGTTTCTCTTTTTTATTTTTTGTAAAGTAATAATTACAAAAATTTGATCTTTGCTTTGGGAAATCAAAGCAGCAGGCATTTTATTTCTTTTTAATAAAACTTGAACTAAGTTAGTATACTTTTCAGGTCTAGTTTTCATTTGTTCCTTTTTTATTTTGCTTCCCCTTACTACTATTGCTTTATTCTGTGCAAGTATTACACTTTGCTTTCACCTGTTTCTCCCATTTTTTAAAATAAATTTGTTACCCAATAAAAAAAATTTTGGTAACGAACCCCAAATTATGTTGATTTATATATATAAAAATGTAACTCTTGGTTCGTTCGTAATTAATAGTCTAAATAACTAAATAAATGATTGCTTTGACATTTTGGTATAATATGTTTACTGTACCCATGCGTGTTTTTATATATCTCTTTTTAATTATAACATTATACTTAATTTTTCTATAATAAATAGGTGGTTTTCTTTGTACCGATAGGCCATTTTTATTTTTATTTATGGACAATTATTTATCACCGCTTGCCGTCACGTGACCAGTGTTTTCAATTTAGCGGTTTTCCCGCTAGATCTGGAGATTTCGTTTGCAATCTAGCGGGGAATTCTCGAAAATCTGGAGATATTTTGCACTCACACACCCACAATTTTAGATTAAAAAATAAAGAAAAGCGCTTGAAAATACTTTAAAACATAAAATAAACTCATTCATGTAAGTAAAAAAAGTAGCATTTATTACCTTTGGTAACGATTATTTATTGATTATTTGTTTTGTTTTTCACCTTTTTTTTCGGCTAACCATTCTTAAATCTCGCTATAAAATCGATTTTTCCAAGTACATTTTAGGGGGGGGGGCATTCCAACCTGCGTAGTTTAGCTTAAAATATGATCTAAGCAAACCTCCCTTAATCAAAAATTCTAAAAAGCAAAAACAACAACAGCAAAAAAAAAAAAAACTTATACCAAACACAGTAGAATTTAATTATCTACCAACCTAAAAACTTAATATGCTAAAACAAAGTTTTTTTATTTTTCTAATTTCCAAATATGTTGTTCAAAGTGGATTTTACACACTGAATAAAAAAAATAAACAAATGTCCGCTTATCGCTTAAGGACTAAGGAGGCTTAATTTCTTAAACGTTGTAAACAAATGACTAGTGTATCAGAATTTTTGTATGAATTTTTGACACCCCTAACACGAAACTGCAAATAAAATATAAAAAACTCGTAATTTCTCTTTTAAAAGTGGGTTTTTTTATTTTCTTTATGGATTATACTTCCAAAATAAACTATTAAATTTGTATAAAAAGTTATAGAAATATTATTTTTTTATTTTTTAAAAAACAGTAATGAAATTAATTGAATTTTACGAGCTCAGTATTTTCAATTTTAAAATTTTAAAAATCTATCAAAATTTTTCTATTGATTCAATTTTTACGATATTTTCAGGGTCAATGTGAAATTTTATGCTCTTTGCAATAAACCGAATATAATATTTTAAACAAACGTTTTATTTAATTACACCCCCCCATTTTCAAATGTCTATTAAAAAGTAAATAATTAATTTACTCACCAAAGTTTTATATATCACAAATTGAAGATAAAAGATCAATAAATAATATATTAAAATTTTAAACAAAAAAAGTAGTGTTTTTTAGAAATTTACCTGTAAAGTCCGAAGTTTTAAACCTTTTTGTTTTTAAAAAAACACGTTATTTGTTTTTTTTTGTTTTTTTTAGATGAAACCTTGTTCGTTGCTCCTTTAATTGAAAGAAATTAGGGTTTGAATTATATTTTTCGAGTAGTTATAAGCTTGTAAAGACAGGGGCCGAATTAATTCACGCCTCCCATTTTGAAATGTCTATTAAAAAGTAAATAATTAATTTACTCACCAAAGTGTTATCTCAAATTGAAGATAAAAGTGTTATCACAAATTGAAGATAAAAGATCAATAAATAATATATTCAAATTTAAAACAAAAAAAGTAGTGTTTTTTCGAAATTTACCTGTAAAGTCCGAAGTTTAAAACCCATTTTTTTTAAAACACGTTTTTTTTTGTTTTCTTTTTGTTTTTTTTTAAATGAAACCTTGGTCCTTGCTCCTTTAATTGAAAAAAAAAATTAGGGCTTGAATTACATTTTTCGAGGAGTTATAAGCTTGGAAAACGGGGTGGAATAATTCAATATTTTTCACGAAATTTCTGACACACCTAACAAATGACTTATCTAGAGTTAGTGATAGTCATAGATTTTTTATACAATTTTCCAAGAGTGAAGTCTCCAATGGTTAAACGACATGCAACCAGTTAATTGTTGGAAAGACAACTTTTAATAAAAGAAATGAAATAAAAATAACTTAAACACAGTTTCAGCACGTATAAAAGATACTTGAATTTTACTGCATTTGGTATCAGGTATTTTTGTTATTGTTTACAATTTCTCGAATATTAATTATTTTACACAAATGACTGTGTTGTTCCTACTTACTTACCCCCCTGCCCAAGAGCCGTCATTCATGATTTTACTTATTTTTACTAATTTTTTAGACGTTTATTCTATTTAATTATCAGCATGAACCAACTTTTTAAGATGCAGCATATACTAACATTGCATCGAAGTTTACTGTATTTATTTTTTAACAAACATTAATAACAGAAAGTTTTCCACTTTATTTTTTTTTTTTCATAATTAATGATGGAAGTATGTTTTCTGTTTTTCTTAACATCTGTTGAAAAAAAATAATTTGTACAGTCTCTTGAAAAAAAAAAATCAAACTTTTCTCTACTTTCACCTAAATATTTACAATGTTCATATAAAGCATTCATCTGTTCTTTGTATAATAAAAATTCCGTTTTCCAACAGAAACCGTTACTGCTAAATTTCTTTTAAAAAAAAGTGCAAGTTTTCCTGAAAAAACAAAACAAAATAAACTTTCACCTAACAATTTATGGTAAAAAATTAATTTTTTTTGGGGGGAAAAAAAACAACAACTTTTGTTGCTAAAAAAAAATTGCAAAAAATAATCAAAGTAACTAAAGGAACAAAATGCAATTTTTCGTGGGGAATGTGTTCAATTTTCACAAACTGAGCCAAACAATACGTGGCCGGGTACACCTAGTTGTATATATATATATATATATATATATATATGCATGCATATATATATACATGCATATATATACATTTATATACATGCATATATATACATTCATACATATATATACATGCATATATATATATATATGTACATGCTTGCATATAAATATACATGCATATATATATATATATACATGCATGCATATATACATGCATATATATATACATGCATATATATATACATGCATATATATATATACATGCATGCATATATATATACATGCATATATAAATATATATACATGCACATATATATATATGTATATATATACATGCATACATATAAAAATACATGCATGCATATAAATATACATGCATATAAATATACAGGCATATATATACATGCATGCATATAAATATACATGCATATATATATACATGCATATATATATACATGCATATATATATATACATGCATGCATATAAATATACATGCATATATATATACATGCATATATATATATACATGCATGCATATAAATATACATGCATATATATACATGCATATATACACATGCATGCATATAAATATACATGCATATATATATACATGCATATATACATGCATGCATATATATACATATATATATGCAGGCATATAAATATGCATATACGCATATGTATATATATGCATATATATATACATACATACATATGTATATATATATATGCATACATACATATGTATATATATATACACATACATATATATGTATATATATACACACATACATATGTATATATATACACATACATACATATGTATATATATACATATACATATGTATATATATACACATACATACATATGTATATATATACACATACATACATATGTAGATATATATATATATACATGAATATATATATATGCATGCATATATATATATATACAAGCATATATATACATGCATATATATACATACATGAATATATATACATGCATTTATATACATGCATATATATATACATGCATATATATACATATGTATACATATATACATATATATATACATATATATACATGCATATATATACATAAATATGTATACATATATATAAACATATACCTATATATATACATATATATATATACATATACATATATATACATATACATACATACACATATATGTACATACATATATATACATATATACATATATATATACATATATATACATATATACATATATATATACATATATACATATATATACATATATACATATATAATCATATATATATACATATATACATATATATATATACATATATATATACATATATACATATATATATATATATACAGACATATATACATATATAAAAATATATATATACATATATACACATACATATATATATACGTACATACACATATATATACATACATATATATACATACATATATATATACATATATAATATATATACATATATACACATACATATATATATACGTACATATATATAATACATATATACATATATACACATACATATATATATACATACATATATATACATACATATATATACATATATATACATATATATAGTATATATATATACATTATTCCATACATATATATATACATATATATATATACTAGCAAAGATACCCGTGCTTCGCACGGAGCTTTGTTGCGCACTCGGGTACCAAAATCTGTGGGCACCTTTCCAGTAAGTTGATGTTGTAAGAGCAACGATTGCATAAGGTGATTAACATTTTAACTACCTCTTGTAGTGACTGAAATTCAATCAGGAACTTCACAAAACATTTTCATCAAAAAGGAAGGTTACTTGATGTTACATAGTAAATTTTTCATTGAAGTAATTTTCAACTCTTGCTTAAATTTTATCTTGCACATTCAATACTAAAAACTTACCACAATCAGATCATGTCAGTTTTTCCTCATATCCATTTCTCGAACTTTTCACTGTAGAGCCTCAGGGTAAACTACATTTCTGCTGCTTTGATTTGGAGCCAGAATGTAGAGTTTTTCTGAACTTCCTGTCCGGCTGATGGAGACGTAGAACATACCGTGACTGAAGCAGTCTGATGTCAAGTCTACGCCAATGGTGTTAAATGTCTGACCTTGACTTTTGTTTATGCTCATTGCAAAACACACCTTCACAGGAAATTGGAGTCTCCGGAATTTAAATGGAAGTTCTGAGTCCGATGGAACTAAGGGGATCCTTGGCAGTAGAACGGTTTCGCCTTTGTAGGGACCACAGGAAATGGTGGCCTCAAGTACATTGGTGTGCAATCTGGTGATAACACATCTGGTTCCGTTTGTTGTTTTTGGCGGTTCCAAGGATCGAAGAATCATGATTGGCGATCCAATTTTGAGATTTAAAATGTGTGGAGGCATTCCAGATATCTCCAAAGAGTTTAAAAACTCCACAGGGTAGTGAACAGCTTCATATTCATTAGTAGCCGAATCAACTGACTTGTATTGCTTTGTGTCTCCTGGAAATTCATCCATTATTGAATTGTTCAAATGATTCACATTGCTGTTTAATGGCGAAATAATAGCCCTCTCAGCAAGCCAATCCGGTGATTTTCCATTGTTTTGCAGGTCTGGGTACACTTTGTCTTTCAGTTGCTTCTGATTACCGACACATTTACCAAGCGCAGTTGGAATCTTAATTGTGTCAGGTGAAGAAGTGATAGGAAACTGACCATTACCGATTTGGAGAAGCAATTTTGAGAAGTCTGCTGCAGCTGTGTTATCAGAGATATAGGCTCTCATATTAGTAGTCAGTCTCTTCACTATAACGTGCCTCCAGAGATAGGATTGTTTCAAACTTGCATTGACAATGTTAGCCCTTGTGCCATTTTTAACCACTGGGAGGATTTGACGGAAATCACCGCAAAATAAGGTTGGAATGCCACCCATGGGATTCTTGTTTCCTGTGATGTCTTGCAGTGTTCGGTCAATTGCTTCATAAGCACTCTTGTGCGTCATTGGGGCTTCGTCTACAATGATTGCAGAGGTGTCTCTAATTACATTTGCCAAGGCTGAGTTACCAGTAATTTTGCAAACTGGCTGATCCATTCGATGAGTATCCAAGGGTACTTTAAAAGTGCTGTGAAGAGTGCGGCCACCTTGTAGTAGAGTAGCAGCAATGCCACTGAATGCTGTTGCAAGCACAATCTTTCTCATGGATCTAATCTTTGCAAGGATCAAATTGATTACAAAAGTCTTGCCCGTACCACCTGGAGCATCAAGAAACATCATGTTTTTGTTCATTTCACCTTGTGCTTCCAACAT
This sequence comes from Euprymna scolopes, assembly GCF_053919585.1. Lineage (NCBI taxonomy): Eukaryota > Metazoa > Mollusca > Cephalopoda > Sepiida > Sepiolidae > Euprymna > Euprymna scolopes. The sequence goes on along the minus strand of NC_136488.1, from coordinate 80,539,270 downwards.
TGCCATGAATGAATTGTAAACTTCTCTTTGAGAATCGGTCAGTTTTTCTTGCATATTTTCTGCTTGTAGGGAAAGTTCTTCAAGATTATAAGTAACTTCACGTTGATACTCTCTCGCGAGTCTTTCATCTCTCCCTTGCGTTGGTGCAGGTAATCCATAGCTTGCCAATGGTTGACCGCACATAAGGAGAACTTTTTCTTCAATTAGACAAAGAGTTTTTTTGTAGATGTCCTCATTAAAATCTGCTTCTGGATTGTTAACTTCTTGCCTGTATCTGTGAAGAATGTCTTCAGATATTACATCACGAAAAGCCATCCAGATCTCAAGAGGATTTCTTGGCTCACAGGCTGTTAAAATTATCACAAATAGGCTTCACAAATTTGAAGGTGATTGAGTGGCACTTGCCTCTCCTACTGCTTGATGCAAGTGATGGTCATTTTCTAGAAGGCCTCGAGCAAGGCACGCTGCTCTGTATGTTTCAAACACCTGACCATTGTATGCTCCCAAATTTTGAAATGAAGTTGGACCAGCAACCTCATTGAGCAACAGGCGTAAGAAATAACACTCCCCTGCTTTTGGACTAATCGTGTAGATTCTCCCAATGCATGGTGCCTTCCATACATCATCATTTTCAGTACCTTCAACTTGTACCCCACGCATTCTTCTCATCCATTTCTTTGTCGATTTGTTCCAAGTGTAAAACTCAGGGACTTCTACGTATTTGAGACCCCTTGCAAAGTCATCCTCATGGCAGAGTTGAAAAAATGCTGTCAAAGTTGTGGCAGGCGGTGGACCTTGGGCTCGTTCCAGAGCAGTATCAGCTGAGAATATGACACGCTGCCCATTTTCAAGATGAACAGAAAGTTGTACAATTGGGGGGAAATGTTCATGGATGGGATGTTCCAATATCCTCCAGGCCGCCTCTGAACTGCCGACATACCTTGCATTCTGGAACTGCTGGATCTCATCCACAATGTGACTTTGTACTTGGCCTTGTTGGTTAGCTGCTCCATCAGTTCTTTGTAGTTCAAACACTGCTTGATCACATCCTTCATTCACGTATTTGAGGACATATTTGATGCTTTGGATCGAGCTGCAAATTTCTACGTTAATGTGAGCGTTGAACTGCTGAAGGAGGACCTTGTTGTACGGAACAATCCACTGGTTTGTTATTTCTTGATTAACATACCGACCATTTCTCTTCATCCTTATTGTACCAGTCTGGCCTCCATCTTCTGGTTTTCTTCGCCTGTACTTGGGGTAAGAGTCTTGGCCTTGCTCGGTACACTGAAGAAATTCTTTTGGGTATTTTTTGGAACATTTGTTGTCAATCATACATGGACAATTTGGATTAAATGGTCCACAAGGTCCATGCACCATATGTGCCATCACTTTAGCATGAAAATCAGGATCTTCCTCTTTGTCAGGGATCTCTGCAGATATGCAGAGATCCATTTTTTCTGGTAGAAGTTTGTCCTCTGGGGACTGCCAGGTGAGGATGTGTGCATGCGGCAGTCCTCTTTTTTGATATTCAATACTGTACAGGAAAGCCCTCAGCCTGCCAAATCCTCCCTTTTTAATAAATTCAAGTAACTTTTTTAGCTTCTGCCTGAAAACCCTGGCAACAATATCTGGACGATCCTGAGGGTCTTGCCCTTGAAGACAATTTTCTGTAATTTCTGTCCACTTTGGATTTGTTGTGAACGTGATGAAGAGGTCGGCTCGGCCCATTCGCCGAACATATGCCATGGCATCACTTTGACGCTCAAACATGTATCGAGGGCCTCCTGTATAAGTTGCCGGAAGTACAACTCGTTGACCAAACTGTTCTGGATTCCCATCCTCCCTAAGAATTGAATCTCTCAAGTTGTTATAATTGTCAGCTCTCAGGGTCTGTTGCTCACGCCTCAGGAACTGTAAACGTTCTGTTTCAATCTTGCAGTACACATCCACCAGCCATTGTTGAAATAGCCTTCGGTACCAGAGAAAATAGTTTCCAGGCCGAGTCATTAAATGGTACGAATAAAATTGCTGTTGGGTAACTTTTCGCCCATTGGATGCCTTCATGTAGATGTTGTAAGATGGAGAACCATAGGGGTACATTAACGGGTACATTAAAGTATCGTAGAGGGGATGTAGTTCGGAGATCCATTTTAATGTATCATTTCTAAAACGCAAGACAATATCCCGGTTAGCTGTTGGTTCATTCTCCATTAATATTCCAATCTCATATGTTGTTGTTGGAGCATTGAATCGCCGTGGATGCTCTTCTTGCGGCCTTCGGTCTTCCCTTATGACAACTTTATGTTCTACCAAGTGTTCTTCTTCAATCCTCTCCTTTGTTGTTTTCAGCTGACAAATAAAGCTGTTGTTCTCATGTAAAAATTCAGTCAGACTTTGGAGAATGTCTCTATTGAGTCTACTGTCACGTCCCCGATTATGTAGTTCCTCTTCCAGACTATCCAAGAAGTAGACTTGAATAAACTTTGCTGTTTCATCTTCAGGTGGTAAAAGACTCCCAATCTGGTGGCAAACCTGGCCTCGAATTCTAAAAGAAGGATTCCACCCATGTACTGCCGCAATTTTGTGACCAAATGATGTCATTGCAAAACAATTGTTATAACAGCGTAGATTTTGCAGAAAATCTTTAGAGATGGGACCATTGTCGGAGAGCAAATCTTGAAGCAACTGAGGCAGTGGTGGAAAGCTATCAAGCACAACTTTGCCAGAAGAACAACAACCAGGGGTTTCTCCTTTAAATTTTACAGCTGAGCAATGTTGACATACTTTGTCCATTTTTCCTATATCAGCTGTAGTGAGAGAGTCATTTTTGTTGTAGAGCAATCCTTTTCTATTGCAGTGTTCTATTTCATGGTGTCTCAAAGCAGTCATTCGTTGTCTAGCTGCCTCGTTTTCTGTCAATTGCTGGGGCAAAGTCATACTCTCTCTCCATGCAGCCTCTCGTTGTTGCCCTTGGTATAGGCAAAAGCTTCGTTGGGTTTCCGATTCATTCTGATGTCGTTGAGCCACTCTCAACTGACCTTGTGTACGTCTACTTACCTCATATAATTCATTCGATCGTAATATTGCTTCTCTTTCCAGTGCATATCTTTGCCTTTCTTGAATTTCATCTTGTGATGAATTTAACCGCCTTACAGCATGTCTAGTTCTGTCAGCTTCACGTTGGGTTTCTCTTTCCAAATCTGACAGTCTTGCTCTCCTTTCTCTTTAACGTATCCTGTTAAGTTCTAGACGTCTTTCTCTATCTGAATTGTTTTCATTGGAGCGAATTGCAACAACTCTTAGTCTATTAGCTTCCAATCTTTCCATTCTTTCTTCCTCACTTTCGTTTCTACTTCGTTTGGGTGGCATAATTTCGGTTTTAAACGGAATTGTTTAACGATATTAATGATTGTAAATTAATTAAGCGTAAAGGAAATGTATACTAACTGAAATGGACGAACTATAAATAATATTTCTGAATAGTACAATTATAAACAATTATATTGTACCTATTTACTATGCCTCCCCACGGGACAGAGTTAGACACCAGGGTCGTTTTTTAACGTGGAGAAAAGGTACAAAAATAAAAATTGTCTCAGTCGTGAAGGATTTCTCCTCCACCGAAAGAGAACAAGAAAATGAAGTGCAGCATCTGAAGAACAGATACTACACTCTGATCTTGACCAAAAGGAATGAATAAAAGCGACCTACGTGTGACTCATTACTTCCGGGTGTAAACGTCACAGTCTAAAAGTAATAATTTAAAAAAAAAAGTAAATGTAAAATAAATGTAATACCAACTTAGGTTAACTAAGTAAACAGTACAATTAAAACAGTTCTATTAAAACAAATAATTACTAAGATCTAGGTAATTGTTAGTCTCATTGTTATGGTTTTAAAGAAAAAAATGTGTAAAAAAAAGTTCTGCTTTTGTGAGTACGTGTATTTCTTTTAAATTACATAACCTTTTTATTTTATTAATTATATCTCTTTTAAATTTATATATTTTGTTAGTAAACTGGAAGAAATTCAGTTGAATAAAACCTTGTTCGTGTTCTTTACGTTAAACTCATATTTTTATAAAAGGTTCATCCGGTTTAAAGAAAGCGCTAAGTTTAAATAAGACTGGAAATAACTAATTCAATGTATAAATAGAAAAATGAAATAAATATAAGCTTTAAGTCTTAAGATAGTAATAATCAAAATGTAATAAATTATTTGTAGTTCAAATCTATGATAAGACAGGCTTTCGAAATAGGCTCGACCAGAAAGATTAAATTGGAACGAAATTATAATCTCCGTGCCATTTTCAAAACAACCCCACAAAAGTAACGATATCCTGCAGTTGGTTAAATGACAATGGTTGTAAGAAAAATGGGTATTATTATACAAACACCGTGACAGCGAATTAGTAAAATCTTTTACGTAGTATTCTGTTACGTTTCGGTGTGCTGAACACGAATCTGAAAACTGGGTTAGGGTTAGGGTTAGGGTACATTTTTTTCTACTAATTCGCTGTCACGGTATTTGTATAAATTTACCGAAAAATGTAAAAGAAAATGCGCTTATCTGTTTATTTTGACCTGTTTTATTTAATTAAAAAAACATTGGCTATATGGAAGAGAGCGTTATGTTTTGGGGGTTGTTTAAAAAATAGAATGGAAATAAAGTTAGTTCCGTTTTAATTGTGTTTAATTGCGGCAAGCGCTAACAAAATCGAAAAATCACTGTTTACATTCGAAATGTTAACTTTTATAGGTTTACAGGTTTGCTGACAAGGCTGGGGGTGTTTAATACAATTATTTTACTAAATTGATTTTTTTCATTTAAAAATAAAATTATTTCTTTTTTAATAAAGTTTTATTTTAAAATATTTGTTTTTGTTTATTTATATAAAATTACGATAGTTGAATTGTATTCTTTCAATTATATTGGTAAGTAAAATATAAAAGATTAAAACGGAACGAAATTGAAATTTCCATTACATTTTCAATACAATCCCAAAACATAAAGCTTTCCTCGCCAATGAATTGTTTTGATAATATACGTAAAGTGAAATAAATCGAATATAAAATTAAATGAAAATATATTAAATAATTAAATGTTAAATAGATTTTGTAAATAGTACAGTTGAAATGATTAGAATATTTCCAATATGTAATAAGGTCGAGGTAATTAGTTAAAGAGATTTAATATAATGTGATATGCAAATGACCATAAGTCATTCGATATGGGGGTGGTTTGTAGACTAGTATATAAAGAAATTAGGCATTGATTCTTATGTCTCCTATAACAGAAACATCCTAAAATGGGTTCTAATGTTTCTCTACCAGGAGAGATCTACCCTCTTACCTCCTTTATATTTCGTTGATGATGGAGAGCTGTACACACAGACAGAAACACACGAACCCTATTACTTTATAAAAATATAGATGTATATATATATGCATACATATATACATATATATATACATATATATACATTTACACATATATATATATACATATATATACATATATATACATT